>NC_059345.1:7336380-7692213 GCF_019703515.2 Myxocyprinus asiaticus | reverse complement strand
TTCAGATGAGAGCAAGTTTTGTATTTCATTTGGAAACCAAGGTCCTAGAGTCTGGAGGAAGGGTGGAGAAGCTCATAGCCCAAGTTGCTTGAAGTCCAGTGTTAAGTTTCCACAGTCTGTGATGATTTGGGGTGCAATGTCATCTGCTGGTGTTGCTCCATTGTGTTTTTTGAAAACCAAAGTCACTGCACCCGTTTACCAAGAAATTTTGGTGCACTTCATGCTTCCTTCTGCTGACCAGCTTTTTAAAGATGCTGATTTCATTTTCCAGCAGGATTTGGCACCTGCCCACACTGCCAAAAGCACCAAAAGTTGGTTAAATGACCATGGTGTTGGTGTGCTTGACTGGCCAGCAAACTCACCAGACCTGAACCCCATAGAAAATCTATGGGGTATTGTCAAGAGGAAAATGAGAAACAAGAGACCAAAAAATGCAGATGAGCTGAAGGCCACTGTCAAAGAAACCTGGGCTTCCATACCACCTCAGCAGTGCCACAAACTGATCACCTCCATGCCACGCCGAATTGAGGCAGTAATTAAAGCAAAAGGATCCCCTACCAAGTATTGAGGACATATACAGTAAATGAACATACTTTCCAGAAGGCCAACAATTCACTAAAAATGTTTTTTTTATTGGTCTTATGATGTATTCTAATTTTCTGAGATAGTGAATTGGTGGGTTTTTGTTAAATGTGAGCCAAAATCGTCACAATTAAAAGAACCAAAGACTTAAACTACTTCAGTCTGTGTGCATTGAATTTATTTAATACACGAGTTTCACAATTTGAGTTGAATTACTGAAATAAATGAACTTTTCCACGACATTCTAATTTATTGAGATGCACCTGTATATATCATAGTATTTGTTGTACTGACTTTTATTTATGCTGATTCCAAAAAATCACTATATTACAGTAAATTTTCATGTAATGAGAATCTAGTGAGAATTACAAATATTGTGACCAACTAAGAAAAAAAACTTGACCTGCCTTATTCTAGTAATGAGAATTTGAGTGGTAAAAGTAGCTTAAAGGAATATTCTGGGTTCAGTACAATTAGTCTCAGTCGACAGCATTTGTGGCTTAATGTTGATTACCACAAAAAAAAATAATTTCGACTCGCCCGTCCTATTCTTTAAAAAAAGCAAACATTGAGGTTACAGTAAGGCACTTTGAATAGAAATTATTGGGGCCAATTTTTGGAGGGTTTAAAGGTAGATATGTGCAGCTTATAATTTTATAAAAGCAGTTCAATTAATTATTCTTTTAAAACGTGTTTTATTTGGCAACAAAGTTGTATAATTGGATATAACTTTACACAGAATAGGTTAGTAAGTGATTTTATCACAATAAAATCATGTTAACACATATTGTTTGTCTTGTGGCTATACTTCTGTAACAGCGAGTATTTTTAACGTTTACTGATTGACTCCATTCACTTCCATTGTAAGTGCCTCACTGTAACCCAGATTTCCGCTCAACACACTGGCTGCTACAGCATGCACTGCTTCAGTTTATCATGCATCAGAGTGCATGCTGGGTTTAGAAGTTAGTTAATACTGTAATGTTTACACATATTACTTTAGGTAATATTTTTTACATTGATTCATTTGCTAGCTTTTGTAACTCGCTTTTTGTGCCTCATGTTTTGCAAGTGCAAAGCAGCTTCGTACATCTCACAAATGTGCCCTTTTTCAAACTCTGCTGCAACATTTTAATTTTGGCTTTTAAAAGAAAGTCCCGGGAAGTGAATTTGGAGTGGACAGAATTTAAGGTTAAGACATGTTGGCATCGTATATCTAAAGGGACACTTCACCCTAAAATGACTCACCCATATGTCATTATTCCAAACCCAAATGACATTTTACTATAAAATGTAAATAGAGAATCTTACGCAGAATGTTAGCCTCAGTCACCATTCTCTTTGATTGAATGGAAAAAAAGAGGCAATTAAAGTGAATGGTGACTGGGGTAAGTAAACATTGACAGAATTTTCATTCTTGGGTGAACTACCCCTACATTTCCAATGATGTGAACTCACAGTGTATGTCTATATTCTTATGGGTCTTGTGAGAGAAGAAAAGTGGAGATATATTTAGAACTCTTTGGCTGAAAGACACAAGGGCCTCTTAAACTGGATGAAGTTGTAGTCTTTAGTGAGTGTGTTTTGAGGGCAGAACAGCACTAATAAGTGCACATCGCTTTGGCTCTACTAGGTCACCTGGAGATGTAAAGACCTATTCACTCTCAGCGTGAATTTTCTCCACAAAAAAACTTGAAATGGAAACCATGCATTCCTATGGACCTATTCACATTGGGGGCGAAATTTCGCCCAGGGACAAGGCGATTACAATAGCTAATATTAATGGAATTTGCTATGGCAAGCATCACTATTACCCCGTGTACACTGGACGCGAGCGGTGCAATGCATCATGTCAAAAGCAAATTGCTCCCTTTTTAATCAATGATGCTGTCTACCCTGGATGTGACCGTCATGCTGCGTTGCGCTGACAGTTTATGGACACCCCGTTTAATATCTGACACGCTGCACGTGCTTGACGCTACAGCTGATAGACCCAGTTTACACCTAGTAAGATGCGTTTTTAAGATGCGTTTCGAGTGGTCCTAACACACGTGGTCAGCCCTAAATACAGGTCTAAATAGGGTCTAAAACGTTTTGTGATCGGATCACAAAAACCTCATATGATTGCGGTCAAAAACGCATGTGACCACATCGCATTTGAGGTGTAAATGCTAATCCATCCTGTGTGCGTCCAGGCAGCAGTGATGCACCGCCCCTCATCTGTCAGTCAACCGCTGCGCTAAAACAAGAGTTTAAACTTTGCCATTTACAAGCGGCTTTAAAAGAAAATAACCGTCCGATCGGAAAATTGTAAAAAGCAGATACATACACAATCACGAGAGCTTCACGGATCTTCAGTGTGTCTGATATCAACATGGAAGAGAAGCACGTACATCTGAAGCTCCTTTAATACAGGTAATCCAATAAGATAAGGAGAATTCTGCTTGACATGCTGCGTTAGTGCTTTTATTAAATTTAAACTGCATCTGTGAGTAACAGCGCGCCGTTGTCTTTTCTGACTTTTCTGTAGTTTATTATCATGCAGTAACACACTGATATAGTGATTGATGTACTGTATGTTGTCATGAAACAGAGACCCTCCACTCCAAATCGAACACAAGTGGTCACAGGAGACACATGTGACCAGGTGTAAATAGCGATGTGTCTCACCTGACCTAATGTGTTCGGATCACCTGAGACGCATCGTAGTACCAGTTTGAAACGGGGTCATAGTCGGTGCACGTCGTCTTTTTAGAATCATCACTTCTACGCGTCCAGTGTTGACAGCCTCAATTTACGTTTTACATTTATTCATTTAGCAGATGCTTTTATCCAAAGCGACGTACAAATGAGGAGTAAAACAGAAGCGATTCATCCAAAGGAGGCAGTAATAAGATAAATGCTGTAATACAAAGTTGCAAATTGCTCAGAGAAGTAGAGATGAGAGTGCAAGATGGTGAAAAATATTTTTATTGAATTTTTTTATCAGTCAGTATACACATCAGTCCAAGATAAAGGCCAAGATGTAGTGCATGCAAATTTCGTCATCAGCACAGTATAAATGGGCTGTCCATTTCTAGCCGTTTTTTTTTTTTTTTTTTTATGACTGTGTGTCATCTGCACATGTGCCTCATGTTAACTGTAATAAAAGAGTATCACAAAGCAGTCGTAGTGCGTATACGCGTCTGATTTGTGTTGGCCCGGTTCAAACCTTCCTTATATTGCGATGTCACAAGGGACTTTTATTGAAACTATACCACTGCAC
Organism: Myxocyprinus asiaticus; assembly: GCF_019703515.2. Classification (NCBI taxonomy): domain Eukaryota; kingdom Metazoa; phylum Chordata; class Actinopteri; order Cypriniformes; family Catostomidae; genus Myxocyprinus; species Myxocyprinus asiaticus. The sequence goes on along the minus strand of NC_059345.1, from coordinate 7,688,366 downwards.
AACACAGTTTCAGATGTCAATATTTGTTTGTCCTTGTCTTGCATTTCAGAATGTGTTCCTCTTCCTGTTAAGGCCTTCTTGATTAATTAAATAACACAATATGATGCCCTTCCGATTTGATATACTTTAATATAATGGGTAGTTAAGTTTGTTTAGTTCAGTGAAATATTGAATTTATTCATTTATACTGTCAGATATTACTGTCTAATTTCAATGCTGGATGCCTGATTTGCAACACAAGGTGTCCACTGGGCATTCAACAGCTTGGAGAATGTACTCTGTTTATTTTCCTCTGTTTTAAATGGATAGTTCACACAACAATGACAATTCTGTCATCATTTACTCACCATCATGTCGTTCCAAAACGTAATGTCTTTCTTTCTTAGAACACATTTTTTAAACTAATATCCTTGTCCATTTTTCAAATTCGATCAAATTTTCCTTGACCTTTTGACATGGAAGATGTCATTGTACTCTAAAAACATACTGGAAGTTTCGGAACTCAAAACGTACTCCTCACTAAAAAAAAAAAAAAAAAAAACATTTGTTGAAACCAAGCTGCCAAAACACCTCCACATCAACATATCAATGCCTACTTTACTTTAAATCACTTCTGTAGCCCGCCCAGTAGAGGTGAGCAGTAAGATGGCAATAAGAGAGCAGATCAGTCAAGATCAGAGAGCCAATCATAACAGTGGGCGTTTATTGTCAAGTCTTAAAGGAGAAGCAACACCAAAACTGAGTGTTTCTGAAAGAGGGTAAGAATGAGGGTAGAAAATGATCATACTTAACAAATATAAGACTGTTTTTTTGTGCAATAAACTTAACTAATATTATAAGTGAACCTTAAGGAACATATTAAAATAATAAAAAATGTATGTCATGATCCCTTTAATACAACGGCATTTGATAGCAACTCAAATAGTGACCCAAAAGTGTCGTAAAAGTAGTCCCTGCAGCTAATGCATCATACTCCAACATTTCGGAAGGCATACAAATTAAGTTCTTCATTAAAACCGTTGCGCATTCGTGAGTGCTTTAAGAGAAGCTTGTTCACAGAAGAACTTGTGCTCACTGAAAAATTACTTACATTTTGAGTAAAAAGATAGATTGGGATATTCAGCAAAAAGTGTTCTGCATAACAAAGAAAGACATAATGGGTTTGGAACAGCATGACAGAATTTTCATATTTGGGCGAACTGTTCCTTTGTGTTTTTTCCTTTTTTAATTTGTGCTTGGATTTGATCGGACATTTTGGTCCTCGGTCACTAATGCCATTTCCTGGCTTTGTCTGGCTCTTTTGTTTCTCTTTGGTTTTCATTCCTGCATTGTGCTGCATGCCACCTGGCTTCACTCCGCCCTCTCGCGCTCACTCACCACACCGCCCCTCCCTCCCTCACCGCCTTCTCCATCCGCACAGACGGCCATCTCCGACCGCAGAGGAGCTTGGGAGGTGCAGCCCAACCGGCAGACAAACTCCTCGTATCTGACCTCCCACCTGGCAGCGGACAGGCACGGAGGCTCAGTGCAGGTATTGCTTCACCCCTTGCTCGACTCCTCCTCCTGTGTGTGCTCATGTCTACAATCATCTGCAGCTCCCCACACCTGCTCTCAGATCTTACAGTAGAGCTCCTCTGTGGGTTCCCCTCTCAGCTGATCTCATCTTGATTAAAAACTGTAGTAAAATAGTATGTACCATGCAGAGATCTAATTTAGTAATGTTGCATTTCATTAAATTTCTATTTGATATCTCAAGCCACTTTTCTAACCTTAAGGACAAATGGTTCTGAGCACGGTGAAAAGCATTTTACAGTAAAACTTGGTTTGGCACAGTACGATTACAAGCCATCCACCACACAGATTTCTCAGCACGGTTAGTTCAGCATACTCCGACGTGCTGGTGGAACGTCTTTAGTGACATGGTGGCAACTCACAATTGGTCACTTGCCCAGTCAGTCCATTCTAATCCTGATTTTGCATCAAAGCAGCGAAACAGTTACAGTAAAGCCCAAAGTATACTTTGGTTGGATGTGAACACTAGGCATCTGCATACAGGACATGTGACGCAAATTTTGTCATCAGTGGCACGGTTTTTCTAACTGCGTATACTCAGTGCGCAGTATGCATATACGGCTGGAACTATTTGCACTAATTAGTGGGTCCACAATGTGGCAACACTCACAGTTAAGCCATTGCTTTCACAAAGAAGCACTAGAAGAAGATATAATCGCCACTAAACAACAGGAGACGAAGGACATACTTTAATTAACTCGATAAAGACATCTTCATGGGTCTAAACTCCTGAAAAGAAATAGTCCAGTATCTTATAGCAGTCGTAGCATGCATGCGCCAAGCACAGTCAAATGGAGTATACATTGAAAGACTGTTCGAATGCATGCAGAAGTTAAAGGAAGTTCACCCAAAAATAAAAATTCTCTCATCACTGACTCACCCTTTTGTAGAATACCTCAGCTCTGTAGGTCTGTACAATGCAAGTGAATGGTGATCAAAACTTTGAAGCTCCAAAAAGCACACAAATGCAGCATAAAAGTATTGATTGTTTCAGAAAACATGGATTAAATCACTGGAGTCTTATGGATTAGTTTTATGGTGCTTTTATGTGTTTCTGGAGCTTCAAAGTTTTGGTCACCATTCACTTACACTGTATTGACCTACAGAGCTGAGATATTCTTCCAAAAGTCTGTTTGTGTTCTGCAGAAGAAAGAAAGTCCTACACATCTGGGATGGCATGTGAATGTAAATGATGAGAGAATTTTCAGTTTTGTGTGTACTGTTCCTTTAAGTCTTCACATCTAAACCGAAGTATACTTTGGGCTTAAACGTTCAGCCTGATGGTGGAAAAGCAGTTTAGAAAAGCAGATGTTTCACCCAAACATACAGCATTCCATTCTTTGATGCTCTGAAGATGACGTATAAAGAAACTTATTTTACACGCCTGTCTTGGTGAAATAGGGTTTTGATGAAACAATCCCAAATTGATAGATTGCAATACTTTTTCTCACAATAATACATCAATATTTTGCATAAAGTTCTTGATGTGTGCATTCATCTAATTTCCAACAGCTCAATTAATGAAGAAGCAGGTTATCTAAATAAGCACCAAATATGAAACTGGTCAGAGCCGCTTCTACGAGACAGAATACTAAACAAAAGTGAAGCGGACTGCACAAAAGCAATTGAAACTTATCACGCATGTTTCTCTTGCATGTTTGGTCTCTCTTGTCGACACATTTTTTGAAGGGAACCATTTCATTAAATATCTCGTTTTTAAGTTACACCAGTAAACATTTGTTCAGAATTTGTTTCGAGCTGTAACTATCATGATTCAATTAAAATATTGGGATGTATTGCATCGTGGCATATGTATCGCAGTGTGTATCGTATTGTGAGGTAGTTGGCAATGCCTAGCCCTACTGCAAATGTATTATCTTGTAATACACATAATTTTATTTGCTTTAAAAAAGATTAATTAACTGTGGCCTTGGGTGCCGCAATGTTATACACATATATATATATCTCAGTGAAGTCGGGTTGTAGATTTACGCCCCAAGTTGGAAGTCCGACATCAAGTGTTGATCTATTGCTGTTTTTTCAAGCAGGAGGTTGGAAATTGAAAATGATGTCTTTACTAGTTGAGTGAAAAACAGCATAAGATAAAATGACCAGGATAATGAAATTTGCTGTATTAACTAGAGGTAGACCGATGTATCTGTTTTACTGATTAATCGGTGCCGATAGTTGCTTTTTTGGGACTATCAGTTATCGGAAAAATCTATGCCTATAGTTGCCAATTATTTTTTTTTAATTATTTTTTTACATTTATTTTTTATTCCTCTGTGCTCCTCTGTGGTCGGCGCTGTTTTGATTAGATAATCAAGTAATCTAAATTGAAGGGAAGACATGCAAAGAAAAATGCGACTATATAGAAACGTGCCCTATCAGTACATTGTGTCTCCAACTTCATTTCTTGTGAACAATAATAAACCTTATTCCTAATTAAACCTCATCTGGTGAAATATAAAAACAAACTCTTCATTTGGTGAATAAATATAGGCTCTAAAAAGCTTAATTTGGTAAATACTTAAATATAGAGCATTGCAACGAAGCCAAGTCTCCTTCATTTCTAATGAAGAGCCCCTTGTGTGTTTTGGGCTTATTTAATGTTAAAAGTACCACATTATACATCTGAATTTTTTTCTGGGTTTTGTTGGGATTTTGGTTGAACAATAAACTTAATCTGGGATTTGATTCATTTTTGACTCTTGTAGCCTCTATGGAAGTGTTTTTTAACATTCTTTAAATCTGATTTCAAAACTATCGGCCGATTAATCCGTTATCGGCAAAATCCACAATCAGTCGACCTCTAGTATTAACACCTGTTGTCTTTCTTTGGTACAGCACAGGAACATAATAGTGCAAAAATTAGCTTTGTTCTCATGTTGATCATCCAAATATTCCTTCATTTTGAGCCATATTTGTATAGTTGCAAATTCTGAAGGTTAGTGTCTGATGAGATCCACATCACTCCAATTAACAGATTTTGTTATTGGGCATCTGATTTTATCAAATGATATTATGATTATCACTTTGCAATAGTTAACCTGCACAGATAAACTAATATTATATTGTTCTCATTACTTTGAGACCAGAGACTGAATTATGTAATTTGGCCAAATTGATGCCTCCTGATTTGACTTGGATATGTTTTCAGTCATGCTTTTCTGCTACAGGTGGTGAGTTCGACTAATGGCGAACTGAATGCAGATGACCCGCTGGCGGCCCACTCAAACGTACCAATTGCTGCACAGGCAGAGGTGGAGGTGGTGGATGAGGCCAAGTATGTGCACCCAGCTTCACACTCCTATCCACTGTCTATGCCTTGTTTCTTATTGATACAAGGCGTCCTGTTGCACTCAGGGTCTTGTACATGACTTCACCTTTACCCTCACTGGTCCACTGCCATCTGTTCCCCTGTAGTGTTGTGTGTACTGCAGGTGTATGGAAGTGTAACATTGTGTTTCTCATGACAGCTGTAGAATAAATCACATTTCAGTGCATCAACTGATCAGTAAACTCAACAGGGGCAGTCTAGCCTACAACAAACAAACAAATGCCTATTATGGTACCTCTAATGCCTTAAAAATGCTGTCTAGCTACATTTTCCTTGAAAGTACATAAGGAGGTATCCATAATAAGTGCAGCCAGTGAGTTCACCTGTTACAAAAAGGCAATTACGCTCTTCTTTTAATGCACCTGATATCCCTTTACATTTGAGCTTCAGTTATATAAAACATCCTGTCTGATATAATTGCAAACACCTATTCTTGTAGTTCTTTGATATCTTAAAATCTGCGTCTCTTTGATTTATTGATGTAAGTAGCACTGACAGTGCAGCGGGCTTTATCAGTTAACACAATGGCACAAACACACAATTACACTGTGTTAATGCTGAGCAGACGTCTTTCTTCTAATCTCTCTGATCCCCCCACTCTGTGTATTTCCTTTTTGTCTTGAATATAGCAGTGTGGAGATTGCATTATCAGTGTTGGGTATCATTATTTAAAGATTCAGCCTATAATGCTGGAACATGGCCACTTGAAGCAAAGCAGTGAAAATTAGGCTTGCATTAAAATAAAAATTGAACTAGTCAAAGTTGGAATTGTGGATGAAAGTGGGTGGGGACTGTGGCTTCTCCAAAGAATACAAAATGACCAGCAGCCGATATGACTCGTATAGTATATTGCAAGAATTCTGAAGTATTCTGCGAAACTCCTGAAGGGCTTTCACATGCTTTTTAAAAAAAATTAAATAGCCAATACTATTTAATAAACGTCATAGTCATGAACCTTGATGTTTGTACCTACTAGCTGGAGACAGTATGGGTGTTTCTTCAATTTCTGAAAAGTAAAGTCTTTTTAAGACATTTTTTTGTATTCAGTATCTATTTTTTAATTGGTCTACTAACAATTGCCCCTTTCACACATGCAACCAGGTAAATTACAGGAATATCGTTGGGATGCCTTTACTAGTAAACGTACCACATGTGCTGTTCTCACCAGGGGCGGACTGGCCATCGGGAGAACCGGGACTTTTCCTGGTGGGCGGGCCACGAAATGGGGCCGAATGGGCCGCCGCGTTTTGCAGAATGGGCCACAAAATGATATGGCGAAGGGGGCAGCGATATGCAGAAAAGGACCCCTACCGCTCAACAACATTTGGGCCAGATCCCCCCCCCCACCCCCCAAACACCTTTTGGGCCAGTTTCTATGTAAAATCCCGGGCCGATTTCTATTCCCAGTCCACCCCTGGTTCTCACATACCATCAAAATGGACAGTTATAGGTACTTATGATAGAATTTCTCATAAAGGGAAATAATGAAAAATTTACCAGTATTTTCAAAAGGGTCATGTTCACACATGACCTCTAACATGAAAATTGCATTAAAGTTTCTGGAAAACGCTGTATGTGTGAAAGGTGCTAATGTCTTAACAGTGTATCTACATGCATCACAGGAGTCATTTTTCGGAAAGTCCTGAAAATTCCCACCACAATAGGAAATCATTTCCAGCACATCTCAAATTCTGTATTTTGTTTAATGGAATTCTGTGGTGGAAATGAATGTGATGGAAACATTTTTAAATAAAATAGTTGCCTCCTTTGTCTTGCTAAAGCTAATTTCATAGCTAACATTTTATGTATCCTAAAAACATACAATTCGATAATATTTTTACACTTTTTGGGTAATTTGTCATAATTTGTCATTTTTATTTGTATAATACTTTTCACAACACAGTTTTAAAGCAGCTTTACAGACCCAGTTTCCACCTGGTATTAAGATGCATTTCGGGTGATCCGATCACACGTGGTCAGCCCTAAATACAGGTCTAAACAGGGTCTAAATCGTTTTGCGATCGGATCACAAAAACCACATGCGAATGTGGTCAAAACATACAAACCACATACGAATGTGTCCAGATTGCATTTAAGGTGTGAACACTAATCCGTCCTGTATGCGTCCCGGCAGCAGTGAAGCACCGTCCCTCACCTGTCAATCAACCGCTGCACTAAAACAAGAGTTTAAACTTTGCGCTTTAAGTGCGGCTTTAAAAGGAAATAATTGTCTGATCTGAAAATTTTAAAAAGCGGATACATACACAATCACGAGAGCTTCACGGATCTTCTTTAGTGTGTCTGATATCAACACAGTTGAGAAGCACAAACACATGAAGCTCCTTTAATGCAGGTAATACTCTAAAATAATGGATAATTCTGCTTGACATGTTGCGTTTGTGCTTAGATTAATTTTCAACCGCATCTGGGAGAAACAGCGCAAAAAAAAAAAAAAAAATGTCTTTGTCTTTTCTGACTTTGTTGTGCTTTATCACGCAGTAAATGTATGTTGTCATGAAACAGAGACCCACCCCTCCAAATCAGAACACAAGTGGTCACAGGAGATGCATTTAAGTGACCAGGTGTAAACAGCCGTATGTCTCACCTGACCACATGTGATCGGATCAGACGCATCGTAATACCAGGTGGAAACAGGGTCTTAAAGTCATCATTGTGCAGTTTAAAAAAAATTACTGCTCGACTGTTTATTTTTGACTCTGTAAACAAGTAAACTAACTTTTGAAAAAAAAAAAAAAAAATTAAAAAAAAATATATATATATATATATATATATTAGGGGCAATTGTTTTATGTGGTGTAAATCTATGGGACAGTTGTAATTTATGAAAAAAAAAAAGTTAAAATTTATAGAAATTATTTTCACACAATAAAGATAGAAATGGTTTGTTAACAGGGTTGGGAGGGTTACTTTTGAAATGTAATCCACTACAGATTACAGAATACATGCTGTAAAATGTAATTTGTAATGTATTCCATTAGATTACTCAAGGTCAGTAATGTAATCTAAATACTTTGGATTACTTCTTCAGCACTGGTAGATTTTTTCACTTGTTTTGACTATAAAAACTCTGCCAGTACAGTAAGACAAAATACACATGTTAAAAATACATTCTCTGAAAAACCTAAATATCTTATGCAGTGTTGTTTCTAAAACAAGATCAATCAAATTGATGTTGTTTTAAGGATTTTTAGATATTTTTACAGAAAACAATAAAGAAAATTATCATCAAGAATATGATTTTTGCCCTAATATCAAAGGTCTTACAAGAAAAAAAGAAATTATGATCTGACATGAATTTTCTTGATAAAAAAAATATGATCGTGCCTGGTAACATGTGCATGTAAAATGGCTAGAAATAGCATTTTAGCTTAGCATAAAGCTGACAATTTACACAAGGTTTATTTCTATTTCTTCTGCTCCAAACTTACTTCAAACTTACTTCTCTGTCTGCTCATGTAAATGTAACACATCATAAGAAAGTGTTTCACCGCTGTTCAAATGCACTTTGGATCGCATCATTTATATGTATAAATGTTTTCCATCTGAAAGGACTAAATATTAAATGAAACAAATGACAATAAAATGCAAAGTAATCTCTTCAGTAATCAAAATACTTTTTGAATGTAACTGTATTCTGATTACCAATGATTTAAATTGTAACTGTAGTGGAATACAGTTACTTATATATTGTATTTTAAACATGTAATCCTGTTACATGTATTCCGTTACTCCCCGACCCTGCTTGTTTATTTCACTCTTTGTTTAGATTATTCTAGTTTTAAACCTAATAATTTTTATTTTTATAATAGGTTTTCATAGTTTAATATTGACAATCGGGGTCTGTGTAAAACTGTAACATCTATACATAATATATATATATGTGTGTGTGTATATATATATATATATATATATATATATATATATATATATATATATACACAGTATATACTGTATATATTTAAAAAATCGGCCATTGGCAATACACATGAAAGTGCTGAAGCTGAAGAAACACCCACAGTGTAGGAAGTAAAACTTTTTCCCCCACTTATCAATCCCATTTCTACATAACACTGTCATTGTACATTGATGACAATTGCTGAGTAGCAATTTAAACTGGCACAAGATCAATTGACCAATCAGCAGGAAATTTTCTAGCCAGTAATTACTGAAGTGTGCACATCTTGTACCCATATGTTCTAGAGCAGTGGGCTGGTGAGGGAGGACAACGCTACTTTTATTCAAACTCCATACATTCCTACTCCTTCAACACTTTCCACTTCTAAAGGGATAGTTCACCTCAAAATGAAAAAAGTTGTCATCAACTCACCATCATGTGGTCCCAAAAAAAAAAAAAAAGTAATGGGGTTGGAACAACACGAGGGTGAGTAAATTAAGACAGAATTTTCATTTTGAGGTGAACTATGCTTTTAATTTGTTTTAAAAGCAAACTGGAACACGGGATATGCCTGTTTTATGATATTAGAGTAGATGTTTCTTTTTAGATCTATCACTATCCCCCGAGTCTGTCTCTCTCTCTCTCTCTCTTTATCTCTCTCTGTCTGTCTTCTTGTTCGTCTCATGTCGCCAGCATTAAGTTTGTCTCATCGTCTCACCTCTGTGTAATAATCTCTGTCTTTTCTCTTTTCACACTTTTCTGTAGCTGCGTGAAAATGCTCAACCTGTGGTGAGTCCCTCTCTCCAGTCCACATCAAACTTAAAGCGGAGTGGACCAGCCTAGACTGTGGCCAAAGAGATCTAGCTAACATTAAGACTCAGATCTGCTAACACAGTTATAGGCAAATGTAGTTATTCATGATCTGTGAGTTTGAAACAGGAATAGAGAGGCAGGCCTAGGATAAAGTCTGATTGGGGAGACTGTGAAATACTTTAATGTTGATTGGAAGTTTTCTGAGAAGTCTCTAATTGCCCAGTGTCTCTTACAGAAGTGTGCAGCCTTTAACCAGATCTCTCATTTTACTGAATTACTAATCTTACAACAGCATATTTCTTTTTGTTTTTTGTTTTCTCCTTTTTTTAAAGAATATTTTACAATATGACACAATTTACATTGTATACCACACCTTTATTGATTTAATTCCAAGGATGTTCATAAGATTTCAATGGCTGTGAAGTAGTTCCAGGTTTCAGCAGTACAGTTGTGCATCACTTTACACCATTTTTTTAATTAACAGAGCATTTTCGAGTCATCCTGAGACTACCAAGATTAATTTGTACCACCAACAAAGTGGTAACTGTGGTATAAGCGGAACAATTGGCATTTTTTTACATTTTAAATGTAAACTTTGAATAGATTTTTTTGAAAATATTTTAATTGAATTTTTGAAATTTTTTGAATTGAATTTTTGAAAAAAAAAAATTATAGAATTTTTGAAAATTAGAATGTAATCTCTAGAGGGAGTTAGAAATCTTAAAACTACAAGCACCACTCTCATTATTTATTGATTTTTTAAAAAATGTGAATATCTACTTCACAACAACCTGTTAATTATTCCGTGCGTAATCAGTCCTTACAATTAAAAATATTACAGGGAATAAAATGTTAACGTAATTCTGTAAAACGAGAGAATACTTTGCAGGACACTGTAAATTCAGTAGGAATCATGCTTGATTCTGCATTAATAACCTCAGTAAATGCAAACAATAGAGCCAGCGACTGCTTGCAACTGGCGCTCAGATATACTGGCTGTTTTGCAGCATCCATTAGGAACATGTTTAGTTAAGTCTTTCACTTTTCAATGTGTCAGTCTGGAGCTGTTCTCTTCCACTGCATGTGCCTTGTTCCTCCTGACTCATTCTGTCATGTTGTTGCCGTTTAACACTCTGTTGTCAGTGCTTTTAACCAAACTCAGATGTGTTCCCCTTCTGTTAACTTTTACTTGTTGCATTCATATGCAGCAAGCATTTAGGTCTGTAAGGACAACTAATGCACTCCAACGCCTGTTTTTGACAAAGCTGACAATATGTAGCATAACCTACATACCTGCTTGATGTTTAATTATTCTTATAAGATTTACTAAGCAAGCTACATTCTCACTGCGCATGTGTATATGGCTGGACGATAAATGCAATGTTCACTGTATAATCACAATGATTTTTGCAGGCAATTATAGAAGTTATTGTGAAAACATTGTGAATTGCTGTGTTGGGTGTAATTCAATGACTTGTTTTAGTCAAAAAGTAGTGTAATGCATTACATTTAAAATTTTTGTAATCAGATTAGTCACTGACTTTCAAAACATTACTTGTAAGTACATTACTTTGGTTACACACATTTCTAAACTATTATTTTTGTAGAATACATGTAAAACTTGAATTATGCTAATATGTTTGTCTGTTTGCGTTTCTGTGACAGCTGAAGGGTGTGCACCCCTTAACGAGTCATTGTAAGAGAGAAACCAGTGTTTTTTTTGCATGCGACAATGAACAAGGAAGAAAAATATATTTTATTTTGAATTTGAGCAGAAAGATTACATTTTCTGGGAAAAGATTTAGAAGGTAACTTAAAAGCAAAGAAATTAGTAATGTGATTACAATGTTTCCATAGAGGAATAATCAGTAAAGAAATATGATTACAATTTTAAAGAAGGAATTTGTTGTAAATTACTTTCTTTGAGTAACTTACCCAACACTGGTGAAATGAATATAGTAATAATTAAATTATTCTAAAAGTTTCTTAGAAGACCGTCGTTAGACTACTTTCGTGAATTTGCCTTGTTGTGTTGCTGGCAAGTTTGTGAGCATTAAGACAGATGTTTTAATAGCGTAAAATGGCGTTAGAATTGGGAAGTTGGATAAATTTCTGTGAATCAGTTCAAACTGTCCATTTCAATGAAGCGATTCAAAACGGATTCAGCGATTCATTTGTGTCATCGTTTAAAATTGTTTGCGGAAGTCTCCATGTGGCATTTTTCTATGGTGCCTCTTAGAGAACAGAACATTTTTCTGAAATAATTTTGCATTCCCACACAAAGTTTTGTGGTCCCTCGCAATAACTTTATCCACACCTTATGAAAATTAACCATGGTTTTACCACAGTAATCATAGTAATTCTATGGTTTTAAAAACCATGGTACAAGTACCACAAATTAACCGTGGTGTTACTTTAGTAGGGCCTTATTATTTCTGCGCTGGGATCACGGAATTCAGTCATAAATACAGAATTTACTATTAAATGCGGAATTTCAAATAATTTTAAATATTTGGGATGAAATGAATGGATTAATACTCAATTAATCACATTAAAATCATGATTTGTCCTAGTGTGATGATTAAACCACAAAAGGCTGAGTTTTAATTAAATATATGGTCTGAATGTGCTGCACACTTTAAAGTGAATGTGTGAAGCCGGCCGCTCATGCACTGAACACACCTCATCATAAACATAAGCATCACATGCACTCTGTATTTGTTTACAGACAGCAGAGCACACATTAAGCTTGAGGCATGCAGCACATGCAGATTATATGTTTATATAGTTAAATCACAGCCTTTTGCTGTTTAATAAGTACATTTAAGCCACATAGCGAACTGAGGTGTGAAGCTGTCGTCAAAAACATACAAACTCAAATTGCTTCATTCTGCCAAAATAAAAGCTAAAATTGAACTAGTGAAACTGAAAAATCATGACAGAAATATACGTACTACTACTGTATAGTAAAATGTAATATTCAGTGTAGAAATAAATCATAAGAATAATAAACATTTCATTATATTTTAACAATATCTCACATGCAAGAATGCTGTTGTACTGAAAAAATTTGCATAGAAGCACTTCAATTTTGTGGTTTTGGTTTTACTACAAATACCATAGTTCAACTACTGTTAGTGTAGTTAAACCATTGTTAATTTTCAGGGGGGCCTGGATAGCTCAGCGAGTAAAAACGCTGACTACCACCCCTGGAGTCGCGAGTTCCAGGGTGTGCTGAGTGACTCCAGCCAGGTCTCCTAAGCAACCAAATTGGCCCGGTTGCTAGGGAAGGGTAGAGTTGCTACAGTGTGGTTCTCGCTCTCGGTGGGGCGCGTGGTGAGTTGTGCATGGATGCTGTGGAGAATAGCGTGAAGCCTCCACATGTGCTACGTCTCCGCGGTAACTCACTCAACAAGCCACGTGATAAGATGCGCTGATTGACTGTCTCAGACACGGAGGCAACTGAGATTCGTCCTCTGTCACCTGGATTGAGGCGAGTCACTATACCACCATGAGGACTTAGAGTGCATTGGGAATTGGGCATTCCAAATTGGGGAGAAAAGGAGTTAATTTTCATAAAACTTATTGCAAGGGAATGCAAAGCTATTTCAGAAAATAAATCCCTCCCTGTCATCTAAGGTGCTCCGTATTTTTCATGTATTATATGTTTAAGTAAAATATATGTACTGTAAGTAAATATTGCTGTTTATTACTATGTATTGTTATATTGGTGCTTATAAATGAAAATAATTAAATATCCTTGTGGTATTTACCGAAAAACACTGTGGAAAACATACCTCATTTTTAACTTAATTGATTACCATTTTATAGTTCTTACATCAAACATTTTGAATATTTTAGGCAACAATGGCTATTTGGTTGAAATGATGGTTCTTTTGAAGAAAAACAAATGAATTTAAGAAATTTCCGAGACAACACACAAACACCATCATGAGTGTGAATAATGTCAGCTATATCGTTCAGCCCTACATGTGTAGTAAGACAGCACAAGCTTTATCTCTTGCTGTTAATAATCAGCCAATCAGCTTCCTGCACTGACATCACTGACGTTAACCTGTGTGTCTTTCCTCAGGTGCTGCTGTTTCTTCAAGAGGAAGAGGAAGAAGAACACGCCACGACACAAATGAACCTCCGGCCTCTCCACGCAGACCTGTTCCTTTGCTTGTTTTTAGAGCGTTCAAATAAAGAAATTTTACAAGCCGACAACAGCGAGCCCTCAAAACGCTTCAAGGGGGACCTACGTTCGAAAACGAAGAGGCATGCACACGTTGTCTCTATGGGGATTGGCTTTAATTTTTGTTCGTGTTTTCTTCCACATGTTAATTTTGGCAGCGACATGCCTCCAGACCATCTTCCTCAGACTGTCTCTGGGATATTCACACAAGAAAAGAAAAAATCAAACAGCTCTGCACTTCATTTGCTGTCTCGCCTATTTAGCATTCTCCTTGTCCCTGGTGGTGGACGTTAAGGCGAGGAAGTCTCTGAATGTGCCCTCTCGTATTCTTCCTCCATGACGGACACAGTTCTAGCCCATTGTGTGATATAGACGGAGAGAGAGAAAGTCACTCAACTTTTTCCACCACCAACTCGCAACTCTCAACGCGGCTAGCACACGACCCATTTCTGTCTGCTTAACCCTTCTTTTAAATGTTTGGATATTTGTCGGCTGATTGTTGGTTCTCACGCTGCAGGAAGTGGTCCAAGCCTTAGAATATGATTAGCATTTGACGTCTATCGGAGTGATTTAACGTGCACAGGCGAGTAATAAGCAAATAAATGTTGTAATGATGGCCTTTACACGTGAACTTTGTGAAAGTGTGACGTAAGCAGCTCTGTTTCCAGTGGTAAGGGGAGTGATGCGTGCGATGGGGTGCTGGGACAGCGCAGATTTCGAGTGAATGTGATGTTCCATTGACTAGTTTTTAAGCTGCTTGTTCTAAAGCACTCCTGCCACTACAAACCCACCAGCCAGTCATGCTGCTTTCTCCTTTTACGATATCGTACTGCTTTGACGTAAATCTGGCTGCTTTCCTAGCCAAAGTGGCCAGTAAGACTTTCCGTCTCTTCGCTTTTGTGGTTCTCTTTTGTATCGGAAAACACACACTTTCTGTCATTATAGTCGGGTTATTATTTTCAGAAACAATCCCTGATAAACATTGGGTTTTTTTATACCAGAAAACTGCTTATAATTCAGAATGAGAATAACCGTGTTTTAGTTTTTTTGTGCCGGTGTGGCTTATGGGTCTATTGACTCAACGTGTTCATTTAAATCAGAGGAAAATTCAACTTGCTTTTTTAGCAACCGTTAGTAGTTGTGGATGACTCCAGAAGTGAAATAAGGTGAAATCTGGGAGGATGCAGACTGACTATAGTGACTGCCACTGCAAAGCATCTCGATTCAATGCCTTAACACTACTACTCGAGTCTCTCTGCAATACGACGTTACAAAACTCCTCCCATGCCTTCATACCAATGTGATGCATGCGGCGTCTCAGTTCCTTTCAGGAGGTTTGAGTCACTGAATCTAATGAATATGAATCGGATTATGTGTCAGAAAGTGATAAAAAGAGGCCCATCTTTGTAAATGCTCGTGATATTGTTAATAGTGGCCATAAGCAGCTTGGAGACGGGGCAGCCCTTGACCTCTTATACATAGGATGAGGCAGTCCTTTCCCAAGCTCAATATTTAATGGGACAGTTCACCCAAAAATTACAATTCTGTCATTAACTCACCCTCATATTGTTTCAAAACCGTTTGACTTGTTTTCTTCTGTGGAAAAAACGAAGGAAGAAAGTAAGCCAGACAAGTTTGGAACAACAGTAGGGCTGAGTAAATTACAGAATTGTCATTTTTGAGTGAACTACCCCTTTCAGACAGGGATTATTAGATTATAAAAATGTGGTTATATGATAAACGATTGCTGTAGTTTTGGTTGTTGTTGTTGTTGTTGTTTTACTGAGAGAACAGACGCTATAATCTCAGTCGTAATGTTGCCTTGCTCATCTTTTTGTTTCTCTTTCGCCATTCACCTATTCACAGCATTAAATCCATGTTTTAATTTTGTGCTCTTTCTAATGTATAGTAAATGTGAATTAATGTAAGATAAATTATATTACTATTATTTTATTGCGATCACCATACAAACGTTGAGAGTGAAGCCATATGAGTGTGAGACTGCACTAAAGCTTTGTTCGCCCCTTGTTTACCATATTAACCTGTGCATTACTGTATTGAACCGACCGTCTATCGTAAAGAATAGAGGCTGTTTGAGGAATCAAAATGTGTCCAGTACGTTCGAAACCCTTGGTAGAACCGAGACGTTTCGGCATAGAAGATTGAAAAACAGTGGACAAATGATCGTTTTGTTGATCATATTGATATCTCAAAAAGGGCGTAGTATCTTCCACTCCTTGACTCATCGACTGAGTTATCCAGCCCTGGCTTTTTGTGTAAATAGTTAACTGGCGAGCTCCCAGATGTCCTAAATGCCATTTGTCGTCACTGGCCTTCTGTTCCTTCTAGAATTATGCTTACTGAACGTTTAGGGTCGGAGTTGACCGGAATTGCGTTTGAATATGACATGCATGTTGGGTTGGTTGGTAATAGTGGAGCTAACCAACCATTTTCACCAGTGAAAGTTATTTAAAATATTTACCTTATGCTTATCCACTGTGATGCAGGTCACTTTGGCTCTAAATTATTCTGTGAAAAGTACTTGAATGATACGCTTGGAAATCCACTTGCGCAGATGCATCGAGAGATGCCTCCCGTAAGGCTTATTATTTAACATTCTTCTCTTCATATGTATTACGTGCCTCGCTAGAGTTGGAAGACGATGTAGTATTTTTTTGGGATGTGGACTGCTTGCTATTGCCAGGTGCATCTGGCTGTAAGGAGAATGAATTTGCAAGACAAGTTTTCCCTCTTTTAACCCCTTAATTCTTATTGACTCTCTTCCAAAGTGAAAAAATGCGAGGCCTTGGCTAGTTACAGAGCCACTTGTTGGAAATGTTTTGTGGATAATAAGCAGTGAAATTGTTTAGTTTGTTGTCTGAGAATGGTTTGAAAAGGGATAGTTCACCCAGAAATGGAAATTCGATCAGTAAACGATGACAGAATTGTAATCTTTGAGTGAACTATCGCTTTAATCTTCGAAATTATGGTTTAGGCGGATGTCCTTTGGGATTAAAAGTGAACAATGGTGAACAAAGACACCATCTGCTGGTTGTTTGGTTGTTTAAATGTAAGACACTACACTTGACACTGAAATCACACTCCCAATATTGTGTATATGAAGTACTTTCAATGATGGATGGCTAGATAATTCGATCATAATGATTACTGGCTCTATTGTCGCTGCAAGGTAATTATTTAAAACCATCTTTCATTTTATTTTAGTTTTCCCTTTTTTTTAAATGGTTGTACCATATGTTTTTGTACCTTTTATTTGAATAAAGATGGTATCCTTAGTTATGGCCTTCTAAGTCTATTTGAGGTTTAATGTGAAATGTAAAATCCATTTAGAAAGCCCAGTCCATCTCTGGCCTTTGCTTTTGCATCACAGTTCTGATGTTGGGAATTTACACACAGAAAGGCTATTCTCATATAGAACAAAGTTCATGGGATTTATTGTCAATGCAGATTCTACGTGCATGGCTTTTGATTCCGAAAGCAATGGAAACTACTTATAAATGGGGCACTGAAGAACATTGTGGGCATGAAGTTGATACGCTGTTATTCTGTGGCTGCGTAATGCCTTTAAACACTACTGCAAGGCCGTGAGTCTGACCCTCTGTAAGCTTGAGTTCTGCAGGTAAATCTCCACTGCATACTATTTTGCCGCTGTATACTGTATCGCATTTCCATTGTGTCTGCTACAGAGTCATAGCTTTTTTTCTCAAATGTCAATCATTCCTGTGTCTATTTCAGTTCATGTGGGAACTTGTTGAACAATTAATATTTTTGTTGTAACTGAACTGATTGTTCTGGATTAACTGTTCCTTTTTTTTAATGACCTCTGAATGATGATTATATTACAAGACTCTGGATAGGAAAGCACTGAAATATTTGAATTCATTTTTGTTTTTTTACTTTTTGTAGTGTTTGTTTCAGTAAGAAAGATTGACAAAATTGCGTTTCTGTACTTTAAACATTAAAAACGTAATTGTACAGTACTGCAAGAGTCATCCGCTCTCTTGTTCTGGTTATACTTACAAAGATACTTTACATTTCATTGTATTATGGCTTTATTGTGTTGAAATATGAATGTTACTTAAATGTATTTCAATGATTTTACTTTGTCAAGGGCTTCAACTGTGATGGACCCATCTTCTCCTCTTTTTCTCTTCACTCTCTTTAAATATATTTTGGTTTTTACGTTGCAGAAAGATTAAGGCCTAAATCTTTATCTTAATCTTAAAATGCCTATTTTCCTGAGGAGTCATATAAAGTTCCATACATAACCCTTCAAATACATTTTTTTATTCCCTCCACTCTTAAAGGGAAACTCAAGTTTGCACCCCTTTTTTATGTAAAATAAAAGAAAAATGCCTCAACCTCAGAGTGAGTCTGTTTGTCTTCTTTAGGTTCCTTTTTTGCTTGATGGCCTAAAGAAGCTTCTTAAATAACAATTGTGTCATTTGCACTGCTTTTTAAGAGTAACTTGTATGTTAGAATTTTCTTCTGTGAGAAAAATATATATATTTTCAAAGTCCTTCTAGCAAATCAGATTACAGGCGGCCATTTTTGGGACGCTTCCGGGAGGCTATTTCCAGACATGACAGTGCAGCTCCTATCTACTTGAATGGAGAAAGACCGAAATCTTCAAAACGGTTTGTCAAGATTACAGTCAAAGAACATATTTCAAATTGGCAGTCAGATCTGGCAACACTGGAATCATAAATTGTGCTGCTTTACCTCAGATTACGCTGAAAAACACAATTTCCCCGTCTTGTATAGCTAGTGCGCATGCGCGTTCTCGAGTTGATTGACAGGCGATGTCTGTATCTAAAAGGTGATTGGCTCTTTTACCTGTAAGGCGGGACTTCCTTTCTACATCTATTGGTCGTTCCAATTTCTCCCATTGATTTAAATGGAAGTGGCCCATCTCTGCTATATATTCTCTGATACTATCAGGTAGTATACAAAATATACTAAAGATATATTCATAAAATATTAGATCAGTTTATTAAAAAAAACCGTTATATGCAAAAAGAGGAATTCATTTTCCTGGTATTTTTAATACATTTTGCTCTATTAAAAATTGTGACTGTTGTATTTGTATAATTTTTTTTTACTTGGCTGATATTTAAAATGACAATGAAATATCCTGCACCATGAATCGGCTTATTTTTACTTGGACATAATTGAAAAATATGTACATAAAATATATGCACTTGTCAGTCATGCCCGGGAAAGTTTAATTTTTGTTTATTTTTTGCTACTTGGAAGGTGGGGACTTTTGTCCTAAAATGAATCTCTCATAAAATAGGTTGGAAGCGGTTTCCATCTGGGCCCTTTATTAAACAAATCACATATTTATAGAATTTAGCAGGTCAATCTGGTCAATCAAAAAAAGTAAAAATGTTCAAATAATAAAAATAATTAAAAAAAAAGATTATTTAATTTTTTTGTTATAAAATACATGTAAGACATTTCAAAGTAGATACGAAGCAGTGTTATAGTTAACGAATACTAAAAAGTTAAAATTAACAAATCATTTTCGTTAACTAAAATAAATATAAAAACTGAAATTACTGGATAAAACTGAAACTAAACTAAAATAATTTTCATAACTCCAAAACGAACTAAAATAAAAATAAAAACTGAAATTACTGGATAAAACTGAAACTAAACTAAAAAAAATTTCATAACTCCAAAACTAACTAAAATAAAAATGATATCAAATTCATTTTTGTTTTTATTATAATAGGATGAATATGGGCAAAGTGGGACACTTTTGGAAATTGTACTTTTCTTGACACTTTGAATTATGATCTAAACGACACATAACCTAAGATTATACCTTTTAAAGAAAGCTTAGGATGTCTTCTACCTTTGTCAAAAGCAAAAATATAGAAATATTTTATTTGTTTATTTTTTCCTTCACCTGCACTTGTATTTATGATTGTATTCATACATTGTTTGATCTTATTGAACATTTATATAGAAAAAAACTCCAGTTTTTCCACCATTTGTGGACTTTTCAGACGGTCCCTTACCACACCCTCCACAGTATTGGCTCGTTTTAGCACAATGTGTGGACTTTTCAGACGGTCCCTTACCCACTGTAGGCACATTTTCCAATTTATATCAATGTTAAATTGGTGATCTGGAATGATTTCACTGTGACACCATCTGACCAGCTTAAATACGGGACAAATCACGTCCCATATTTTACGGGACAGGTGGCAACCCTAGACACAGCACTAGCTGAAGTTTCTCAAAGTTACCTCTTAAAAAGACAGCCTTTTGTTTCAGCTGACTGTAGGTAAATTTACACTGTATCCAGCGCTGTATTCGTAAATATCCTGATAATGTTTTACTGTGTGAGAAACCGCTTCAAATGATTCAGCGAGAGTGTGCTCTGAATGAATTGTACTGAATCACGAATCGATTCAGACCGTGTTGCAAGATCGTTTGGCCAATTCACTGAAAAGAACCAACTCAAAAGAATGATTCATTCACAAATTGGGCATAAATACGGGCATACGGGACACATTTCATGATTGGTGAAATATCCTGAGTAAATATTTCTCAGGTCATTCGGAGTGCTCATGGTACACACAGTGCGTACGGCCATACAGCTGCAGGCGCCACTGAAAGGCAGCATAAAAGTTATCCATAAGTGGTTTAATCCATGTCTTCTGAAGTGATCTAATCTGTTTAGGGTGAGAACAGACCAAAATGTAGCTCCTTTTTCACTGTACATCTTGCAGTTGCAGTCCACAGAACGAATATGATTTCAAGCTCGATTACACTCTCTAGTAGAGTCCACAGAGTGCTAGATGGTGCTGGGAAATATAATCAAGCTTGAAATCATGATGGCCAAGGAGACAGCTGATGTCAAGATCTACTGTAAAAAAAGAATTAAATATTGATCTGTTTCTCACCCACACCTATCATATCACTTCTAAAGACATGGATTAAACAACTGGAGTCGTATGGATTACTTTTATGCAGCCTTCATGTGCTTTTTGGAGCTTCAAAGTTCTGATCACCATTCATTTGCATTGTATGAACCCACAGAGTTGAGATATTCTCCTAAAAATCTTTGTTTGTGTTCAACAGAAGAAAGTCATACACATCTGGGATGACATTTTTGGATGAACTATTCCTTTGATTTTATTTATTTTTTTACTCCCCAAAGATTAGTTTAGTAATGATTTAGAATCATTTAAGGAAATACATTTGGATACAATGTGGATCAAGCTTAAATGTCCTTTGTCACTTTATCTACATTCATCCTATATTATAAAATTTGCAACATTTACAATCCACATTAAACATGAAAATACCACTAGATAGAGGTAACACAAGACTGCTCTTAGAATTGAAATGATGTTAGACTTTTTAAATTACACCAGTGAACGCTCAGCTTTGGCTGCCATAAATAAATAAATAAATAAATAAATAAAAAATACTAAAACTAAAATAAAAACTAAACTGAAACTACTAAACACGGAGAAAACTAAACTAAAACTAACAGGCAAACTGTGAAAAATAACGAAAACTAAACTAAATTGTTATTACAAATTGAATAAAAAATAGAAATACAAACTAAATTAAAAATCCAAAACTATAATAACACACACTAAGACTATTGAGTTTAGGGTTATTTTTATTTTATTTATTAAAAAATTGTCAAACATATTGTGAATTTGTTTATTATACTTGGAGTTTTTTATACATACATTTATATTTTGTTTAAAATAATTTTTGTGCTTTTTTTTTTATTTATTTTTTTAGGCTGATTACGTCTCCTACGGTACATAAAAGTCCCAGAAATGTCAACATGTATAATCAATGTGCATCCTCTTGTACCTTCTTTACCTCTAGCCTTCTTTTCATTTAGTGTATTCCTTATTTAGTTACTGATGTTATATGTAATGTGGGCAAATTGATCTTGGCATGAATTGAACAGCACTATTTGTATTTCCTAACAGAGCTGTTCCGGGACTTTTATTTGACTTCCGGTTGAGCTCTACAAACTTCCGCTCCGTTCAACTTTAAACTCCTTTCCTCTAGACCGGGTCAAAATGGTGCGTATGTTTCACGGCGGAACACTTGTCAATCCAACCAAATCCTCTTTGTTTTCAGTTTGAGACGTTTTCTAAAGCACCAGATTGTTTAGTTAACATATTCAAGATTCGTGTTTACCTAGTGTTTTAACGATTGGCATTGCCGTGTTGAAGGATGATGTAAAATAATCCAAGTCTGACACATCTAGTGATCTTCCGATTGACACCATTAAGTTTCAGTGTATCGGGTGCAAATGTTAAACTGCGCTTGAGAGTGTTTTGGACAAATCGTCTTAAATGTTGTGATAATGTAAACATGCGTGACTTATTCGATCAAAGATAAACACTTTATTAACCCTTTATTAATGTAAAAAAAATTAAAACAACATTAAGATATATAAAAAGTCACTAGAAGCAGGTTTATTATAGTTTTTGAGTTTTTATTTCTATTTTATTTTTTATTGGTCATTACAAGTTAGTTTAGTTTACGTTGGTTTGCAGTCTTTAACTATTTTGGTTTAGTTTTCTGGTTTTAGTTTAGTTTGTTTTTTTATTTAATGTTTAGTTTGGTGTTGTTAGTTAGTATTGTTAGTTTCTAGTTTAATTAAATTTCTAAGTATGGCTGCCAAATAGAGAGACCGATATATCGGTTTTACTGATTAATCGGTGCTGATAGTCGCTTTTTGGAACTATTGGTAAAAATGTATTCAGGTAGTTGCCGATATTATTTTTATTATTTCGTCATTTCAAAATAAGAGTCCCTGGTGTGTTTCAGGCTTGTTTATACTTAAAAGCTCCGCGCTATGAACCAAGTTTTTTTTTTTTTTTTTTAGTTTTGGGATTTTGGTTGAACAAAATGCATCTGGGATTTTATTCATTTTGGACTCCTTGTCTTTGCCTGCCATAGTAAAGAGTAAAGTTTTTTGTGTGTGTGTGTGACGTATTATAATTGATTTTAAAAACTATCGGCTTATTATATATCGGTTATCGGCCTATATTACCACCATGGCTATTGGTATCGGCAAAATCCATTATCGGTGGCTGCGTAACTACTGCCAAAAAATGTTTACTGATATAATGTAAATATGCTCAACGTTGTTAAATCTTTAGGGCTGTTTTGTCTTTTGTTAACGCCGTCTAGTAGCATTTTTATGTCTAATGAAGGTGGATTTTCAACGTTTCAAATTTTATAATATACTGTGTATCAAAAATTACAATTGATTTGAAGTCTTTTTTTAAATTTTTGTTTGGAGTATTTTAGTTGAGTTAAAAGTTTTTTTACAAACATGTTACATTTTTTATTTCAGTTAATGAACATTTTTAGTTTTCGTTAACAAAAATAACATTTGCCTAGAAGTGGTGGGGAGTTTGATTCTTTTCACTGACTCAAGTCTTTCGAAGCTGTTTACCAAAGAGATTCGTTCAGTCGCTATTTCTGCAGATTACGGCTATAAATGAGCGTTTTTAATGTGTAATGAGTGAGTCATTAAATCATTGATTCATCTGATTCAAAACGATGGAATTGAACTAAAAAGATTTGTTAAAAAAAACATTGATTCATTAACAAATGCACCTCCAGTATTCCCTCATTGTCATTCACACCACTCATATCACTTTC
Source organism: Myxocyprinus asiaticus (assembly GCF_019703515.2). Classification (NCBI taxonomy): domain Eukaryota; kingdom Metazoa; phylum Chordata; class Actinopteri; order Cypriniformes; family Catostomidae; genus Myxocyprinus; species Myxocyprinus asiaticus. The sequence continues at coordinate 7,664,846 of NC_059345.1, read as the reverse complement.
CTGTCTGAAGCGATATGTGTTTTGGGTAAGTTTTACCCAGATAACACACGTGCATCTCCGATATGTCCGTTTTTGATCTTTTAATCTGGAAAGCATCACAATCTAAATAACATCTGCTAAGCATCTTAAAAAGATCAGATTTACAAATATAAATCATAAACGTCTTAAAAACATCTGCTGAATGTCTTATTGACATCTGAGACATAACTGTTGACGTACGTCTTTTAGACGTATTGCAGATGAACAAACAACGGAAAATGCATCTTCCAGATGTAAACGCATACATCATGTAGACGACTGGGTGATGTACGTGTGCTATCAGGGCAGGGTAGTCTGAGACACAATCTCTGATAAAATGCATTTGAACTTGCAAAAAGGTCCCGTGTGACCCTAATTCATCCTAGTGTGCTACTGTGTTGACAGGGACGTGTGAGGACGAAGACGGTGAAGAAAGCTGCTCGGGTCATCATAGAGAAGTACTACACCCGTCTGGGCAATGACTTCCACATCAACAAGAGGGTGTGTGAGGAGATCGCCATCATCCCCAGCAAACCTCTGCGGAACAAGATAGCGGGGTGAGTAGAAAAGCTCTCCAGAGACGGACAGTATGTGACCTGCTCCATCATTTTCAGTCACTTTGTCGCAGTAACACATTTTGAGTGTTTGCACTAAATTAAAAAGGAAAGTATTTCAATGATTACGTCAGCCAACATGTAAATGATCATATCTAGAGAAGAGTAGAAACACAATACCGTTAGAAAGTTTAGACTTTCCTTACTATAGTGCATAAAACTCGGTGTTTTTGGGTCAAAATGACTCCGATGGAGCTGGTCATACATTTTTGAAGTACTTTGGACAGGGTTCCCGTGAATATGGAAAACCTAGAAATGTCAGAATTGTACTGTTCTGATGTCCATGCCTGGAAGCGTCATGAAAGCTTTATTTAATACAATGCTTTATTTGTTAGATATTGCTTTTTGTTAGTGCTTATAAAGAATAAAACTTGCCTGTAAAACCGTCCGTCTGTCTGTTGAGGATTTCATTGGAGACATTTGTACACAAGTATTTTAATTGTTTAAAGGAATATTCTGGGTTCAATACAAGTTAAGCTAAATTGACGGAATTTGTGGCATAATGTTGAATACCACTAAAATTAATTTTGAATCATCTCCATTTCTTAAAAAAACAGAAAAAACCAAAAAAAAAAACGAGGTTACATTGAGACACTTACAATGGAAGTGAATGGGGACAATTTTTGGACTGTTTAAAGGCAGAAATGTGACACTTATAATTTTATAAAAGCACTTACATGAATTTAAAACGTATTATTTGAGTTATATAAATAATCGTTTTTACGGTTGTTTAAGGGTTTATGTTGTTGCATTGTCATGGCACTAAGTTGTAACATTGGCTATAACTTCACACAAAGAGTTTAATAAGTGATTTCATCACACTAAGGGGCCGTTTACACGACAACGGCATTTTGGGGCCTGAAAACGCAAACTTTTGAAAACGGGTTTCAAAGTGCAAGTTTTTGAAAACGATGCCGTTATCGTCTCTATGTAAACATACAAAAACGCGAATTTGTGAAAACAATGACGTCATGCGCACGCGTATTACGTGTTCAGTCTATAGGCATGCGCAGGAGTACTTGAAAACAACGCGCGAGACATTCAAAACTACAATGGCGGACTACAGGACTATGTTTGTGCTGCTCAAGATTTTGAGTTTATTGACGCTTCTCCAGCAAAGTGTAGATTTACTGCATCACTACTACGACCAGCGATCGCCATCTTCATTGTTTGTATTCACCGCTCTGTGGAAGAACGCATGTGTGTGCAGGCGCGTAGTGTTTCTTTACAAAGTGACATCGCCAACTACCGACCTGGCATGCATAATACAGCGTTTTTATTTGTTTTCGTGGATCCGTGTGAAAGGGGATTGTTTTGACAACGTTGTCGTCTGTACGTGAAGCTTTTCAAAAACGTTTCTATTTTTAGTACATCGTTGTCATGTAAACGTACCCTAAATTCATGTTAACGCGCATATTGTTTATATCTTGTGGCTATACTTTGGAAACAGTGAGTATTTTTACGTTTAAAAATGCGCCCCATTCACTTTCATTGAAAGTGCCTCACTGGAACCCAGATTTTTGCTTTAAGAAATGAAGTTGAAATATTTTTTTGTGGTAATCAGTGTTATGCCACAAATGCTGTCGATTAAGCTTAACTTGTATTGAACCCGGAATATTCCTTTAAAATATTTCCTATTCATTCATGGACACTATACTTTAAAAAGGCACCGTCTTTTGGATGAGATGTTAAACCGAGGTCCTGACTGTCTGTGGTCATTAAAAATCCCAGATTCCCCCCATTGGCCCTTCTCAATCATGGCCTCATAATAATCCCCATCCATTAATTGGCTACATCACTCTACTCTCCTCTCCATCAATAGCTGGTGTGTTCTGAGCGTTCTGGTGCACTATGGCTGCCATCGCATCATCCAGGTGGATGCTGCACACTGGTGGTGGTTGAGGAGATTCCCCCTATACTATGTAAAGTGCTTTGAGTGCCTAGAAAAGCGCTATATAAATGTAAGGTGGTATTATTATTATAAAATTGGTACCTGACATACAAATGGAAATCTGCCTCCTTAATCTCTGAAAAATGATTTTTAAGCAATCCTTAGTCAGTAAGTGTTAATGACTGGAAAAGCCATTGAAATGCAACAATATCACGCTACATGAATATAGTAATCAATTCAGTACCATAGTGTTACCATCTGATATCGTCCCTGTACCATTGTTTTTTGGTTTTTGTTTGTTTTGTTAAGGGGAAGCAGGTGCTTTTACATTGTGGTGGTTTTGGGTGGTGCCTTTACATTGAAACACGTTTTTGCTGTCTGTTTGCACTGTCTGCAGTTATGTGACTCATCTGATGAAGCGCATTCAGAGAGGTCCAGTCAGAGGCATCTCCATCAAACTACAGGAGGAGGAGAGAGAGAGACGAGATAACTACGTCCCTGAGGTCAGTGAGAGTTCAAGACACTTAATATGAAGTCATCAGAAGGTCCAAACAGAGTCTATTACTATCGTTTGAATATGTCCAATTCTGCACATCGCCCACCTCCTATATTCGCTTGTTTATTAATTAAAACTTAAAGCAAGCATCACGTTTACTATTGCTCCTACTAAAGGGATATTTACACTTGGTCACTTAATGTGTTTTTACTGATCAGATTGCTATCCGATTGAATAAGCACATTCCATTTACACTTGGCCCCATCAATGTGTCTCTGTCAAACTTTTAATTCCCACCCTATATGCAAAAAAAAAAAAAAAAAAAAAAGTTCACGTCTGTGATTATGCTAATGCTGGGCAGAAAAAGATGTGATTTAGAAGTGACTTTGGCCTGCCCATGCTCATCACACAGTTCTGGGAGCACTATGTGTATGTGTGTTCCTCCTTATGTCTTTGCCTTGTGGATGTATAATATATTTTTCAGAAGTGTCCATAAACATTCTCTTTGGCACAGTTCAAATTTTTATTCGACCTATTCGCTCTGCAAACTCTTTGGATTTTCAGGACACCATTATTTCAGGATGACCAGAGCAACATTTTGGATGCGATGGTTTGTCATCTGGTTAGTCCAGTTATGAAATTGTTCAGTCACGTGACTTTTTTTTAAAAATGCGCATCTTGTATTCCTAATAAATTCAATAGGAGTTTATTTGGTAAATGTGTTTCCATCATAGTTTATGCGCGTTTCTTCTTATCAAATAAAACATTTATTCACCTCAAGCGAGTGCATATGATTTTTATGCACATTTTGGAGATTTTATTCGCACCTTGGTGTTCCCATCCAGCAGTTTTTATGCAATATCCCAGAATGCACATAAAAATACGTGAATGGAAACCCAGGGAAGGCGGGACCTGATAGACTTGACACGATATCATAATTTGTTCACATTCAAACCGACTAACACCGGTATTACCGCTGATTGGATGCTAAGTGGTACTATAGGGTAAGTTTTCGTTAAGCAGTAGCCTACACAATAATGCAAGGCAGCTTTTTTTTTTCAAACTTTGAACTTTATTTTGTATTTATTTTAACGAAAAATTGTAACGAAACTGAAAAAAAGTGCAATTAAAATGTGTGTTGTTCAACTTTTTGAAAGATGGCTTTTCAACAGGGCGAAGGGCAAAATCTCTTTGGCAGCAAACCTACTTCATCCATGCATTCTCTCCATCATGGGCTACCGGTCGGGTATTTCGTTGTCCGGGCAAATACATCACTTATTGTGGGTTGTTGCGGGTTTGATGTTGGTGTTTTATTACTTTTCATCCCAGGACCCAGTTTAGCTACTTCAGAAGAGTAATGACTTTGAATGAATTTTTGTTCCCTCCTAGGGCTGGGCGATATGCAAGAAATATGTTCACAATATTCATATTTAAAAAAAAAATCACTATCCTATTATATCGTCAACCTCCCGGCTGAGGGATCGGTGAATATTCTTGCTTTAGTGATTCTGCAATGCAAATTAAATTCATTGGTTTAAGTTTTTCATTTTTTAAATAAAAGACATTTCTAAATTCAAATTGCACTTCAAACAAAATGAAAAAGCGATTAAAATAAAGTGGACAAAAAAAAAAAGAAAAATCACATAACCACCTTTCCATTTACCGACACGCAAGTATACTTCTGTGACAACAGGTGGAAAATTACTAATACAAATTAAGATCTAAAAACAATTATAAATGTAAACATAATAATTATAATGATGATAATCACTGGAACATAAATCATGGTTCGAGTTGAACGTGTTTAATATTATTTAATGATTTAATCACAGATGTATAGGCTATATATAAAGTGACCCTGCAGAGTTGCGCTCACAATGAACTGCTGTGGAGATGGTCTGAGGACATTTGCAGCATTCTCATAGATGATACTATTCTTGCATAACATTTTCAGAAGACTGAAACAAAGAAAGAGTGAGAAACTTTTACATACGCATGTTCTGCACGCCTCCGAACAAACAGCACGTCAGACATGCACATAGACGCTTTTCTGTCATCAGTTCTTAAAAATATAATAAAATGTGTTTCTTCAAGCGTGTGTCTGTGTAACTAACAGCATTTCTTGTGTCATTCTGAATCCGAGACATCTTACGGTTACCCACCATGCACATTATATTTGCTACCTGCAATTAAACGTCTTCTGTCAGTGTGCATACTTTGCTGCCTGTGTAATTTGATACGTTGGTAAAGAACATCTGTCTTTCAATGCATTATTTAGGTTCATTTATCATGGGTCACAAACTATTCTTTATTTAAGGCTATTCTATTCGTTAGGCTATTGTATTGATATTGGAAGTTCAATTCATAATGTTTCCCCCTTTTACCCGGTATAAAATTTCACACCGGTGTTCTCCCTTGTACATAGTAAAACCGGTGACACCGTACACCGTGGCAACCCTAGGACCTGAGCCATAGTGACCTCAGTATCATAGAGTCTTGGGTGTGGGCTCTATGAGTTGAGGGTAACACAAAAAAATGTGGGGAAATAATTTAAATTAATACACTTAAGATATCCAAGCATTGGCATTTTCCTCTTAATATTGTTAGTTCAGTGTATTTTAATACATTTAGACTGTTTAGTGCAAAATTATAATAGTTTAATTACATGTATACAAGATGCATATGAGTTCATTAAAACGTCACGTTATGGATCGTGGGATATTTCGGACCTGTTGCTCTGACCCAGGCTGAAACAGAGTTTGACACCCCTGAGCTAAGCTATTGTGGTCCTGCACATGCAGTCGTTATGCCACTCAACACACATATGAACAGTACTGTGCTTGTCATATAGGCTCATGTACCTTTTGTGTGTATTTTGTGATTTCAGGTTTCTGCTTTGGATCAGGAGATGATTGAAGTAGACCCAGACACAAAGGAGATGTTGAAGATTCTCGTAAGTGGATTTGATCATAATTGGAGTTTAACTTGTGGAGTTGTTTACTTTTGAAATTGATCAAAAATTGGTGCTGACTGGCAAATAACCTGGAAACCAAATTTAGCAAACATGTTCATGAGATGTCAGTAAAATATCAGTACAGCAGTACACTTGTTTTGACGAGTGTATACTAACTCGTCTTTCTCCAATTGCAGGACTTTGCCAGCCTCTCCAACCTGCAGGTCACCCAGCCAAGTGTTGGAATGAACTTCAAAACACCCAGAGGAGTCTAGATGTGTGTGTAATTTATCAAGAGATAATAAAGACTGCAAAAAACATCTTTGTGAAGTCATCTTTTCTGCATTTTTGGTCTTCACCTTTCTCAAAAATAACTCTTACATGCAAAGACAAAGTCTCTGATCTAACTTTTTGTAGTTACAGTGATCTTATAATTACATGTTAAAGCATGTTAGCTAACCGTGTGCTCTAAACTCTACTTGTGTTACTGTAATAGTAAACAGTCTAGAAACATGTCATAAACCTGGAATCTAATTTACAAACCAGAGTTCCCATAGTCACAGAAAAATTGGACATCACTGCAAAGCCTGAAAAAGTTATGAAAGTTACAATATAGAAATTTTCATTATTTTAAGAGTGAAATGTTTTTTCGATTTTTCTAAATATTTCATCTGCTAGAAATGGCTCTCAGTCTCTATAAACGTTTTAAAATTTATGATATAAAAAAAACCCCCGGAAAAGTCGTAGAAATTTATTGTGACGGAATCCTGGAAAAATGGAAAAGCAACGTTAAAAATAAGCATTTGCATGTAAAATAAGAGACAACAAAAACAATGTTTTGGAATATTTTTAAAAAAAGCCACAGAGTATTCTATAGACAGCAAGAAAATCTTTGTACAGAAATAAGCAACAGAATTCTGTATATGCAACACAGTAAAACCTGCCGCTCAAATATCATTTCAGAGGCAAAAGAACGTAAGACCAGCTGCCTATACTAAACTATTACACTACAATACACAAATAGAGCTTTATATTCAAAACAGGATATGTAAAAATGTTTTTTATTTTTATCTTTTCTTGAAATTGTTGAAAAACTGCAATAAAGGTTTGACTGTCTACAATGTAACATGTTAACCCAAATAGGTAAAGTTTTTTTTTTTACCAAGCTTTTCAACGTGTTCCTTCAACATGACCCAGAATGTATTACAGTCAAGAATGAAAATGTTTGAGACATTAAATTCATAAAACAATTATGACTGCTGTTACATATTTTCTTTGGGTAAAATGACAGCTCAAAACCATATCCAGCAGGGTAGGAAAAGTTGGGTTTTATGCTTTTCACATTAAAAATCTATACAAGTACTTCATATGAAACAAATAGATAAAGAAACTTAATGGAAAATCAAAAATGAACACTGGGAGTCCTGTATATGTATGTATGTGTATATAAAGAAGAATTTGCACTGTGTTGCATGAAAAACACAGAGGGTAAAATCTCACAGTGAATGTTGTCATCCATTAATTCATTACATAAGAAATGCAACAAGCTCCTTTAAGCAAAAATAAACTATGTAAAGCATTTTCATAAGTACCAATTGTGTTTATTTATCATTTATTTATTTGTATAACCCAGTGTCAGAAATTGACCAGGGCTCAGGCCAAAATTGCCCGGTATATTATTATGGAAGTATATTTATGTCAAATATCTTTGAAATGACAAAAGCACACTGAATTGAGCTCATTTAAAAAAATAACCCATTGCATTAACAGTGCTTGCATTTTGGGGGGATTCAGTTTCATGTGGCTGTATATTTAAGCTGTGAATATTTCAATTAAAAAGATTTCAAACAAAATTTCCTCATTAAAAATTCTGTAATATTAACTTAAAATATTCAGTTATTTTAATTTCATCTTCATTATTCGACAGGTATTATTTGGTCAAGCATGGTTATATATCACTATTCAAATTTACCTCTAATATTTCAGTGGTTCAAATTTAGTTGGAAATTCAACCTTGAATATTCTGGCATTGCAGGAAAAGCAGTAGAGTGCCGATGCACAATCTTCACTTGCTGCTACTAGACTTCACCACTAGGTGGTGCAACCGGGTGTCAATGAAGACCAAGAGTAACGGAGACGTCAAGGACAATTGCCAATTTTGATAAATCAATTAAACAAATTTGACAAAGACATTTTCAACAGTTTCTTCAGTTTGACACCACTTTACTATGTGTTTCATCTTCCGTTTTATCTGAGTGAGGCAGTTCAAACTCAGACTGCCATTTATCTTGTTATATACATTTGTTCACAGTGAATGCTTACCCAATCATTGCAGTCAACCCAAGAGGATATAACTCTGCTTTTAAGATGATTAAACCAGGTATTTTTGAGTAATTCAACTCTTGTTTGGAAAATTGCTTTAATTAAAGCAAGAAACTATTGCTTTAAAGCAGAAACACTGAAGAAAAAGTTTAAATTTGACTTTATTGTCAAATTAGTTTAATTGATTTAAGGTTTATTTGTTGACTTCCTCTCCCTGTTACTCTTGGTCTTCATCGACACCTGGTTGCCCCACCTAGTGGTGAAGTCTAGTAGCAGCAAGTGAAGATTGTGCATCAGCACTCTACTGCTTTTCCTGCAATGCCAGGATATACAAGGTTGAATTTCCAACAAAATTTGAACCACTGAAATATTAGAGGCAAAGTGAAATATAATGGACCTAATATTACTTGATCAACAATAAAGATGAAATTTTAATATAACTGAATATTTTGGTTTTGAACTTTGGAAAGTGACCATTTGTTATTGAATTTTTAATGATGCAATTTTTTTCAATTGAAATATTAACAGCTTAAATATACGGCGTCCCCAGAAAATACAAGTACTGTTAATGCAACACTTTTATATTTCAATTAGTGCCATTTCAGTGCATTTTTTTTTTTCAAAGACATTTGTCAGTGATGTAATTCCATATTATTTAAACTGTAATTTTAAAAAAAATTTTTTTTAGCATTGTATATATTTATTAATATTCAATTTTAGGCTTGTCTAGTTCTGGGTTATGATTAACATTTCAATTAAAGTATTTAACATGGACAACACATTTTCAGTTATACGTTAGAAAATATACGCCCTCATAAAAATTAAAAAGTTCCCGAAACTCTATTCCAGGGGGCAAATATTGCCACTTAATAATGATAATATTAAAAAAAAAGTAATTTCTGACACTGGTATAACCTAAAGTTTTGAGTTTCAGCACCAAAGGCTGACAGCATATGTGATCGAGGTCTATGATATCGTACAGACAGAGAGACATTTCAACATTACAGACTAAATATTAGTGTTATGTGATAAAGATTGATAAACATTTTGAATGAAAACTTAATTCCCTCTTTGAAAACAACAGCTACTGATTTGTCATTCTAGACAAATGTAGGCAATTTCTGAAGGGAACTCCCATTTTAAACAAAAGGCATAAGAGACCGTTCACACCGAACTTGTTTTGCATCTGTTCGTGCCGTTGTTTTTGTTTTTAACCATTTTTTGCAAAGTAAACATGCGCTAGATGGACATCTTTGACCACTGCAGCACGTCTCACATTTATCAGTGTCTCACGCATAAACACTGCCTTTTTTAGACACTGTGTCATGTTAAAAGAACATTTAAACCGTTTAAAATCACATCTTGAGACACCTGCACTGTGCCCATTCTTTTAATTGTTCTGTTATTCATAGCGCTGCATCTAGATTTTATAACGCAAGAACGTGTTCGGTCTGAACAGCCCCTGTTCGTACAAGGGGAAATCAATGTTACAGAATGCAAAAGGAAAAAGCAGCATTTGACTGAACGGAAACTGTCGTATGGTGGTCAATAGGGGTTAAAAACATGAGCCTGTTTTAAACATATATACAAAATGATAGGTGTATACTGTATGCATATAAAACAATACAAAACATTTTAAAGAAAATAATAAGACATGGCACATTAAAAATGCTTAATACAAAATGACTTGCAGAAATAAAAATGTCAAAAATTTACCTCACTGGAACAGGGGGGAGTGGGCAATATATACACCAATCAGCCACAACATTAAATCCACCTGCCTATATTGTGCCGCCAAATCAGCACCCGCTAATCTTCTCACCACAATTGTACAGAGTGGTTATCTGAGTTACCGTAGACTTTGTCAGTTCGAACCAGTCTGGCCATTCTCTGTTGACCTCTCTCATCAACAAGGCGTTTTTGTCAACAGAACTGTCGCTCACTGGACGTTTTTTGTTTTTGGCACCATTCTGAGTAAACTCTAGAGACTGTTGTGTGTGAAAATCCCAGGAGATCAGCAGTTACTGAAATACTCAAACCGGCCCAACTGGCACCAACAATCATCCATTCAATTATCTAATCAGCCAATCGTGTGGCAGCAGTGCAGTGCATAAAATCATGCAGATACAGGTCAGGAGCTTCAGTTAATGTTCACATCAACCATCAGAATGGAGAAAATGTGATCTTAGTGATTTGGACCATGGCATGATTGTTGGCATGAGGGGACCTACACAATATTAGGCAGGTGGTTTTAATGTTGTGGCTGATCGGTGTATATGGATACAACAACAACAACAAAAACAACATACAAAGAAAAGATACAAATGAAACACTGTAAATTGTGCCTTATGAGCACCAACACATACACCAGCATATTGTACTTCTCCTTTTTTTCCCCACAGAGTAATAAAATGAGTCTTTTGAAAACGGACTCCATTGAAACCAAAGGAAAAGTTTGAGGATGACTGAACTTTTCCGCTGAGGAAAAAATAAATCACAATCATTTGTTTGAAGGAACTGGCTGTTCTTTTCTCAGAATGTCCACTGTCCTCAAGATGGGTTTGTCCTTCCTGAGAGAAAGCAAAGTAAACGTCCATGTTTTTACACTCTCACTCTCTGTCTCTCTCCATTTAGTGAATGATTGAGAACTCCTCTGTGTTGAACATCCCCCTGTGGCAGGTGAGGGCTAGTGTTAGTGTGAGGATTGTGCTCAGGCTGTCGTGATGGCGTTTAGGTCCTTCATTAAGCCCTCCAGATGGGCCATTTCCTCCGATAACTCGTCCGTCTCATAATTCTGAGGCACAGGAAGAAGGTTACTGCGGGGTGGGGACGAAGGGTGGGGTATGTTAGGGTGAGCTGGGGTTTGGGTTAAATGGGGGTTTAGGAAGGGAGGGTCAATGGTACTGCAGAAAGCAAAAAGCAAATGGGTAATCACACAGCACAGCCACAAGCATTGGTAATTTGATAGAGGGGGTTTGGTAGTGTGGTGCATAATGCAGAACAAACGAGAAACATTCAGCATTTTCAATAAATTAATTTCATACAATCACAAAATTATAATACATTTTAATAAGCGGGCAATAAAAACAGCCGTTAAAAAGGGAAAGCGGGTAAAGATTTGAGAGAGAAGAAAAAAGTTAACATTTTATTTTACATTTAAACGAACATAATTGAAAAATGTAAATCTATTCAAGACATACAGGATAAAACAAAACAGGATCATTCCTAATTCTAAGTAACTAATAAGACATTCTTACTATACTTAAAATTTTTTGTCCTCGTTACAATTTTTAAAGATGGAAATCATATTGCTTTTATCACAATATCAAACTTAAGTAAACTGTGGTGATTTATATATACATATATACCGTATATACCGTATACCATATATATATATATACACACACACACACACACACACACAGTATATATATATATATATATATAGTATTTCAGGACATATTTATTTATAGGATACATGCAATTTGTTAATTTTTAAAAAGCTAAAATGTGATCAAAATTTTTTTTGTTAAATAAATATTTTCATTAAATAATTAAGATAATTATTTAAATATTCAAATAAGTACAAATTATATATATATATATACAGTTGTGGCCAAAAATATTGACACCCTTGGTAAATATGAGCAAAGAAGGCTGTGAAAAAAATCTGCATTGCTTATCCTTTTGATCTTTCATTAAAAAAATCACAAAAATCTAACCTTTAATTGAAGTAAAACAATTGAACCAGGGGAAATATCTCATTATTAAATAAAGATTTTTCTACCTAAAATGCATTGGCCATAATTATTGGCACCCTTTTATTCAATACTTTACTTCTAAGATAACAGCTCTGAGTCTTCTTTTATAATGCCTAATGAGGTTGGAGAACACCTGGCAAGTGATCTGAGACCATTCTTCCATACAAAATCTCTTCAGATCCTCCAAATTCAGAGGTCCATGTTGGTGGACTCTACTCTTCAGCTCACCCCACAAATTCTCTATGGGGTTCAGGTCAGGGGAATGGGATGGCCATGGCAGAACATTGATTTTGTGGTCAGTGAACCATTTTTGTGTTGATTTTGATGTTTGTTTTGGATCATTGTCCTGCTGGAAGATCCAACCAGGGCCCATTGTAAGCTTTCTGGCAGAGGCAGTCAGGTTTTGATTTTTTTATCTGTTGGTATTTGTTAGAGTCCGTGATGCCATGTATCTGAACAAGATGTCCAGGACCTCTGGCAGAAAAACAGCCCCACAACATTAAAGCACCACATTTAACCATGGGCATGGGGTACTACTACATCTCTGTGTGCGCCAAACCCATCTCTGGTGTTTGCTGCCAAAAAGCTCATTTTTTGTTTTATCTGACCATAGAACCCGGTCCCGTTTGAAGTTCCAGTAGTGTCTGGCAAACTGAAGATGCTTGAGTTTGTTGTTGGATGAGAGCTGAGACTTTTTTTCTTGAAACCCTCCCAAACAACTTGTGGTGATGTAGGTGATGTCTGATATTTTTTTGAGACTTTCTGACCCCAAGACCCAACTACTTCCTGCAATTCTCCAGCTGTGATCATTTTGGCCACTTGAACCATCCTCCTCACTGTGCGTGGAGACAATATAGACACGTGTCCTTTTCCAGGCCGATTCTTAAGATCTCCAGTTGATTGGAACTTGTTCATTTTTGCCCTGATGGTGCAAATGGCCATTTTCAAATGCTTTGGCTATTTTCTTATAGCCACTTCCCATTTTGTGAAGCTCAACATCCTTTTGCCGCACATCAGAACTATATTCTTTAATCTAACCCATTGTGATGGATGATTAAGGGGATTTGGCCTGTGTGTTACCTCATATTTATACCCCTGGGAGGAAGTCATGGCTGAATAATTTCATGTTCCTAGTCACCCAGGTGCATTAAAAAAATGTAAAATATGAATGGAAATATACTACAGACATATTTTACTCATAAGAATTTCTAGGGGGGCCAATAATTGTGGCCAACGTGTTTTGGAGGAAAATATTAAGTATTGAGATATTTCACCTCTTTCAATTATTTTACTTCAATTAAAGGTTAGATCAAAGATCAAAAGGATAAACTCATATTTGCTCATATTTACCAAGGGTGCCAATATTTTTGGCCATTACTGGCTTATAGAAGTATAAAGATACTAACAGAAGTACTCACGCTCCCGCCATCTTCATGCAGTCTGCTGCTGTCCGACATGTCCGGTGCATTTGGCACTATGACAGGCATGGGAGTTCGCGTCCTTCCTAGTGTACCGATAGAAGCTGTCTTAACCGAGTGCGGCCCTATAACAGTAGCACAAGTCAGTTCCATTAGTATTATTGCATTCTATTTCCCAACAAATCTTTGTAAAGATGCCCAAACCATCAAATTCTTTTAAATTGTTTGTAGAGAGAGGACATACATCCGAAATTGGTTCCTATCTTAAACACAGAAATTCTTCCAGCAGTTTTTGAAATTTGTCTTCCTCTGCAGCTCCTCTAAATTCTGGTGTCCCGCAAGGCTCAGTTCTAGGTCCTAGATTATTCTCACTGTATACGTGTCCTTTGGGCTCAATTTCCACAAACATAACATTTCTTATCATCTCTATGCTGACGACACAGTTTCACTTAAACCAGGAGGCATTCATTAATTTAATCCCCTCATTTGCTGCTTGGAAGAGGGTAAATATTGGTTAGCAAGAAAACTTTTTACAGCTCAATACTGATAAGACGGATGGTACTATATTTGACCTATGTAAATCCAGCAATGGCATTGCTAACTGATCATTTCGATAAATGTACACCAGCAGTCAAAGGTTTAGACAAGTTTACTATCTTCCTCATTTTAGAATATTAGTTAAGTCATCAAAACTATAAAATATCACAAATGGAAGTATGGGATCATATGCATGATGATCGTAATGAGGTGTTTTCAATGCATGAGCAGGCTGGCTTAACACTTTAATTGTGAAGCATGCATCACTTTTAATTTTGCAGTTTAATTATCACACTTGGATATATCGCAATTTGAATATCATTAATTGTGCATTCAAGCATAACTTTTTGTCCAAATATGTCATATTCCATGACATCCTGCGTTTTAAAGCTAATGCCATTTTTATGACTAGATTCTGTGATTCTGTCCTTGTTTTCCACATACTATGTGGTAACCACGGTATAAGCAGACTCCGATCATTGAATTATTGAATTCACATCCAGAGATGTGAAGGCCGAATCACCACGATACCAATTTAAGGTATGAATTAGTAAAAAAAAAAAAAAATAAAAAATAAAAATCAGTGGTCCGATCGTCATCATTGTCTATAGATTATAACTCAAATGTTTTTGTGGTTAACACAACAGCAATGTTGGAACGAAAAAAATCTTATTTTGTACTATATCTATACCTGAACTATTTTGTCGGAGCAAAGCAAAGGTCATCTCAGCAGATGAGCAGAGAATGTATGTGTCAGGGATTTGTTCATGACAGTTGTTTCACAATGCAGTTGCAAGCAGTGACAAAACTAAACAAATTTGTGTATTTGACTCCTATTCTGAGTCCTGATCATTACCATGTTTTTGTACATGTGACAAAAACCTTGTTAGCAAAATAATCAAACAGTTCTATCATACTAAAATATTTTCCAGGACGAATACTTTTTTTCCAGGACATTTAGGAATTTTTCTAATTTTCCATGACTTTTCCATGATTGGAAAACAGCATTGCAAAATTCCAGGTTTTCCAGGATGCGTGGGAACAGTCATGGTTTTTCTGGTTCTACTTGTTGAAATAATATTTTGTGTCTAACCACATTACAGTTATAATTATATAAAAAGTAAATGTTTACAGCAGTGGATTTCCATAAAATTAAAAGGTAAATTTTTTACTGTTTAACTTTAGCTCGAGCTCAGAGCTGATTGGTCCGTGCTTTCTGCACGTCATTTAGAATGTTAATTTTGATGCGTCCAGTGTAGACAGCCTCAACCCGTAGCAGCACGTCACATCAGCATGCGGCTGATGTAGACAGGATGTTAGTCTTTTGTCACGATTCCAAATCACGATTTTCTATATGCTTCGGGTCAGTTTTATAAACCCTGTTGATGGACAAATAATTTCACATATTTTTTTAGGGCTGACGAATGATTATAATTTTTAATCGAAATAATTACATGATATGCCGATTAATTATTCGCATTTATAAATATTTGCTGAGAAAGGCCCTCAAATAACAATAATTTACTATATAATGATTAAATAATTATAAATGATTATATTTACATAATTATAAATATAATTCAGAAAAATGTTGATAATTTCAGTGCATTACATTTTTGTGGCAAACGAGTAAAGCATTGATAAGACAATTTGCTTGAGAAGGCAATATATTATTTATTTTCATATAACTGAACATAAGCCTTTCATAAGCCTACAGTCTACAGCAATCCATTTTGCAACTGAATTCGTCAATATGTCTGAGATAGATTCATTATAAGGGCTTTTCTAAGAACGCGTCTATGTACACATGTCAGAGGTATGCTTTTGGAGTGTCTCATTTTGGTTGGTTCATGTCATAAAAACTGCACTCTATCCAGTATTTGAATCCAAGAATGCGTCCTCATCTTGTGCTGTCCTTGGTGTCAAACGTGTGTGGTTTGTTCTATCTACAGCTGAGCGTTGCCTATACAGCTGGAGTTCCACTTAGTGCCCTCTGCTGAAAACAGGCGGTACTTCAAGCTTAAATTGCTCCGATGGTAGGAATATTTCTTATTACAGTCCGAGGACATGATTAAGTGTGTTAATATTTTTAATGCGCTATTTTTTTAATAATTAATCGTAGTGGGGGCCTGGGTAGCTCAGTGGTAAAATACGCTGGCTACCACCCCTGGAGTTCGCTAGTTCAAATCCCAGGGTGTACTGAGTGACTCCAGCCAGGTCTCCTAAGCAACCAAATTGGCCCGGTTGCTAGGGTGGGTAGAGTCACATGGGGTAACCTCCTCATGGTCGCTATAATGTGGTTCGTTCTCGGTGGGGTGCGTAGTGAGTTGAGCGCGGATGCCACGGTGGATGGCGTGAAGCCTCCACACGCGCTGTCTCCGTGGCAAAGCGCTCAACAAGCCACGTTATAAGATGCGCGGGTTGATGGTCTCAGACGCGGAGGCAACTGGGATTCATCCTCCGCCACCCGGATTGAGGCGAATCACTACACAACCACGAGGACTTAAAAACGCACTGGGAATTGGGCATTCCAAATTGAAAAAAAAAAAAAAATTATCATAGTTAATTAGACGTTAAATTGACAGCCCTAATATTTTTATCAATACATCAAGGGATTTCCTAGAAAAAGTTAGCAAATGATGCACATTTTCACAAGAAAAAACATTCGAGCGTGCATGAGAGGCTCCCTTGTATCTTAACATAATTTGGAAGTCTGCAAGTCTGAAGTTAATTTTTTTCAAACTTAGGTGCAATAAACACGATTCTGAGTCTCAGGCTCAAGTTTCCATCTCTGGTAAATGTGGTTTTACCTGTCTGAGTGAGCAGTGGAGTGCTGGGCAGTGCTGCTGAATCGTAGTGTGGGTGAGATGGGATGGCGGGCACTGCGAAGCTCTTGAGGGCATGTGTGGGCCGCACGTGTGCGGTGGGCGCAGTGAACATGGGCTCGTCCTCAGTGACTGAGCTGTTGTAACTGATGTCGGTCTCTGAGGGTTCAGTGGCACAGGAGGGCTGGCCGGAGGGGGGGTGCATGTCTGCACTAGGTGTATTCCTCACTGACTCTGTAATCACAACAGCATATGGTTCAGTACATACTGCACTCGCCAAACACAGCAGGGAACGATTCTGCAAGCGAGCATCCTTAATGATTGAGAGTATGAAAATCCTGCTGGAAAAACAAGGTCAAACCAGTATAGTCAACATGAAATTACATTTGCAACCAATTTTACTTTCGTAATGTGACATATTTCCCAGTTAAACAGTATGCTCAATGATATAGTGTGGATTTCTTTAAGCAGAAATTGTGAAAAGTGGGTGTTCTAGACCAGAATGGAGTCAGACATGAATGTGATGGACTGTGGAGGACAACTCCCCTCCTGAAACACCACCAACACCCAGGAGGCGGCTTTTTGATCAGGATGTGGAGGCTGAAGGTCATATTCACCCTCAACAGCATCTCAATACATAAGCCAGTTGTAATGTTCTCAAATCTTTGGTACTTGCTCTAGACCTTATTTAGAGAATCGCCATATAAAATTTTTGATGGTCATGAAAACGAGGCTGTGAGGGATGGACCGTCTCATCAATGGGTTGTACTGTTGTTTACATCAGTGTTAATAGTCCAGCTAACGAAACGTTAGGAAAACACACTTGCCAAAAAATTTTAGCTGAAAAAACTTTTCGGAAAACACGAGGTGTGAAAATAAGATGTGATCTAGGAGCTTTATAGCATGCATGCCATTGAAGAGACCAACCTAGAATGAATGTTACTATAACTATACTTTTGCAAACTGAGTTTTACATGCCGCTTTCTACGTATTGCTGTTGTTTCCTGGTGAAATTAACACTAGAGGTGCTACAACAACTTTTCGTTTTATTCACTTTCACACAAATCACTGATACTATGGCTGTTTATGACTTTATAAACACTTATTTTTTGCTCTATTACTAATACACTGCTATGTTATTATACCAAAACACTATTACTATTTTTTATGCATTTGAAAAACTATACATTTTAACACTTGCATTACAGACCCACCTACTTTTACACAGTCATTCCAATATGAGTGTTGAATTTTGGGCTTGGAGACCGAATCTCAAGCCCAGCCAAGGACACTCAAAACAAAAGTGAAAGTGATGCAAAACTACCATAGAAGCGACACGAAATGACGTGGTTGCTTCAGTAAATATGCTTTTCATGTCAAATTAGCTTTTAAACACTATCGGTTAGGTTTAGGTGCTGGTTTCGGGTAAGGATGTCTGTTTGTTCACCTCTATCTTTCTGAACACTATTGGTTAGGTTTAGGTGCTGGTTTCGGGTAAGGATGTCTGTTTGTTCACCTCTATCTTTCTGAACACTATTGGTTAGGTTTAGGTTAAAGGTTTAGGTTAGGGAGGTACATTTTACTCATTAAAATATTCATCTATTAATCAATTAAAACCTTGTCTGATTACGACGCCATTTCATTCGCTTTTGGCGCCCCCCGCTGGACTTTTCACTGGGAAACTGCAGCGAAACATGTAAGGAAGCATGAAATTTTGGTTTGCAAAAATATTGCCGGGCTGGAAGAGGCTGTTATTTAAGTCTATCACTCACAGCCTCATTTTCATTCCAGTCAAAAATTAAATATGGCACTACTGAATAAGGTCTATTATTGCTATAAGATGTATAACTTTAACCAGCATTAAAATACTGCGTTAAATATTGGCAAGATTTTAGAAAGGCTGCATTACCTATAACAGTAGCCCAGTACAATGTCTAAATAACTATTTGGCTAATGGTTCACATGACGTCAGCCGAAAGTAAGCCATTTCAGAGGCAGACCAAGATATTACATTTTGATGAAAGATTACAAATACAAACATTCTTAGGAATCTCATGCACTGACGAATCGCACACAATTAAAGGAATATTCCGGGTTCAATATAAGTTCAGTCGACAGCATTTGAGGCATCATTTTGATTACAAAAAAACATTGTTTGACTCATCCCACCTTTTCTTTAAAAAAATCTAGGTTAAAGTGAGGCACTTACAATGGAAGTGAATGGAGAGTTCAAAGGCAGAAATGCAAAGCTTATAATTTTATAAAAGTAGAATAATTAATTGTACTGTTAAAATATCTGAGCTGTAAAGTTGTTTAAATCGCCATTTTTACGGTTGTTTTAGGGTTTACGTTGTTGCGTTGTCATGGCAACAAAGTTGTAAAATGGTTATTAAGCAATTTTATTATAAAATCATGTTAGAACGCATATTGTTTATGTTTTGTGGCAACACTTCTAAAACAGTGAGTATTTTAACATTTACAGATTGGCTCCATTCACTTCCAATATAAGTGCCTCACCGTCACCCTAATTTTTTGCTTTTTTTAAAGAAAAGGAGAAACATTAACATTATGCCACAAATTCTGCCAACTGAGTTTGACTTGTATGTTCCTTTAAGGCCAGGAACATTTTTTAAGAAAGTTAATAAGGTAAATTTGACCACCATGTTTGCGTTAAGGTGGTCAAGATGATTATTGGAACATGGTTGCTGGCCAAAGTTGATCTACCAGCTCTAACCAGCTTGACCAAGATGGTCTACCAGGTTGAAACCTGGCCCACCAGCCAGTAATCCAGCTAATCAACCATCTAGACCAGGTAGAAACCATGTAAAATCAGCTACCATAAGAAGACTGGCTGAAGTGAATGCTATCAAGCTTTCAGGTGCCTATAGCAAGAACTGGAGATGTAAGTATGTGCTCACAGAGAGGTAAAAGAGTAATTAAGAGATTTAGGACGTTTCTTCGCAGTTCCCAATGGTCACCAACCAATTGTAGCTCCATCTTGGACAAAAATGACCATCTCACAGTATTCTCTGAGCTCCACAAGGAGCACAAGCCTCAATGCAGGCAATTAACACTTTTTTTTTCTCCAGGCATGATGAGGGTCTTCACAAATACGCTCTTACCTGTGGACTCAGCTCTGTCTAGATGAGAGATCGGAGAGGGCCGTGAGCTGCTCTGGTGATGGAGATAGCTGCGTGTCGGCGAGGCCAGGCTACCCAAGTGATAATGATGGTGATGGTTATCAATGGAATGGATGGGGTGGGCACTAATCACTGCTGTGAATGGACACAAA
Source organism: Myxocyprinus asiaticus (assembly GCF_019703515.2). NCBI lineage: Eukaryota > Metazoa > Chordata > Actinopteri > Cypriniformes > Catostomidae > Myxocyprinus > Myxocyprinus asiaticus. Next base: position 7,644,719 of record NC_059345.1, on the reverse strand, counting down.
TTTAAGAGGGCCGTGTTTTACACCGCAAGGACACACAAAGCCATGAGAATATGAGAGCATGGTGCATCTATAACATCTGTCCATGCAGACATTGAACAACACAGACTGAAAGACACAACAATATGTAGCTAAGCTAAAGAATTAGTCAAAGACCAGAAACACAATCTAAGCAAGTACACAACTGCTGACGCCAATGTTTGGTAATCCCATTGTAAATGTTCTGGGTTCAATACAAACTGAGCTCAATCGGAAGCATTTGTTGCATGTTGATTACCATAAAAACAATTTCTACTCATTCCAATATTTTTTTTTAAAGAAAAATAAAAAAATAAAATATCAGGGTTAGAGTAAGGCACTAGCGATGGAAATAAACGATGCCAGTGTCCAGAGGGGTTTAAAGTCCAAAATATTTTTGCTCATATAGAGTGGTCCAAACTGTCATTTTGGAATGTGTCATGGAAAAATGCATGAAATTGAGTAGCTGGAAGTGTACTTGCATAGTGTATGTTTCAGGCATTATATTATAATGGCCTCATGGAACCTTTTTTGGTTGTTTATGTTTATCTATATAGTATCCAAAACAGCATAAGTATTATACAAACTGAAATAAAAGGGGCCAAATCAGGGGTTTCCAGTCCCTGGATCAAGATCACAAACTTACGCTGAGGGGGCTGTGCATCAAACGGCATCATCATTTTAGGCCTCATTCCCCGACGGCCTGCCAGTGTAGACATGCTGTCCTCTGATTCATGGCCTGCAAATCAGACAGCGAGCAGCCAGTCAGTGTGAGACTGAGGCTAACATGCCCGACAGACTCCAAGAACAAGAGCCTGTGCATACTACCAGCTGACTTCTCAACAGCCAAGGTTATGTGATGTTTTACTCTAGCATAGAGATTTTATTGTTTGTCCATTAGAGGGCACTGTAAACACACATATGTGAAGAGCTGTAGGAATTGGCTAAAACAGATGGCCATTATCATACAATCTATTACATCCCCAAAAAGTTGGGACAGTATGAAAAATGCTAATAAAAACAAAAAGGAGTGATTTTTAAATTAAATTCACCCTTTGCTAAATTGAAAACCCTACAACTAAACATTATATGATGTTTTACCTTGTGAATTTCATTGTTTTTTCTTTAATGTACAGTCATTTCAAATCAGATGATTGCAACAAGCTCCAAAAAAGTTGAGATGGGCAATTTAAGACTAATAACAATTTGACGAGTTAAAATAACAAGGCGATGTGAAACAGGAGATGTTAAACAGGTGAGGCAATCGTGTCATAGTATATAAGGAGCCTCCAAAAACAGCCTAGTCCTTCAAGAGCAAGGATCATTCGAGACTTGTCAATTTGCCAACAGATGCTTCAGCAAATAATCCAGCACTTTGAGAACAATGTTCCCCAGAGTCAAACTGGAAGGATTTTGGGCATTTCCCTCTACAGTGCTCAATATAGTTAAGAGATTCAAGGAATCTGGTCAGATCTTGGTTCATAAAGGGCAAGACTAAAACCATCTCTGATCCCTCAGACCTCACCATCTTAAAAAAACATCATTCATCTGTAATGGATATCATGAACATGGGCTTGGGATAACTTTAGTAAACCTTTGTTAATCAACACCATTCGCCACTGCATCCACAGATGCAAGTTAAGACTTTACTATGTAAAGCAGAAGCCATACATCAACACTGCCCAGAAGCGCTGCTGACTTCTCTTAGATGGTAGAACAGTGGAACTGTGTTTTTTGGTCTGATGAGTACACATTTCAAAAAGTGTTTGAAAAACATAGCCGTTGTGTTCTCCGGGCCAAAGAGCAAAAGGACCATCCAAGCTGTTATCAGCGGCAGGTCCAAAAGCCAGCGTCTGTATGAGCCAGGGGTGTGTCAGTGCCCATGGCATGGGTAACTCACACATCTGTGAGGGAACCATTAATGCAGACAGATATGTAAAAATGTTGGAGCAGCATATACTGCCATCCAGCACCGTCTTTTCCAGGGACGTCCTGGAATTTTCAGCAGGACAACTTCAAACCACATACTGGCAGAATAAGCAGAGAGTGCGGGTGCTAGATTGGCCTGCCTGCAGTCCTGACCATCTCCAATTGAGAATGTGTGATGCATTATGAAGCGCACAATACGGCAACGAAGACCCCGTACAATTGTGCAGCTGAAGACCTGCATAACGGATGAATGTGGGAAAATTGGTCTTCAGTGCCCAAATGCTTAATAAGTGTTATTAGAAGAAATGGTGATGTTTCACAGTGGTAAACACTCGACTGTCCCAAATGTTTTGGACTGTGTTGCAATCATCTGATTTGAAATTACTGTACATTTTCAAAAAACCAATGAAATTCACAAGGCAAAACATCATATAATGTTTAGTTGTAGTGCTTTCAATATAGCAAAGGGTGAATATAATTTACAAATCACTCCTTTTTGTTTTTATAAGCATTTTTCATACTATCCCAACTTTTTCAGAATTGGGGTTGTAAAACAAAAGACATAAGGTTGCAAGATTTTCTCAATGTATGCAAAGCAACATGCCAATCACAAGCAATAACAACAAATAGCAGGTGTGAGTTTTAAGAATCCTTTGCAGTGACTGGTATGATGTTATGGATAATGCAGCAGGTGAAGACTGTTTAAATACCCATGAAAATGTTTGACGAACAATTTATCTTGACATACCATATTTCCTTTTGAAACATTGAAAGTCATGTCCTTTTTGTAATAGGCAATAACGTTTAGTTTACATCACAGCCTGGCAAAACAGTGTGGAATAGCAGAATAGCATACTACCATACTAATCTTGCTATTTCTGCAGTATATACAGTAGTATGTATACTGTGCACAGAATGCAAACTTTCTGTATGCATAGAATACCTGTAAAACTGCATAAAATACTGTATGAAATACCAACAATGCAATGTACTTTAGTCATTATTTGACAATTTTCTGCACAAAATTGGATTTTATTTCTAAGATAATAACTGGACACTTTAGAAACAGTAGGCAGTATATTCCGTGCAGTATTCAGTAAGTAATAAGGTTAGTTTTCCATTTCGATTTCTTGGGATCTTTAAATCGAAGTTCTTACCGCGGTACGAGTTGCGTCTCTGCAGCATCGGGTCCATGGAGCTGTCCGCTGGGGTGATGTCCTGGGAGGTTCGAGGAATTGGCGTGTCGGTCATGACTGGGTTGGATTCAGGTGATTTGTCGATTGGTTTGAGCTCCAAGCGTTCATGGTGGATCCAGAGATCTGGTGGCTTCAGGTCTTTAGAGTTGCCCTTGTACTTGTGGGATCCGTTGGCAGACTTGCAGGCTGCACGTTTTCTGGTGGCAAAATCAAACAGTTAGAGAGACAGTTGAGGCAAAAATGCTTACCCACTAAAGATTAGGACTGTTCCTCAGCAGGAGATCTGAGCTTGACCTCATGAGGAACTTACTTTTTCTGCTGTGTGGTGGTACGGCGTGTACACAGGCAAGCTCCAACCACAACCGCAATGATGGTGAAGGCTCCCACAGACACAATGATGACGATAACCAGGATGTGGTTATCGCCAGTGCCAGACATATCTGATTTCCCTGAAACATGCAAAATCTAAAGGTTAAATGTTTATTACTTGAAAAGGAATGATTGTCAAGACAAACTTTGAATGTTGGCAACAGACAGACAGACATATAGACAGATAAATAGATAGATAGATAAATAGATAGGGGTGTTCATGGGTAGTTGCTAGGGCGTTGTTTGGGAGTCCTGGGAGACTGCTAGGATGTTGCTAAGAGGTTGTTAGGTTGTTTCAAAAGTGTTGCAAAGTTGTTATGGATGGTTGACAGGCTGGTTGCTATGGTGTTGATAAGAGTTTTGCACGGTGGTTGCTATGGCATTTCTAGTCAGTTCTGTATGGTTGATAGTGTATTGCTAGGTTGTTGCTAAGGTGTTGCTAGGGCATTGGTAAGATATTGCTAGGTTGATGCTAAGATGAAGTAATGTTTTTGCTATGGATTTTACAAGATATTGCTGTGGTATTGCTAGATTGTTGCTAAGGTGTTGCTAGGGTGTTGGTTAACATTTCAAGGTGGTTGCTAAGGCATTGCTAGTGAGTTCTGCATGGCTGCTAGTGTATTGCTAGGTTGTTGCTAAGGTGTTGCTAGGGCATTGGTAAGATATTGCTAGGTAGTTGCTAAGATGAAGTAATGTTTTTGCTATGGATTTTACAAGATATTGCTGTGGTATTGCTAGATTGTTGCTAAGGTGTTGCTAGGGTGTTGGTTAACATTTCAAGGTGGTTGCTAAGGCATTGCTAGTGAGTTCTGCATGGCTGCTAGTGTATTGCTAGGTTGTTGCTAAGGTGTTGCTAGGGCATTGGTAAGATATTGCTAGGTTGTTGCTAAGATTTTGTAATGTTTTTGCTATGGATTTTACAAGATATTGCTATGGTATTGCTAGATTGTTGCTAAGGTGTTGCTAGGGTGTTGGTTAACATTTCTAGGTGGTTGCTAAGGCATTGCTAGTGAGTTCTGCATGGTTGCTAAGGTATTACTTGGTTGTTGATAAGGTGTTGCTAGGTTGGAAACACTTTAAACAACAATTACCAACTGATCCAAAGCCTTGGTCTGTTGCAGGAACTCTTCCTGATTTCACCGATATGCCAGGAGCTACAAGAGACCAGTGAAATAGCATTGACAGGTGAGAACATTGAAACTAGAGTTCACATCAAGACTCAATCCATCCGTTAAAACCACATGCAGCTTACATAGATAAACCACGCACTTGGCAATACATCAGAGGAAAGCATGATACATAATCTATAAACCAAAAAAGAGCTTGGGGAGGGACTGTTAGTAGTGTTGTGTTTTAGCCACATATGCATTTTACTGATTAACTCTTAAGAAACAGTAGTCAGGCAAGCAAATGAGATGTTCCTCTCGTTATCTATTCAGCTGCTCTATCTTTCGCTGACTGCTGAAGGATTTCAGTGTGTAGGGAAAAACAAGCTGCTCATTTCAATTTAAGGACATTAGTGGAGTAAGAAAAGAAAGAGCAATTACCTTGGTCATTAGCCATTTTGTCAGAGGATTCAGCTAGCAGAAAAGGAAAAGGAGAGGAGAAAGGTTAGAGGGAGAGAGGCGTGCAGTCCGAGCTAAGCAGAAGCTTGTGTATAAGTGAGTATGAAAGATAGGTGAGGGTAAACGCAAAGGGTTAGGCTTAGGTGATCAAAAATGTGCATGTTCATTAGTTAGGAAATATAGTAATAATTTGGTAACCAAACCCTGTTGAAAAGACCAGCATGAATTTCCTAAATAATCTAGTTTACCTTTAGGAGTGCGGAACTGCACCGCTTCAGACATGGGACCCATGCCCTTGGAGTTACGCGCCTGGATCTTGAAGTAGTAGGTGGTATCAAGAGTGAGGTCCTGAATCTGGTGGGTTAGTCTGTTCCCAACTACTGGCTCAATGACCCAATCATGAACCTCAGCATTCACATCAGTGCTGTAGTAAATTATGTAACCTGGGAAGGCAAGGAAAGAGAGATAGGGGCAGTTGATTTACAAGAGCCTTACAGAGCTCATGGACAGTTCCCATGGCCATGGAAAACCCAGAAATGGACCTTTCAAGGATTTTTGATTACTGGATACAGATTTTTAAAATCATTTAGGATACAGACTAGTTAATGAATCATTCAGACCTATTTGTGTACATTTCTGACCTATTCATTGTCAAGAACTGACTAAAAAAAACTATTTGCTCACAAATCGGACAACACAATGACTTGCATGCAAGTTTTACACTACTTTACTAAAATGTATATATGGCAGTCAACACTGTTCATTACTGGTGCTATATTTCAGTATAAGTTTCTTTACCTGTGATCTTGCCATTGGCCTCTGAAGGTGGCTGCCAGTTGACGATGATGGTTCGTGGTCGCCCCTCTTTGCTCACTACAGTCACGTCTTTAGGTGCAGAACTTGGGACTGGGGTGAAACAAGAACTGATCGTGAATCAATGCTATAATGAATCCTCCACTCTTGATGTTCATAACAATTAGGAGACATCAATCCAAAGTTTAACGTCTTAGCATCTGATAATATCGTTAAAGGTTCTTGACTGCACTTATTTTGTACAACAGAAATACAGCTCTTTGTAAAAAGCCTTTGTAAGGGGTTGCATGCAAATCAATAAACGGACAATAGAAGAAAACCTGTCTTGACAGGTCTCCCCTTTCACTGTCAGACATGTGAACAATAAACACAGATAAAGACGTTTACATGCAAAGGGAAATCGGGGTAACAGGCAAAAATCTAGATTTGTTGATTGTGATCTGCTTAAATCTTCTGTGAGCTTTCCCTGATAAAAGAACACAGTTTAAGGTGTTTATATGACCTTACAAGTTATTAGCTTTTTAAGCATAATCAGTTTAAGAAATGCAGTGTCAAGAAAAAGTATGTGAATCCTTTGGAATTATCTGCATTTATGTATACATTTGTCTTAAAATCTAGCTTGATCTTCATCCAAGTTACAATAATGAACAAACACAATTTGTTTTAACTAATAACACACAAATCATTGCATTATTCTAGTACATACTAAATACATCATTCAATCATTCACAGTGTAAGTTGGAAAAAGTATGTGAACCCCTACGCTAATGATGCCAACATAAGCTAATTAAAGTCAGGACTTGCAAAACTGGCTTCCAATTAATGGAACGAGATTGGAGGTGTGGGTTAGAGCTACTTTGACTTCTAAAAAGCACTTAAATATTTTGAGTTTGCTATTCACAAGAAGCATCTGCTGACGTGGACCATGCTTCGCTTAAAAGAGATCTCAGAAAACCTTCGAATACGATCAAGAATTGTTGCTTTGCATAAAGCTGGAAAGGGTTACAAATTTATCTAGACAAACTGTCAAAAATGATGTTTTAGTACTGTGGCTACTCTTCCTAGAAGTGGCTGCCAAGCCAAGATGACCCAAAGGGCTTTGCTGCTTCGGGGCCTGGACCACTTGCCATCATTGAGGGAAAAATGAATTTCCAAGTTTATCAAGATATCCCACAGGATGATGTCAGGGTGGCTGTGTGCCAGCAGAAGCTCAGTAGAAGTTAACTGATGCACCAGGACAATGACCCTAAACATAAAAAAAAAAGAATATCCACCTGTTGGAGTGGCCTAGTCAGTACCCAGACCTTAACCCAATAGAGATGATGTGCAATGATCTCAAGAGAGGCATTCACACCAGACATCCTAAGAATATGACTGAGCTGAAGCAGTTGTGTAAGGAAGAATGGTCCAAAATTCCTTCTGAACATTGTGCAGGTCTAATCTGCAGCTACCGGAAACACTTGTTTGAGGTTATTGCTGGCAAAGGAGGCCAGTTATGAAATCCAAGGGTTCACTTACTTTTTACACAGCACTGTGAATGTTTAACAGGATGTGTTCAATACTGTTTGTATGTTGTTAGCTTAAGCACATTGTGTTTGTCTATACTTGTGACTTTGATGAAGATGAGATCACATTTTATGACCAATTATTTCAGAAAACTAGCTAATTCCAACAGGTTCACATACTTTTCTTGTCACTGTAATTAAGAGAAGACAGGAAATGATTGGAGGGAGAGGAATGGGATTGCAACAAGACACAGCCTGGAATCAAACCTGCATCCTCCACATGAGCATCACAGCTCAACATGTCTGGAGAACATGCTTTGACATTTCTATTTAAGAAGTGCTGGTTGTTTCGTTATTCCTAAACAGGTGAATCACATACTTACTTGATTCAAAAGTTGTTCCGTGTGCAGTCATACTCCATGTACTGGTCCTCCTGCCCTTAGTCACCATGACTGAGAACTCATACAAGGTGTTGGGCTTCAGACCCGTCACTGTGTGAGTGAGGGTGGTGGTGTTGGCCACCTAAAACAAGTAAACCAACGTCACGACATGATGGTATTCAGAAGTTGTAACAAGTTTTTGTGTTCATCATAATCCTCTAAATGTATATAGTAATTTGTAGGACTTCTAGCAATATTTCTGGACATTCGTGTTTGCTCTCAAAATTGTATGCACTCATAAAAATCATTTTCTGATTCTTCATACTAGTGTATTTTTTGTGTGTGAGTGTGTTGTTTTCTGGAAAAATATCTTAACTTCAAAAATAAATTTATTTGAGCAGGAAAATTACTGAAGATTAAATCTTGTTTTCAGATAAATCTACCAAAATTTTGTGAGGTTTATGCTTAAAAAAAAAGAGAGAGAGAGAAAAAAGAAATGTTGCCAATGGCAAGTAAAATAAACTTAATTGAAAAGGAAAACTGCTTTAAAAATATGTTACAGGATCAATACTATTTAAGCTCGACAATTAATCTACAGGTATTTTGTGGGTAAAATATCCATATTACATGATGTTTTTGTGATAAAATCGCTTAACGGTTTACTAGCATTGCGTCGACAGTGAAGTTGAATATTGGATTTCACACAGATAAGGTTAGCAAACAATTTTATGACACTAAAATCATGTTGACATTTATAATGTTTACGGACTGTGCCCATTCACTTCAATTGTAAGTGCATTCCTGTAACCACAATTTTTGCTTCTTTTTTTATGAACGAGGGATGAGTCAAAATTATTTTTTTGCTGTAATCAACATTATGCTACAAAAGTTGTCAATTGAGGTTAACTTGCATTGTACCTGGAACATTACTTTAAGCATACATTTTAAGTAAAAAATAATAAAGAATACATTAAGACTTAATATCTTATGTCATTTTGCTTCTCAAGTAAAGCAGCGCATGCCTCACAATCCTCCGTTGCTAGTTCTAAAGTGACGTTTTTGGACTAGCAACGAAGGCTTCAGCTGTATCAAAGCAAGATGCTGATACAAGATGTGTAAGCAGAATAATTGATGACGGACCATTGAATTATTGAACAATAATGCACACCCAAGGTGGTGCATTATTTTTCAATATTTTTCAATAATTCAATGGTCCGTCGTCAATTATTCTGCTTACACCAAAGTTACCACACCTTAAGACATCGCTAAGAGTTTTATATCTCAAGACGTTTTCTGGTTTTCATCCCTAAAACGCTCTTGTGAGTGGAACTACTTTCTTCTGCCACGGATTCAGCATCTTGCTTTGATACAGCTGAAGCCTTCGTTGCTAGTCCAAAAACGTCACTTTAGAACTAGCAACGGAGGATTGTGAGGCTTGCGCTGCTTTACTCGAGGACTTACTGGAGTAATAAGGTGGTGCGTTTGTGCATGTGTGTGTGAGTTTGTGTTTGAGGGATCGAAAGAGACAAACTCAGAAACAGAGAGATCGCTTCTAGGATTACCTCTTTTGTTGCAGCTCTCGTCAGAAGTAACACTGTGTCAAAATCGCCAAGATGCAAGTTTAAGCACTTCTCAGCATCAGCGAATGTCGCATTTTTGTATATAGCTTCTCAGATGTAAACCTTAACAACGTTTTTCAACCCCACAGAGATGCAGGTGTGCGCTGACATGACGGCTCTGATTTTCGCTCACAAGTAAGTGTGTGCGTAATGCGTATATGTGTGTGTCCACGTGTGTGGGATTGTGTGTGTGTGGGAGTGTGTGTGTGAGAGGGGGAGGGGGGCGCGGGGGTGTTTCCCACAGATATTTCAGATAATATAGAAACTGTTGTATTGATCAAGTGTCTCTAGCTTTGGTACAGCTCAAGCCTTCGTTGCTAGTTCGAAAATGTCACTTTAGAACTAGCAACGGAGGATGCGCCGCTTTTCGGCACAGGAGTAACAAGGTATTGCGTGTGTGTGCATGTGTGCATGTGCGTGCATATGTATGTGTGTGAGCATGTGTAAGTGCGAGGGAGACGAGGAATGTGAGGGTGATTTTCAACTGAAATTGAAATAAATGTAGGATATTACAGACATTGTTTTATGTTTGTAACCGATTTACTTTAACCAATGTCTTTGTTTATATGGTTATTTTGCTGTGGTAGCATGTACGGTGTGTGTGTGGGTGAGTGTGTGTGTGTGTGTATGTGCGTGCATGCATGCGTGTGCGTATGTATGTGCGTGAGCGTGTGTAAGTGCGGGGGACACGAGAGTGCTTTCCAACCGAAATTGAAATAAATGTAGGATATTATAGACATTGTTTGACGTTCTTAACCGATTTACTTTAACCATTGTCTTTGTTTATATGGTTATTTTGCTGTGGTAGCGTGTGTGTGTGTGTGTGTGTGTGTGTGTGTGTGTGTGTGTGTGTGTGTGTGTGGGGTGGTGAGACAAGAGCTAAAGAGAGAGAAAGAGAGGGATCCCAAGAACACTTTTCAATCAAAATTGAAATAAATGTAGGATATTATAGACATTGTTTGTCATTCTTATCCGATGTACTTAACCAATGTCTTTGTTTTAACTGGTTATTTTGTTGTGGTAGCCTGTACGGCTCTTTGAAATAACTGAAATAATTTGGCGAAGTGATATGGAACTGTTATGCGGTGAACACTTGGAACTACTTCATAACCGTGCGTTTACTTGAAAAATAATTGCACACCTTAGAACGTCTGTGAACCAATCAGAATCAAGCATTCAACAGACCCGCGGTATAAACTGAAAATATTTTTTTGCAGTGTGTTGGCAAGGGAGGTCTTTAAAGTTAGGCAGGAAAAACATCAGGCTGGAATTCCAAATATAACCCAGAGTTTAACATGTTTAGGACAAAACTGTGAGAGCACAATGACAATTTCTCTTTTACCACCACGCTCTGAGCAGCTCAAACTGTCACATACCTTCAACTTTGCATTTGCAGGTATGTTGGTCTTCCAACGCACTGTATAGTAGCGTGCATCTGTGATCTTCTGGTTCTTGGGCAGCGAGTTGTCCGCCCAGGTGACTTTGATGGTGTCGTGACTCAGAACAGACGCCTGAACGCCCACGGGAGGCAGCATGGGTAAAGGGTCTGGTACTGGAGTGTATGGAGCATGGAAAAGTTCGTACAAATCAACATTAGGGTCTATGGGGTCTGCAAGCACATTACACAATGTCCCATGGCAAAAATAAAAAGGTGTGGTGAAAGGTGGACAGAAGTGAGCACGATTAAACGTACAAGGGGAGGGGTTCAGGGTGAGAGACATGAAACGAGGACAGGGTTAATGAGTTAAAACGGAGTGGGGTGTGGAGGCAGGATTGGGAAGGAGAAAGAGAGAAAATATCGGATTAGAACAGGATATCAAGAGACAAAAACATCCAATTGCTAAAGAGCACTATATCTACAATGAGTCAAAGAACTACTGGAGCTCTGGAGTTCACTATACAGTACAAATACTGGAGGAAAACAATCGGTCAGACAGTGAAGGAGATCATATAGAAGGCTCATATACAGAAAAACGGAGACAACATTTTTTCAGAACCCTGTTGTCCTTGTCTGATGTTATTTTCTGTTTGTCAGCATTGCTATTATAGTCAAAACATTTGGACAACTCATTTTCTAGGATTCCCATTAACCATCCCTTAAGTAGGATTTTGATTTCTGATATCAAACAATAATTTGTGGATCCCCTGCATTACTGCCCCAGACCCTTTTGTTGAAGACCCCTAAATTAAGTAAGAAATGTGTGTGTGTGTGTGTGTGTGTATATATATATATATATATATATATATATATATATATATATATATATATATATATATATATATATATATATATATATATAAATGTGTAGTATAACTCCAAATATGAAAGCTTTTGTAACATTATACACTACCGTTCAGAAGTTTGGGGTCAGTAAGAATTGTGTTTTGTTTTTTTGGAAAGAAATTAATTCTTTTAACAGCAAGGATGCATTATATTGATCAAAAGTGACAGTAAAGACATTTTTAATGTTACAAAAGCTTTCTATTTCAGATAAATGCTGTTCTTTTTAACTTTCCGTTTATCAAAGAATCCTGAAAAAAAATCGTACACAACTGTTTTCAACATTGATAATAATAATAAATGTTTCTTGAGCAGCAAATCAGCATATTAGAATGACTTCTGAAGGATCATGTGACACTGAAGACTGCAGTAATGAAGCTGAAAATTCAGCTTTGATCACAGGAATAAATATATTCAAAAAGAAAAGGTAGGGGAGGGGTCTTTGTCTCCTCAGGTGTGAATCACATCAATATTCATGATCATTTACGCCTCCTCGCATATGGCATTTCTAACACTAAAAGTGTCATACAAAAGTTAAATGACTATATTGTTTTGTATGAATGAGTGATCAGGATGGTTTTCACATCATTCTGTAGCAAAAACTCTAGGCTACAAGATCCAGTTCTCAAAAGTCTTGTGAACAAATGTTTAGTATGTGAAATATGGCCTTATTTCACTGACTTAAAATTTTAGTTTTTCAAAAACCACGCATAAACGTTATTTTCGCAAAAATACAAACATGTACATACATGTTGCTCACATATTACTGTAGCCCAGTTTGTGTTATCAGACTCTAGCCATTAATATGTTTTAAGCAACTGAAAAAAGCTCAAATGTCAAGGCATGTCAAAACTTCTCCATGGCCCAAAAACACCCTCAGACCCCAGAGGGTTTTAATATATGAGACAAAAAAAAAAAAAAAAAGAACACATGCTGTCTGCTTCAAACATTTAACAATGTACAAAGTGTTTTCAAATGGAAAGTTTGGGGGTGGGGGGGGGGCTCTGGACTTATTTATTTGATGATGAAGCAGACTTCTTTCACACAATCACATAGTGGGCACTATATGTGGTTGAGCTCTGCTCGTTTTCTAAAATGTGGTCATGAGTGGAATGTAAAGTGACTCGTTAAGACTCAACTAACCCGCAATGCCTAAAACAATTATCAATTAAAAGCGATGCAATGCACTTTTTAGCATAGTTAACTTGTTGATGTTCTAGAAGAGCTGTTCTTGAGAAGTTCCCATGCCAATTTGCAACCAGTAATACTATCTGTTCCATGTATGACAATTGATTATCAGTGAATAAAGACTTCAATTTTGGTCTGTTCTTTGCAAAAAACTACTGTATGTCTTGAGTATACTCTGCTTTTGCATCCCTTTTGAAGCTTAAAGCCTTCAGTCGCCCTTTAATTTTAATTGCATGTCAAAAGTGGTGGTGGCGTAGTGGACTAAAGCACATAACTGGTAATCAGAAGGCTGCCGGTTCGATCCCCACAGCCACCACTATTGTGTCCTTGAGCAAGGCACTTAACTCCAGGTTGCTCCAGGGGGATTGTCCCTGTAATAAGTTCACTGTAAGTTGCTTTGGATAAAAGTGTCTGCCAAATGCATAAATGTAAATGTAAAGAGCAACCAGCATCGCCATCAGAATTTCTCCTTTGTGTTCCATGAAAAAAGAAATTCATACAGTTTGGAACAACATGAGGGTGAGCAAATGATGCTCCTTTGGTCTGAATGATAAAAGCATACAGTATGCTGATAAATCTTGTCGGGTTATGGCACCTTAACATCCAATATGATTCTAGTTGTTCAATTAGATCTTTACTTGAAGATGGGGAAAACATTTGGCACTGCAGAGAACAATAAAGAGATCATCAGTGTTTCATGACGTTAATTACAATCTTTAGCCAATGCTACTGAGCCATGTAATATCAGCATTCTCTTTAATGGAGAAATTAAAGTGATTCATTTCCAGTAATTCTTTGTCATGTACATTGCATAAGTGCAGTGTTTAATCAAAGCTCTGCATCTCCATCATGCACGCCGCTGTTAGGCAGTGCTTCAATTGTGAAATGTAGATGGCTTTATCTGCATCTCATCATCATGAGAAGTCCTCTGGTTGCTAGGAAGCAGCTGAATCGGAAGGCAAGGAGTACCAGGACTCAAGGGGAGAACTCTTGGAATGGTCTCCAACAAGAAGGACAAACATTCAATCAACATACATCTCAGTAGTGCTGATATGATTACCCATAGGAAAGAAAATTCTAAATGTGACCTCTTGAATATCTCAATTGTTTCTCTCGGACAACAACAAGATCATATGGTTAAAAATGGTCTCCAGATTGTAAGATTATAAGAAAAAGACCCCAGACCAGTGTTGTAGTCGAGAACAGCTCACCCGAGTCCAGGCCGAGACCAGAGTAGGTCGAGTCCAAGTCAAGACTGAGACTGAGACAAGACTCCCCCCCCCCCTTTTTCTCCCCAATTTGGAATGCTCAATTCACTCTAAGTCCTCATGGTGGCGTAGTGACTCACCTCAAACTGGGTGGCGGAGGATGAATCTCAGTTGCCTCCGCGTCTGAGACCGGCAATCCGCGCATCTTATCATGTGGCTTGTTGAGCGAGTTACCGCGGAGACCTAGTGCGTGTGGAGGCTCATGCTATACTCCCCGGTATCCACGCACAACTCACTACGTGCCCCACCGAGAGCGAGAACCACATTATAGCGACCACGAGGAGGTTACCCCATGTGACTCTACCCATTCTAGCAACCGGGCCAATTTGGTTGCTTGGGTAGCCTGACTGGAGTCACTCAGCACACCCTGGATTTGAACTTGCGACTCCAGGTGTGGCAGTCGGCGTCTTTACTTGCTGAGCTACCCAGGCCCCTGAGACAAGACTCTTAATGAATGTGCTAAATGTATAAAGTTTTGACTTGAATTCAAATATACTTCATATATTATTTGCTTAAGCTTATGTTGGTAATTTGAATGGAATTTGAATTTGAAAAAGCATTGCAATTGACGGATTGTCTAATAAATATTTATTATGGATTTGTGGATCATTGACCAACTTAACTCGAATAAAAAAGAAAAAACACTTTGCTCACAAATCTGACGTAACAAAACTTCAGATCAAGATAAATATCTAGGTGAGTAAATATTTTAGAGCAGAGCAAATGTAGAAAAAAAATTACATTCACTGTAGAAATTTCCATTACTGTTAAGATTTTATTAATTTTCTTGACTTTTCCAAGCCTGGAAAACACTATTTTAAAATCCCTGATACTTCCAGGTTTTCCATGACCATGGGAACCCTGTCCCATTAAGTCCCTGGAGCTATGAAAGAACAACTATTGAGAAATACAATTATCCTTTGGGTATGTCAACAAAGAGATTGGTGCAAAGTTCTTCAGATTAGTCTTAAATTCTGTCAACATCTTGTCCCAAATCCTTTTGACTTTCTCTCTTCTATGGACCACAAAAGATGCTAGGCAGAATGACAGTCTCAGTCACCATTTACTTTCTATTGTGTGGGAAAAAAAAAAAAGATGCAATGAAATTGAATAGCGACTGAGAATAATATTAACAAGAAAGTCATATGGGTTCGGGTCGGAACAACATTAGGGTGAGTAAATGATGACAGAATTTAAATTTTGGGGTAAAATATTACTTTTATTTGGGGGGACTCAACAAACAAGCACTAGGATGCAGCATGCTATTGGCTGCAATGCCAAAATGTCCCGTATTTGATGAGCAAATAAATCATTTGTACTGCAGGACGTGTTTTTGAATAGGTACTTTTGGAGCTGTAGGAGTGGTGTGTTATAAAGTAGGAGTGGTGCGGCAGTGACCTACCTGACTGAGGTCGTGTGATGGCGCTCTCATACACAGGGATGCCCTCACCCACATTGTTGAAGGCCTTCAGGGTGATAACATAGTGTGAACTAGGATCTGGCAGAGAGAAAGTCAATCATTTAGCTAATCAAGCCCACAGCACCACTGAGAGCTGCTACCATATTAATCATCCTAGCAGGGTGCATATTTAAACACTATTATTGATTCTCGCTCTCATGTAATTAGGTGAATTATGAAAACTTAAATTATGCAGGTTCTTATGATTATTTTTTTATTTCCCTTCAAATGTAATTACAAACGGGTGGGGAGAGGGGGTAAAACACCCACACTCAAGTGCCCACCATTTATTTCCCCAGTTCTGTTCCCTTTAAATCACTTTCAGATGCAATTAAGCACACTGTTTGAGTACATGAAGGTGTTTAATGTGCAGCAATGTTCAGAAATGTAAATTGAAAAACTACAAGATGTTTGCTCACTTCAGTGTTGCTTTGTTATCAATTAAGCTTCCACAAACAAAAAACATGTACTATGGTAATTAGGGCTGAGTAAACATATTTATTTTTTTCCTGATGCATTGCGATCTTTGATTGAACGATATCGATATTGATTCTTAAATCCCAAGATCGATCTTTCACTCTATGTTGCAACCCTCGATAGTACAAGTAAATGACTTGCATGTGCAAGCAACTCTCACGCTATGCGACTAAAAATGTCTGTGTTTAGCCACAGTCTGGTAAATGTTCAGATTTCACTCACCAGTGATTTATTAGTATAGAGGCGGAGATATTATTAGCACAGAGGTCCTTTCACTGCTTTTTGTGAGTAAAAGTTTGGTTTAACTCGTTCTGTGTCCAAAGACGAAATTCACAGATCCATATGTCATTGAATAATGTCTCTTTTAATACCCTTTCTGTTTTTAGTCAGTTGTTGATTAAAAACAACAACAATGAAAGAAACATTTAATTGTAATCACACATGAATGCGCTAAAGAAACCACGCATGTCTTCTCTCGTTGTATGCGCTTACTGGCTGATGCCACTAGTCTTAAAGAGACAGTACCGATTAAGCAAGTATTCTACATATCAATTTAAATAATGCAACATAATATAGGCAATTTCAAGACGTTAACTGATGGAATAGACTGAATAACTGTTTCCATCCAAGGGTTTGACAAAAAAGACAAAAAGTGTAGTGCATCAAAAAGTTTACCGATATAGCTGAATCGCAAAATTATCGCTAAAATTTCACAAGTGTCGACATAATATTTTTCCGTTTAACTCTAGCACATAAACTCTATGTCGATACTTAAATGTCACGAAAAACTGGTTTGGAAAAACATTTTGTCGAGAAAATTGGCATTAACGCAAAAATATGTTGACACATGACAGAATTTACCCCAATCGTTAGCCTGTGTTAATCGTGACGACAAGGTATACATCCTTGAAAGCCAATTTATTGTACATGAAGCATTACTCGCACTGTAATGGATTGGTCTTAACGGCATACCTGCACAGATCCGATGCTGCAAACACGTCTGCGTCATGACACTTCCAGGAGTGCCAACACCAATATCTCTCATGCACATGTCATCAACAAGTGCACGGAGAACAAATGAATGGCCACTATTTGCGATAAATTTAATTGCGGTAGACATCCGTTTATTTATTAAAGTTGCTTTTCCACACCATTCAAAATAATAGACGGCAGTCATGGCAGTCCACAATACAAAAAACATATCATTTCTATGCACAAAGATGTTTTACATTTAAAATAAATACACAATACTAGGAGAAAAACATCAGTGTGCTTTTTTTGAGACACTAACATATAGCTCAATTCTACAAAATTATTGTTGTTTACTTTTGAAAAAATGCCGGCAAAATTCCCTATATTAAATTAAATTAATTACCAAACGAAAAATGCATTAAATTAAAAAAATAAATTACCAAATGAAAAAACTATATTTTTAGACCTATATATGCCTTTTCTTTACACAAACTTAAATTAGCCGTACCCTGTTCTGTAGACGAAAAAAGTCGGCTGGATGACGTTTTCTACACTTCAAGACTATAAACTATCAGAACTATTTGTCCAATGCGGAGTTCACTTTCAGAAAACGAGCTTTTGAACCTTTTAAAACTTTTAAATATTTTAAATCTAACCCTCTTTACCTCTGAGTGCATTTGCTGAGCTTCTTCAGAAAATGTCAGTTGCATTATGACGCTAAAATTAATTTTAGATGATAACCAAGTTCAGTTGGTCATTAAACGTTGTGGGACAAATATACGGGACATAATGCAGTTGAGATGGCAATGCTTTAGATTAGATGATCGTTCAAAATAGCCTATTGAATATCAGGATTGTATCATATATGTAAACCCTGATATTACACAGCATCAGTTTTTCTTTAATAGCTGTGCACACAGCATATACACATGGATGGATGGTCCTTATACTGAGACTGAAAGTTTCCCCCAATTCTTGGTGCAGGTTGCCTGCGATAGGCTCAACATCAGGACCAATATTACAGTCCTATCAGAAGGGAAACTGTTTCCTTTTGATTGCAATTCCTCGTCTTCTGATTGCTTTTATTTGTGAAATTAAAATGATAGTAAGCTATCTAATTTCAATGAATTGTCTCAATACTCTCCCCATTTTACCAAAACTTCGGGGGGAAAAAAATGTGGGACATCTGGGAGGCAAAAGGTACACAATTAGAGATAAACACACATTTCTGTATGGAAACGGCTTAAGGGCAGATTTATTTTGCGATAAACCAAAACTTATGCGACAAAGTGATTTTTGAAGCGTGACGTCATCACGCGCACCATTTTATCAATAAAAGGCCATTTGAATGGAAACAAGCAGAAGACGGCAAATTTCAAAAAAAATATTTGCGCATTTTCACTTTGTCGATAACAAAACAGCATGAAAAGTGGATGGAAACTAGGTTAATTTATACAGTTTTCAAAAGCTAAAATGTGACCAATTTGATAAAATATAATTTGTAAAATTAATCTAAATAGAATTGTACCTAGAAGGGTCGCTAAAAGGTTCCTTTATAATTAAGAGCATTAGCTGAGAGAGAATTTATTTTATGTAGACAAATTGGACATTGTAACAGAAATGTACCCATATGAATCGATATTGAAACGAGAGCTTGTGAATCAGAATCGAATCAAATTGAGAAATCTGTATCAATACCCAGCCCTAATGGTAATACCATGGAGTACTTCATAAATACCATGGTATATGAATATTGTAATCATTCAGTACCATGGAATATGGGTGGTCGAAATAAAATGTCAAACAGTTAAAGCAGTGCCCTTAATATAAAACTAATTTCATATATTTTTATATGCCTTTTTAAAAAATGTATTCTTGTTTTATTTTTATACACAAACTTGTTATTGCCTCATATTAATCAAGAGAATATTTGTACTTTTAAAAATTCATCTGCAATCCTGTAGGACTATTTCGGTGAATTGGAAAAAGCTTAAATATTTTTTTAATTATTATTTTTATATTATTATAATAATTATATCTTTATATTATTATCTTTTTTTTCTATTATAAATTAATTTTTTATTATTTTAATTATTGCTATGATTAAAAGAGTGAAAAAGCACCACAAATATACGTATGTTTCCATATATATATATATATATATAAAATGTGTATATCTCATATATCAAAGTACCAACGGTATTACCACATTATTCAATCTCTGTATCATTATACCACCACAGTCCCTCATGGTGGGAACTTTTAAGCAATTACAGTGCTTACCTAAAGCAGCATGAAACTAATGAAAGTTTCTTACTCAAGTTCTCAATGGTGTAGTATCTCTGTTTGTAGTCCACTTTAATGGTCTGTGCATGTGGGCTGCCAATCCCATAGCCGATAGTGTAACCTCTCACTACGATGTCCTGATTCTCTGGAGGAGTCCAGCTCACTACAATACTGTTCACAAGCGGCCGTACATGCAGGGAGCTGGGGACATCTGGCACTTTTGTCTCTGATAATCAAAAAGCAAGCAAAATTCATACATGTTTACAGATATACCTTGCAGAATGCAATGCAATGCATGTAAATACAATGCAATAAAATGAAATAATAAAATACAGTATTTTGACTTAATTACATATTCTCAGAAAACAAGTCTTAATATCTTATATAATTTTGCTTCTCAACAACACTGCCTGGCGCATATGCTAATACTTCGTTGTACCTCCTTAAGCTTTGATTACGGCACGCATTCATAGTGGCATTGTTTCGACAACCTTATGCCACATCACAACATTTATTTCCATCCAGAGTTGCATTAATTTTTGAGGCCGAGATCTTGTATTGATGACGGGAGAGTAAAACCACTCCGTAAACTCTTGTCCAGCACATCCCAAAGACTTTCAATGGGGTTAAAGTCAGGACTCTGTGGAGGCCAATTCATGTGTGAAAATGATTCCTCATGCTCCCTGAACCACTCAATTTGAGGAGATGAATCTTGGCATTGTCGTCCTGGAATATGCCCATGCCATCAGGGAAGAAAAAATCCATTGATGGGATAACATTGTCATTCAGTACATTCAGGTAGTCAGCTGACTTCATTTTAGTGCCACAAAACATTGCTGAGCCTAGACCTGACCAACAGAAGCAACCCCAAATCATAACACTTCCTCCAGAGGCTTGTACAGTGGGCACTATGCGTGACTGGTGCATTGCTTCATGCACTTCCCTTCTTAACCTGACGTGCCCATCGCTTTGGAATAGGGTAAATATGGACTTATCAGACCACATGACCGTTTTCCATTGCTCCACAGTCCAATCTTTATACTCCCTAGCAAACTTAAGTCCTGTAAGGGAAATCCTGCAAGTTCTCGTTGCATTGTGCATGTGGAAATGTTCTTACTTTCACTATTAAAAACAGCCGTAAGTTCTACTGTCAGTTTTTATCGATGTGACTTCAAGCGCTTTAGTGATCTCCGATCACAATCATTCAAGATTTTTTTTCGACTACATTTCTTCTGTGAAGCTGACGGTTCACCACTATCCTTCCAGGTTTTAATAATGCATTGGACAGATCTTTTTTTTTTCTCTCCCATTTTTCTCCCCAATTTGGAATGCCTAAATCCCAATGCGCTCTTAAGTCCTCGTGGTGGCGTAGTGACTCGCCTCAATCCGGGTGGCGGAGGATGAAACTCAGTTGCCTCCGCATCTGAGACCATCAATCTGAGCATCTTATCACCTGGCTTGTTGAGTGCGTTACTGTGGAGACATAGCGCGTGGGTAGGCTTCATGCCATCCACCACGGCATCTACGCACAACTCGCCAAGCGCCCCACCGAGAGCGAACCACATTATAGTGACCACGACGAGGTTACCCCATGTGACTTTACCCTCCCTAGTAGCCAATATGGTTGCTTAGGAGACCTGGCTGGAGTCACTCAACACGCCCTGGGGATTCGAACTTGTGAACTCCAGGTGTGGTAGTCAGCGTCAATACTCGCTGAGCTACCCAGGCCCCCGGGTTGGACAGTATATACAGGTGCATCTCAATAAATTAGAATGTCGTGGAAAAGTTCATTTATTTCAGTAATTCAGCTCAAATTGTGAAACTCGTGTATTAAATAAATTCAATGCACACAGACTGAAGTAGTTTAAGTCTTTTGTTCTTTTAATTGTGATGATTTTGGTTCACATTTAACAAAAACCCACCAATTCACTATCTCAAAAAATTAGAATATGGTGACATGCCAATCAGCTAATCAACTCAAAACACCTGCAAAGGTTTCCTGAGCCTTCAAAATGGTCTCTCAGTTTGGTTCACTAGGCTACACAATCATGGGGAAGACTGCTGATCTGACAGTTGTCCAGAAGACAATCATTGACACCCTTCACAAGGAGGGTAAGCCACAAACATTCATTGCCAAAGAAGCTGGCTGTTCACAGAGTGCTGTATCCAAGCATGTTAACAGAAAGTTGAGTGGAAGGAAAAAGTGTGGAAGAAAAAGATGCACAACCAACCGAGAGAACCGCAGCCTTATGATTGTCAAGCAAAATCGATTCAAGAATTTGGGTGAACTTCACAAGGAATGGACTGAGGCTGGGGTCAAGGCATCAAGAGCCACCACACACAGATGTGTCATGGAATTTGGCTACAGTTGTCGTATTCCTCTTGTTAAGCCACTCCTGAACCACAGACAACGTCAGAGGCGTCTTACCTGGGCTAAGGAGAAGAAGAACTGGACTGTTGCCCAGTGTTCCAAAGTCCTCTTTTCAGATGAGAGCAAGTTTTGTATTTCATTTGGAAACCAAGGTCCTAGAGTCTGGAGGAAGGGTGGAGAAGCTCATAGCCCAAGTTGCTTGAAGTCCAGTGTTAAGTTTCCACAGTCTGTGATGATTTGGGGTGCAATGTCATCTGCTGGTGTTGGTCCATTGTGTTTTTTGAAAACCAAAGTCACTGCACCCGTTTACCAAGACATTTTGGAGCACTTCATGCTTCCTTCTGCTGACCAGCTTTTTAAAGATGCTGATTTCATTTTCCAGCAGGATTTGGCACCTGCCCACAGTGCCAAAAGCACCAAAAGTTGGTTAAATGACCATGGTGTTGGTGTGCTTGACTGGCCAGCAAACTCACCAGACCTGAACCCCATAGAGAATCTATGGGGTATTGTCAAGAGGAAAATGAGAAACAAGAGACCAAAAAATGCAGATGAGCTGAAGGCCACTGTCAAAGAAACCTGGGCTTCCATACCACCTCAGCAGTGCCACAAACTGATCACCTCCATGCCACGCCGAATTGAGGCAGTAATTAAAGCAAAAGGAGCCCCTACCAAGTATTGAGTACATATACAGTAAATGAACATACTTTCCAGAAGGCCAACAATTCACTAAAAATGTTTTTTTTATTGGTCTTATGATGTATTCTAATTTTCTGAGATAGTGAATTGGTGGGTTTTTGTTAAATGTGAGCCAAAATCATCACAATTAAAAGAATCAAAGACTTAAACTACTTCAGTCTGTGTGCATTGAATTTATTTAATACACAAGTTTCACAATTTGAGTTGAATTACTGAAATAAATGAACTTTTCCACGACATTCTAATTTATTGAGATGCACCTGTATATATACAGTTCTTAACCCAATTCCAGTGATTTCAGCAATCTTCTTAGTTGCTTTCTTTGCTTGATGCAGGCCAGTAATTTGCCCCTTCTCAAACACAGTAACATCTTTTCCACGACCATGGGATACATCTTCCGACATGGTTGTTTAAGAAATGAGAAGCTACACAATGCATCAGTTATGGTTAAAAGAATTGTCAGCTGAAACATATTAATCACCGCAATAATGATCCAGTCATAGGCTCTTAATTATCTGCTTATTTAAATCCAAATAGCGACTTTTTTTTGGTACAGTGTACTTTTTCTGTTCTTACCATCCAGGTCGCTCTCAAAGGTCTCGGCAGGGGTCCAATCTGTGGCAGGTCCCGTGCCGTTGACTGTCATGGCTGACACTCGCACCATGTATTCTGTGCCTCGCTGTAGACCTGGAAAATACAAGATAAACACCAAAATCAGTCTCTGATTCATTTTATCTGAAAACCAAAAATCACACTTTAATAATACAAATCAAACTGTGTGAAAACAGAACAACTTTCTAAGTAAAAGTGCAATTTAATGAATACTGAAGCACCATGTCTCAATCAACCAGTCAGCTTTGCTCTCTTGATGTAACAAACAGAAACATTTGAGCAGTTCACTTAACTCTTTTTCAAACAAATCACTGAGACAAAATCGATATCCAACAATATCATCATCATTGGCTCTGCAGTACAACATACTGACCTACACGCTACAGATTATTATTTTTTTCAGTATCGCCTAGAGCGCTGATTTATGAAGGCCTGCTTCGACAAATCTGAATTACGCTGGACTGGAATGAAGAACTCCGATTTGAAAACTCGCTGATTCTAGAGGGGAAAAGGACAAAAAACAGCAGCACCCAGAATTTCACACATCTGATGCCTTTGGGCCTGTTCTGTTACACAGAGATGAAGGAGTGCCTGCTGTCTTTAAATAAGCCAGAGGTTGTAATTGCATTAAAATGTTAATAAGCGTCTGCTTAGTCAGGGTGGTAAATGCAAAAGACTTTCATTCTCCCCTGAGCGATTCCTACGGCGTCGACACTCTGTAGCCTTTCAACAAACAAACATCTCATCTACTCCCAACTGAAACTGGAAACAACTGCTAAACATTTCTGTCTTTGATGCCTCCCTCATTGTGACACCCATGGAAAAACTGCTGAAATCTATTCTGAATGTAAAGTCATTTGAGAAATGCATTCTCTTCTGATAATAAAGTTTGTCTGAAATGGCATCTCAAAGCCAACAGTGCACATTGGTTAGGCCAAAATTCTGTGATGCCTTTTGCCTAGTGGATGACCAATATTGTTTTTTCAATGGCTGATGCTACTATGTAGAGAGCAGGATGGCAGCTGGCTGATTTAATGCCAACAATACACACAATGCAATTTCGAGAGATGTGAACATAATTGTTAGAATAAAAATAAAAAACCTGTGAAATCACTTGATGCACACAGTTTTCTTTCCTGTGTTGACATATTTCCTAATGCAACACTAAGTTGGGGCAGGAAATAATAAAGGGCCAATCCCTATTTTTCAAACAGCTAATCGCCGTTACTTTACATCAGCGCTGTGAACCATGAATTACTTCTAGCTATTTCTAGTAAGTTGCAAATGCTATTAGGGGGAGGGACTTTATTATTCTACTTAGCATTTTATTGGACAGAAATGTGTGTGCACCCCTGAGTGCAAGATGACTCATTAATATTTTGGTAAATTTTCCAGAAAGAGAAAGACTATGTTTTGTTAGGTTTGGATTACTTTGATTCTTTTTCTTCCAAACATGAACGTTCTTTCATCATTTACTCACCCTCATGCCATGCCTGATGTGTATGACTTTCTTTCTTCTGCTGAACACAAATGAAGATTTTTAGAAATATCTCAGCTCTGTAGGTAAATACAATTCAAGTCAACAGAGTCCGAAACGCAAAACCCAGAAAAGCACATAAAGGCAGCATAAAAGTAATCCATATGACTCCAGTGGTTAAATCAATGTCTTCTGAAGCAATATGACAGGTGTGGGTGAGAAACAGATCAATATTTAAGTCCTTTTGTTTTCTTTTCTATAAATCTCCACTTTCAAACAACCCTCCTAAGCACTTTTAAGAGTTCTTCTTTTGTTTTTGGCAATTCTCATTCTTCATGCATATCACCACCTTCTTGGCAGGAAGGAGAATTTATAGTAAAAAAGGACTTAAATATTGATCTGTTTCTCATACACACCTTTCATATCGCTTCAGAAGACATGGATTTAACCACTGGAGTCATATGGATTACTTTTATGCTGACTTTATGTGCTTTTTTTGAGCTTCAAAATTTTGGACCCTGTTGACTCGCATTGTATGGACCTACAGTGCAAAGATATTCTTATAAAAGTCTTCATTTGTGTACAGCAGAGGAAAGAAAGTCATACAGTTCATTTTTGGGTGAACTTCAGTGTATATACACTGGCGGCCAAAATTTTGGAATAATGTACAGATTTTGCTCTTATGGAAAGAAATTGGTACTTTTATTCACAAAAGACATTAGTAACGTGAAACATTACTATTACAATTTGAATTTTTTTTCCAGAATTTTTTTAACTACTTCAAAGAGTTCTCATCAAAAAATCTTCCAACAATGACAGCTTTGCAGATCCTTGGCATTCTAGCTGTCAGTTTGTCCAGATACTCAGGTGACATTTCACCCCACACTTCCTGTAGCACTTGCCATAGATGTGACTGTCTTGTCGGGCACTTCTCACGCACCTTACAGTCTAGCTGATCCCACAACTGCTAAATGCGGTTAAGATCCATAACACTCTTTTCCAATTATCTGTTGTCCAATGTCTGTGTTTCTTTGCCCACTCTAACCTTTTCTTTTTGTTTTTTTCTTTGCAATTCTTCCCATAAGGCCTGCACCCCTGAGTCTTCTCTTTACTGTTGTACATGAAACTGGTGTTGAGCGGGTAGAATTCAATGAAGCTGTCAGCTGAGGACATGTGAGGCATCTATTTCTCAAACTAGAGACTCTGATGTACTTATCCTCTTGTTTAGTTGTACATCTGGCCTTCCACATCTCTTTCTGTCCTTGTTAGAGACAGTTGTCCTTTGTCTTTGAATTGTATAGCCTTCATTCCTCAAAACAGTGATTGACTGATGAGTTTCTAGAGAAAGCTGTTTCTTTTTTTGCCATTTTTGACCTAATATTGACCTTAAGACATGCCAGTCTATTGCATACTGTGGCAACTCAAAAACAAACACAAAGACAATGTTAAGCTTCATTTAACGAACTAAACAGCTTTCAACTGTGTTTGATATAATGGCAAGTGATTTTCTAGTACCAAATTAGCAATTTAGCATGATTACTCAAGGATAAGGTGTTGGAGTGATGGCTGCCGGAAATGGGGCCTGTCTAGATTTGATCAAAAATGACTTTTTTCAAATAGTGATGGTGCTGTTTTTTTACATCAGTATTGCCGGACTATACATTGTGATCAGCTGAATGCCATTTTGGTGAATTAAAGTACCAATTTCCGAAACAGCACAATATGTACATTATTCCAAACTTTTGGCCGCCAGTGTATATACTATATATACACAGTACTGTGCAAAAGTCTTAGGCACATAAGATTTTTCACAAAAGCATTTGTCTTAAGAAGGTTATTTATCCCAGGACTCCCAAACATTACTTTTGCACATAGAAACGATTAGAATAGAAGAACAGGGAGCCCTGCAACAGATGTCATGGCCCCCACAGAGCCCTCCACTGAACATCGTGTAAGTCTGAGATTACATAAAGAGACAGAAGCAATTGAGACAGCCTAAATAGATAGAAGAACTGTGATGAATTCTCCAAGAAGCTTGGAACATCCTATCTGCCAACAACCAAGAAAAACTGTGTCCAGGTGTACCTAGGAGAATTGGTGCTGTTTTAAATGCAAAGGTGATCACACCGAATATTGATTTAGCTTTTTTTATGTTTACTGGACTTTGTATGACATTAAGTGATAAATGAAAACAATTTATGGCATTATTATAGAAGACATCCTCACTATGCAACATTTTTGCCTAAATGTGCCTAAAACTTTTTCACAGTACTGTACATATAAAAAGTTTCCAAAAAGCACAGTCATTATACAATGCTGAACATCAAAAACAGATGATTAATCAGCTTCCTCTATGTCTACTTTTGAGATTAGAATGCTGTTTGGCTTACCATCTATGAGCTGATAGAGCTGTGATCCTGAAGTAATTTCCGCCACTTCACTCTTCCTCGCGCCCTTCCTGTAACGAATCTTGTATCCAGAGATTTCACCGTTCTGAGCATCTGCTGGAGGAGGCTGCCATCTGACCATGATGCTCTGCAAGTTTGCACATGAATTAAGAAACCCACTTAAAAAGAATCGTTAACCCAAAACAGAAAATTCTGTCATCATTTACTCACTCTCGGGTGATTCCAAACCTGTGTGACTCCCTTTCTTCAGTGGAACAAAAAGCAGAAGTTTATCAGAATGTCCAAGTTACTCTTTTCAATACAATTAATGCATGTTGTAACCAATGACTGTAAAGTTCTAAAAACTACATAAAAACACTAAAGCTATGTCCCAAACGACACACAATATACTATGCACTTAGCCATGTAGTGTATGAATTTTCAAAGTGTAGTATCGTCCCAAATAGAAAACTTTTAAGAGCCGTTTAACAGCTGACGGAAATGACGTTTCAAACCCAAGCGCTATGTTGCCACTAGCTTTAGCGACTTATCCACCCTCAGTTCAACAATTACAGCTCAATAATATACATATTCACACAGCATGGTATGATGGTAAAGCGTTTAACTAACTCAAGGTGCTGTCTTCACAGAAGTTTCGCTAGTTGTCATATTCTCCATTATTTATAATCGTTTTGCCAGATCACCATCGCTGCCGGTAACTCCACCCCTTCCGCTACATACGGCAAGCCGCGTGCACTGAGTGCACGAAGTTTCCAACATTCCACACTCCGCATAATCCGGGTCCTTGTAGTACATTTCTTTTTGTTGCATTTTCAGTGTAAACACACTACTCGCACTTCTTACACTACAAAATGACTTAATATAGTGCAGAAGTTTGCGGTTTGGGACGCACCTTGAGAGAGTAGTCCATATGACTCATGCGCTGTATTCTAAGTCATGCGACAGCTTTGTGTAAGGAACAGACCGAAATGTAAGCCTTTTCTTTCATCACAGTTCGCAAATCTCATTTGTACATCCACTGATTCAAACTTGTCCCATCAAAAGACGTCACGGCGAATTTGACTTCAGTGACCTCAAACGCCATTGGTAACCGAATGTAATACGGTAAGTTTAAATAGGTTGAAGCGCAAATGACATTTAAAAGCTAAGGCTGACTGGAACTTTTCACTGGCAATGGCAAAAGATTGGTCTGTTCCTTACACAAAGCTACTATATGGCTTCAGAAGGCTTGGAATACAGCACATCATTTGTATTGACTACTTTTATGTCTTTTTGAAGCTTGACAGTCTCTGCTCACAATATGCAGTCATTGCATGGAAAAGAGTAGTTAGGAGATTTTTCAAAATATTTTTTGCATGTTACATAGAAGAAAGGGTTTTGTGTTCAGAACGACACAAAGGTGACTAAATGACAGAACTATTCGTACATTTAGATTAAAGATACAATGGATGTTCTTGTATCTGTAATATCAAACATGCAATGAACTGCTCTCAGTTATTGTCTCCCTGAGGCATCCATTAGAGAATGTGATCGTCCTTCATATAAAGCATGCACAAGCATATCAGTCCTACAGGAGAGGGCATTGGGAGAGCAGCAGAGGCTGGCCTGCATTGAACCCATGAATAATAGATAAAGCTGTGAAGTGCAGAGGAGCCTGAGGGACTGCGGCTCAGAGATGGATGGCAGAGGCTAGCTGCGGGGCCCGCAGTGCCTGCTGGGATAATGAAGACAGGGAGAGGGGCCACACAGTGTGGGTGGAGAATTAATTACTAGTATCCACAGTTGCCATGTTCCACAGGCCACGACGGAAGCAACCAAATTAAATCTGCAGCAAGTATGGAATTACTGTATTTCAATTTTCTACCTTGTAGAAAATTCTGGTTTACCTTACAAACTGCTGGCTGTGTTTTCAGCCAAAGGTTCATTCTATTAAACTGGTGCCTTTTTTAGTTCGATAAAGTGATTCTTTTAGTAAATTTTGTATGATTTTAATCATTCTATCTGACCAATAATGTGTTTACATGTTAATAATTTGCATTTTGGCATCTCAAGATAAATGAACCAATTTTAATAAATATTGGAATATAATTATAACTTCAGAAAGGTAATAGGATTGATGGTAACAGTTTTACAGTCTAACATTACAAGCCTTTAATTCTGGTATTTCTCCAAATATCCACTTTTGAATTATCAGTCGTTTACTATACATACTCATGGTAACAGGGTTGACATTTTAAGATCACCCTTTACTGAAAACATAACAAAACATGGGATAAAGTGATAAAGACGAGACTTTAACTTGTCTGTAAATGGAATGGATTTATGGAATAGTTGATTATTTAAAAGGGTAAAATTATGGTAACAGGGTTGACAGTTTAACAGTTTGATATTACAAGCCTTAAAGATACTTAAATTCTGGTATTTCTCCAAATATCCACTTTTGAATTATCAGTTGTTTACTATACATACACTATACATACTCATGGTAACAGGGTTGACATTTTAAGATCACCCTTTACAGACAAACACTGGATAAAGTGATAAAAAAGATGAGACTTTAACATGTCTGTAAATGGAATGGATTTATGGAAAAGTTGATTATTTTAATCAACTATAAAAAGGGGAAACATTATGGTAACAGGGTTGACAGTTTAACAGTTTGACATTACAAGCCTTAAATATACTTAAATTCTGGTATTTCTACATATATTTACTTTTGAATGATCAATTGTTTACTATACATACTTATGGTAACAGGGTTGACATTTTAAGATCACCCTTTACATAAAAAACATATCAAAACATAGGATAAAGTGGTAAAAAAAAGATCAGACTTAAACTTGTCTGTAAATGGAATGGATTTATGGAATAGTTTATTATTTTAAAAAGGGGGAGCATGATTGTAACAGGGTTGATAGTTTAACAATTTGACATTACAAGCCTTAAAGATACTTAAATTCTGGTATTTCTACAAATATTCACTTTTGAATGATCCATTGTTTAACTATACATACTGATGGTAACAGGGTTGACATTTTAAAAATCACCCTTTACTGACAAACATACCAAAACATAGAATAAATTGATAAAAAAAAAAGATAAGACTTAAATTTCTCTGTAAATGGAATCAATGGAATATTTCTTGAAAGGAAGACAATATTATTATGACGAAGTTATTTTGATTTATGGAATAGTTAAATACTTTAAAGGGAAAAAATATGACAGTAACAGGGTTGACAAATAACCTGGGAACACAACTTCAAGACATATAATTCATCTCATCTAAAATCTATCTATCTATCTATCTACAAAGAGAATAAAGACAAAATGTTAGCTTTTATTTCAAAATATTTTTTCAACAAAATTTGCAAGTTGGAACTTTTCCAGTTTGATTAGTGGATTTTTTAATAAAATTTCTGTGTGGTATGTGTTGGAATGTAGATATGGAATATATGCCTTGGCATAATTAATAGTAACAGGGTTGACGGTAACAAGGTCAACTGTTTTACAGTTTGAGATTACAAGCCTTAAAGATATTTAAATTACAGTATATCTACAAATATCCACTTTTCAATTATCAATTGCATACTATTCATGGTAACAGGGTTGACATTTGAAGATAGCCTTTTACTGACAAACAACACAACTTAAGATAAAGTGATAGAAAAAGAAGACACTTCAACTTGTCCTTAAAGGGTTCACTTCTTGAATGGCTGATTATATAATTCTGACATAGATTTTTGATTTATGGAATAGATTACTACTTTAAAAGGGGGAAATATGATGGTAACAGTGTTGACACATAACATGGGGGGGGAAAAAACTTCGACTTCTAAATGAAACTAAAATCTAAATATATATCTAGAAAGAATAAAGACTAAATATAAGCTTTTATTTCTATAAATTTTGT
The DNA here is from genome assembly GCF_019703515.2 of Myxocyprinus asiaticus. Classification (NCBI taxonomy): domain Eukaryota; kingdom Metazoa; phylum Chordata; class Actinopteri; order Cypriniformes; family Catostomidae; genus Myxocyprinus; species Myxocyprinus asiaticus. Next base: position 7,613,923 of record NC_059345.1, on the reverse strand, counting down.
TTTCAAGAAAATTTGCATATTTGCTAATATAGTAAGCAGAAGTTGGAAACAAACAAACTTGATTTAATTTACTTATGGGGTTGCAGGGGTGCAGAGCAGCAGGATTGGGAAATAAAATGAGGCACACAAAGGTACCCCGAGGGAGCCCCAAATAAGTTGTGTTTATTATACTGCACACAAATGAATTCCCTCTTTCTGTTGTGTAGCACCCCAGAGCCACAAAGGGGAGTCTTGATACCGTCCATGCAGAGCCTTCTAATTAACCATCACCTTCTGCAGTACACTAATCTGAAAAAGTTTCTGTTTGGGACTTAAAGCCTTCATTATTATTCAGTGTTAATTACTCAGCCATAAAACCCATTACAATCATGAAAGTGTATGGATCTCTGTGTACCCCCAATGCAAACAGACTTAAATGCTACTGTAAACTAGAGTTCGACATTTTCTGAAGCAAATGTGAGTGGTGCTTGCTCGAGCAAAACTCGCTGTCATGCGATTGTGTTGCTAAAGCCTGGTGTATACTACATGACTCAAACTTGTCTCAGTTTTCAAAACTGCTTGATATCTGGACGTCTTGTTGTCATGTGTGCACACAAGCGAGAGATGACAATGAGTCACAGCCAATGAAATACAGAGAGCGCGCAAGAGGAGGCCAAGGTATTAGGAAGCAGAAGATAAAAAATAATGAGAAAATTAAATAAAACCTCATCCACATCTCCCTACTTGCTCTTTTTATTATTATCAGCTGTTTTTACATTTTTCCCCCCTTGCAAATGGTGCCAATAAAGCACGAAAACTGGCGAGAGTCTTTCTTTCATGTTTGTTGACATGTTATCAAGAATAAACTGTACGAGTTTGTGAATGAATTTCGTTATCTTAATTTTAAGATGCTTTTTTGGCGATCCGTTTGAAAAGGGACGACCCTAAAGGCAGCTGTAGCGAATGGTTTTTCGACGGTTCTGTGCGGATTTACAGGGAAATAAACGTACAATTGGAACATATTACAAATCGAATGCATAAACATAGAATAGGGACACAGATATGAGAAGCACACACATTAGAAGCTCAATTACAGATGCGGCACTTAAATAAATCTGCTCTTCATAATTCTGCTCTAAATGTCATAAATAATTAAGAGAAATCGGTTTTAAGTCGGTTTTTAGCGCTTTTCTTTCTCGTCTTTTACTTGTTTGTGCTTTATTATCATTAAGTAAAACACAGACGTATTGAATGATGCATGTCCTCATGAAATCAGAGACTCTCTCCTCGAAATCCTAACACAAGTGGCAGTGATGTCTCGCTTGTACATTTGTGATCGAATTACCCAAAACTCATCAGGTGTTCACATGGCGCACATGGACTTAGTCGGGTACGAATGGTCGTATAGTTGATGCACTACAGTCCTGTAGTGTTCGCACCAGCATGACGAAAAACAGGACCGCGAGTCGTAGGGTGTCGACGACAAGTTGTGTATTGAAAGCTTGGCTTAAGGTTCAGGGGCGATTCTAGGACCTCACTAGGATCCAATGACACCATAAGATGTATACATTTAATGTGTTCCACTTTCTTGCATAGATAGTGTTTTGTTTTTTAAACTGTGTTTTTACATCATTCAATCTAGCCAGCTAATATTCATTCATAATATTGTCATTTTTTATTGTAAACACTTATAAAGTTATAAAAAATTACCAAACCCGCTTGAATAATATGGACAAACCATGTATTGCGTGACAAGTGTCCATAATGCCACACCGCATTATTCTAGCCAAGTAGTCGATAATACTTGTATAAACAGACTCAAAAATAGCAACAGCTAGAGCAAAACTGTCCACGTACACAGCTTGAGGATGAGGGGGATGTGAAAACAGTGGAGTGATCAGAGGAGTATTGCTTTATGACAGAGCTTGAGATGATAGCAACAGATGAGCCTGCAGTACACTTCACCCAGCAGCTGCCAGCACACTGCCTCTGCTCCCTGTGCCCTTCTCCAGGGACCCAGCGACAGTCATACACCCTTACCTTAGAGTTCAGCACCTCAACGGTCAGATTCTGTGGAGGAGCACTGGGAACTGAGCAGAGAATGAAGAAGTGTTTTAGTCAACATACCGTCAGCCTAAATGTCATTATCCACATACAGTCGCCCCAGAAAGTATTTGGACACTTAAGCCATACTTAAAGGGTTAGTTCACCAAAAAAGGAACATTCTCACATTATTTACTCACCCTCATGCCATCCCAGATATGTACGACTTTCTTTCTTCTGCTGAACACAAACAAAGATTTTTAGAAGAATATCTCATCTCTGTAGGTCCATTCAATGCAAGTGAGTGGTGATAAGACCTTTGTAGCCCCAAAAAGCAGATAAAGGCAGCATAAAAGTAATCCATCAGACTCCAGTGGTTAAATCAATGTCTTCTGAAGCAATCCAGTTGGTTTTTGGGTGAGAACAGACCAAAATATGACTTCTTTTTCACTTTTCATCTTGACAGCAGTCTCCTTGGCATTCATGATTTCATGCTCAATTACACTTCCTATAGCGCCATCTAGCGCTCTGCGCATGTGTCAAGCATCTAGGAAGTGTAATTGAGCTTGAAATCATGATCATGCCTAGAGACTGCAATAGCAAGGTGTACAGTTAATTTTTTTAAATATATTTTGGTCTGTTCTCACCCAAAACCAACTTGATCCCTTCAGAAGACATTGATTAAACAACTGGAGTCATATGGATTACTTTTATGTAGTCTTTATGTGCTTTTTGGAGCTTCAAATTTCTGGTCACCATTCACTTGCATTGTATGGACCTACAGAGCTGAGATATTCTTCTAAAAATCTTAATTTGTGGTCAGCAGAAGAAAGAAAGTCATACACATCTGGGATGGCATGAGGGTGAGTAAATGATGAGATCATTTACATTTTTGGGTGAACTGTCCCTTTAAATTGCATGAATGTCATTGCAGCAGATACCTTTTCTCAGAACTAACTTCACTTTTCCAAGACATGTTTGCAATGACTTTTTACAAACTGGTGTCAAGGTGATTTCAGGGGTTGTATAAAGTCATTGCTGTACTATGTACTTTAAAGTAATATACAAAGTCCAATATTAACACTCACCAAGAGCCAAACTTACAAATATAAGCAATAAAACAACTGCTTACTGAGTTACTGGACAGTCGGTTGGTAACTTTTGTAGGAATTGCAACACAATACAATCACAGAAAGAAACACACACACACACACACACACACGCATTCACGCACACACACACACAAACACACATATATATATATATCTATATAAATAACTATAAAAGAAAGTTCCATGGCCTGTACCAAATATATAGTGTCCACTAAATTTAATGTTTGGACCCTGGTGATATTGCTCTGCTGTTGTAACTGTAAGGTCACAGATGACTGTTGGCATGTTTTTGTCTGGGTGTATGGATGTATGGAGGAAACTGACTACGAAGACAAAAAAAATAATATATTTTTGTAAGTACCATCAGAGTAGGTCCGTATGGATACATCCTCAGTAGAGACTCCAGGTCCATGTTTATTGTAGGCCACCACTCTGAAACTGTACTCTGTGAACTTCTTCAGCCCAGTCATGGTGTAAGATAGTGTTTTGACATCTATATCCTGACACAGAAGAGAGACACAGGAGATATAAGTGTCTAACTGCTGAATTCTGACACTAGGAACACAATTATAGACCGAGATTAGAGATATTATAGCTGATAGTCTTAGTTGTAATAAAACAGATCCTAAGCTTAAACTCAGGACAACGATCAGATCCAAGAGTTCCAGCTGCTCTCCATCATCAATACCTGACATTTCACATGAAATAATATAAAATATTTAATGTTTTATATGTGAGATTACAGAGAGGTGAGTGTGCAGTCTTACCTGCTCATTTCCGAGACCCTTCTCCATGTAGTAAATTTTGTAGTTTTGTATCTCGCCGTTGCCGGTGAGGGGCATGTCCCAGCTGAGGCTCACTGTGGTGGGGAACGTGACCACAGCGTGGAGGTTAGGAGCTGGTCCAGGTACCTGGACTTTAAAACAGAAGAAATGGAGAAGAGACAGTTACTGTAAGTAACAAATACAATCACTGCACTGATATGCACTTTAAAACCAAACCTTTAACATATCTGTGATACACAGCTTTTCAACTCAAGGTGAAAAGATTGAACCCTCTTCAGCGCATAAGAGAGAATATTTGGCTCTTCCTGACATAAAGTCAAGTCAAATGTTATTGTGCTGTAGACACCATGCATAGAGAGCAAGACAGAGAGAGAGACAGGCACACTTTCTCTTTCACTAGGGTACATTTCAATACATAAGAGAGAAATACTTTGAAGCTTTTGTACCATATTTCTCCAAATTGCCTGAACAAGATCAAATTCAAGTGCTATTGCAATTGCACATTCACTATTGTAAAATTGATACTTGAATTGCACATCTTTAGAAAGAAGGATCTAACCTTTTTATATATTATTTTATTTCTTTACTGTACTTTATTATTTTATTTTACTGTACTATATTTTATTAATTTATAAATGTATTATTTGTAATATATATTATTTGTATTATTTATACTTAAATTGCAGATCTTTAATAAGAAGGATCCAACCCATCTTTTATTTATTTTATTGTACCTGCCTGAAAAAGATCAAATTCAAGTGCTATAGCAATTGCACATTAACAGATTCACCACAGTAAAATTCATACTTGAATTGCACATCTTTAGAAAGGAGGATCAAACCCATCTTTTTTATATTATTTTATTTCTTACTGTACTTTATTATTTTATTACATTATACATGTATTATTATTATTATTATTATTATTTATACTTAAATGTCATATATTTGATAATCTTTTTATTTTTTTATTTATAATTATTTATTATTATTATTATATTTTATTTTATAATCACTGGCACCTTTACATTCTTTGTTATTTGTCTTGATGCTTTGGCAATCTTGTTTGTAAAACAGTCATGACTATAACGTCAGAGAGAGAGAGAGAGAGAGAGAGAGAGAGAGAGAGAGAGAGAGAGAGAGAGAGAGAATATATTTTATAGTATTTTATTTTTTTAAATATTAGTAATATAATATTAACATTTAAAGGCAATAATATTTTATCATCACTGGCACCTTAATAGTATTTATTAGTTTATTTTTGTTTATTTTTTAGTTACAAATTCACTGTAGCAAAATTTATACTTGAACTACACATCTTTATAAAGAAGGATCAAACCTTTTTATATATTATTTTATTTATTTACTGTACTTTCTTATTTTATTTTATTGTACTTTATTTTATTAATTTATTATAATACAATAAAATGTATAATATTTTATCATCACTGGCACTTCAATAGTATTTATTAGTTTAGTTTAGTTTTTTATTTTATTTTATTTTTTGTTACACATTCACTGTAGCAAAATTGACACTTAAATTGCACAACTTTAATAAGAAGGATCAAACAATTTTATTTGAAAAAATAAACATAAATTTACTAAATGTATTTATTTTACTGTTCTTTATTACTTTTTATTTTAGTTATTGATCGTGTATTATTATTATTATTTCATTTTATAATCCCTGGCACCTTTATTTTGTTTTTTTAGTTGTATTGATGCTTTGGCAATCTTGTTTATGAAACAGTCATGACTATAAAGAAAGAGAGAGAGAAAGAGCGAGAGCGAGCGAGAGCGAGACTATATATTTTTTCATTTTATTTTACAATATTAATTATATTAAAATATTAATATTTATTTTATCATCACTGGCACATTTATGTCGGTTACTGCTATTTTCCATGTCATTTGTATTGATGCTTTAGCAATCTTGTTTGTAAAACAGTAATGACTATAAAGCACATTTAAATTGAAAATGAAATTGAATTGAGAGAGAGAGGCCACTGCTTCAATCACCATATTAGGTAGCTGTCTGTGTATATCAGTACAATAGACTATTTGTATTGTTTATTAATGCCATGTTGAATTATTTCTTCCTCTTAAAAAAAAAAAAAAAAGTATTACTTTTTCTGTCACGGTTGTTCTTTGTATTGATGCTTTAGCAATATTGTTTGCAAGACAGTAATGCTAATAATGTACTGTGAAACTGAACTGAGTATAGAGAGAGATGTTTGGTCTGTTGGAGCATACAATAGTGGCATGTGTCTGCAGACAGCAAACCAACACAGACTGCAGGAGTTATTTAATTTAATTTGCCCAGCAGAGCGGGGAGAATGGAAATGAGATTGTATGTTGCTTAACTTTTGTTTACTTGCAAAGGTCATGAATCATTACATTCAATTATAGGCTCTGATGAGAGTCCGTTAAATCCCATGTTTTCTAACACAGTCACAACTGACATGCCTTGATGGACTGAACATGTAGCATCAATCTTAACTGTGCGGTACATTACATGAAATACAATATTATTTAAAAGCACTTACATAAAATGACTAGCCCATCTTAAGCAAGTAGGAAAGTAGTCACTGAGGAAATAACACATGGCCTGTTCTTTAGGAACCAGGACTCGAACCAGCAACCTTCTGGTGACCAGCCCTTTGATTTAGCCACTACACCAGCCGAACAACTGCTTGACTATGTTCATCCATGAACCATGTTCGTCATGTTAGAGCTCAAATTACAACAGCATTTTATGCCTAACATGAATCATTTCGCAAACTTTGATCAAAGTTCTCAGCATGATCTTGAACAACTGTGTAAGAGATTATACCACTTTATCTCGGTACCACAGACAGCCATTCTCTCATCATGATGAAGACATCAATGCCTGCATTTCTTACTGATGTTTTACAGGATTGGATGGGGTGCCCACACTGGATTTAGTGCACTGCTGAGAGTGTGCATGTGTAGGTGTATTTGTGCTCAGATAAGTTAATTCATAATGTTAGCAGTATGTGTGTGAGCCTGTGAGGCTGATCTCTACGCAGCAGGGCTCCAGAGAGTGCCAGGAACCTGCAAACACACACTATAAAGTGCTTATAGCGTTCAGAGCCAAGGATGCTCAGAGGAGCCAGTCTGACCCAGAAACAGCTTCTCCTGAGCTGTGTCTGAGCTGATAATGTTTCACATTGGTGGAGTCAGGCCATATATCTTCAGTGCTGTTGAAGAGATACCCCACGCGTGTTTACTTAAAAGCCAGTAGGTGTTTACTTGTACTTATACCTCTATAATGAGATTTTAAACCGGCATCAAGGCTTGGTCGAAAAATACACTGGCGGCCAAAACTTTGGAATAATGTACAGATTTTGCTGTTTCGGAAGGAAATTGGTACTTTAATTCACCAAAGTAGGCCTTGCGTGCAAAGAATTGCAAAGAAAAAGCCACTTTTGAAACAGAAAATCTAAAAGAAAAGGTTAGAGTGGGCAAAGAAACACAGACACTGGACAACAGATAATTGGAAAAGAGTGTTATGGATCTTAACCCCATTGAGATTTTGTGGGATCAGCTAGACTGTAAGGTGCGTGAGAAGTGCCCGACAAGACAGCCACATCTATGGCAAGTGCTACAGGAAGTGTGGGGTGAAATGTCACCTGAGTATCTGGACAAACTGACAGCTAGAATGCCAAGAATCTGCAAAGCTGTCTTTGCTGCACGTGGAGGATTTTTTGATGAGAACTCTGAAGTAGTTTAAGAAGTTCTGAAATTTTTTTCCAAATTGCAATAGTAATTTTTCACGTTATTAATGTCCCGACTATACATCGTGATCAGTTGAATGCCACTTTGGTGAATAAAAGCACCAATTTCTTTCCATAAGAGCAAAATCTGTACTTTATTCCAAACTTTTGGCCGCCAGTGTACCTCCTGAGAAACTGTTAAGCATACTATATTTGACATGAGACATACTCTACGCAAGTACGCGAACATGTACGCAAGCTCGATTTGACATGTTGTTGCATTCCGCACGCACCTGTAGTTCACGGTACTACAGAGTAAAACAAAGCAGTCATAGTGTGCATGCGTCAAATGCGTCCAAAAAGGAATGCGTTCAAAATAATATAATTTGAGAGGCTAGAATGCTCGACCGTGCAAGAGTCATAGCGGAACACAGAAAAATAACGCATACTCTACCCTGAATGTATTGCATTCTCTGAGTTGCCACAAGGGGAGCTATAGCAGACATTAGTGTAAATCGTCTTCTAGGGTTATAGTTTATATCCTTTTTAAGATGGACATTTGAAGGTAACTCAGTCGCCCTTTGAGTACCGCCACAGTAATGCAAGAAGGCATTTTAAAGACAACATAAAATCAAAATTTTACCTATTTAGGTTCCTAATACATGTTCCTGGTCTTATTGTGCACAATTCATCAGTGCACGTTATTCGTAACAAAAAATATATAAAAATGTTGTATTCATAACCTTTTATAAAAACGTTATAACCTCCTAATTCCTCCCCTGAAATGACTTTCATACATAAACGCTGCTTATGTTTCAACAAACAGGTACCGACTGTGTTTCAGGACAGAGTTGGTCAGCATATTCACATTCTGGCTGCATTCTGGTATGGAACACCTACAACTATCCAGTCCCGATTGATAAAAAAAAATCAAGTCCCGTCCTACATTTGTTTCTCGTTAAATATCCGTTTCACTCAGAAATACTGTATGTCACATTATGGAAGTTAAAAATTTTGCGAATGCCATTTAATGTTGACTAAGTATGTAGAACAGGCTACATGCATGCAATGCATTCGTGTCTGTGTAGGCATACTTGCACTGAGTATGTTTCTGGCCTTAGCTTCTTTTCAAATCTACAACAACGATATAATGTGTTTGTACACATCACATTTGATGTATTCCATAAAATCCCATTCGGGCACATACTACATTCTGAGTTGTTATGCTTGTCAATTGAGTAACGGGGAGTGGATCTTACCCTCAGGTTGGGTGGCTACCCTCAAAGGTGCTGAGCTCTCTCCAGGGCCATTTCTGTTGTAGGCCACCACCCGGAAGGCATACTTGGTGTCTGGCATTAGGTTCTGAATGGTGACTTGCATTTCTCCGGGACGACTGGTGTTGACAATCCGCTCCCTACAGGATGAGAGAAACAAGCATGATATGAGACTGAAACAAGAAGTTCAAAGCTTCTCTTAATTTTCTGTGGTCAACAGTCAGCTAATATAGAATGGAGTTATAAATATTAATACTAAGAACAACATACGACTTAAATAATAGAATAAAAAAACAACAACAGGCAGAACTGTCAATAGCATTCATAATTAAATGCACTGCCTCTTGTTGGGTGCGAATCTCATGAAAACATGCCCAGGTCACATTTCACAACAAAAGACTAAAGAAAGAAAAAAATAAACTGCATTTTCCTGAAAGAGAATTATGCCTATTTTTAATCATCAGAATGATATATATTTTTTTTGCATTACAACATTATTATTATTTTCTTTTTCTCCCCTTATTTTCCTCCCAATTTGGAATGCCCAATTCCCAATGTGCTCAAGGTCCTCGTGGTGGCGTAGCGACTCACCTCAGGTGGCGGAGGACAAATCTCAGTTGCCTCCGTGTCCGAGACAGTCAATCCGCACATCTTATCACGTGACTTGTTGAGCGCGTTACCGCGGAGACATAGCGTGTGGAGGCTTCACGCTATTCTCCGCGGCGTCCACGCACAACTCACCACGCGCCCCACCGAGAGCGAACCACATTATAGCGACAACGAAGAGGTTATCCCACGTGACTCTACCCTCCCTAGCAACCGGGCCAATTTGGTTGCTTAGATGACCTGGATTGCAACATTATTTTAAAGACAATTAACCACATTTTCACCCAAATGCTAATTACCCGAATGGTTTACTTCTTATAAAATGTTTTAATTAATTTCATTTAAATATGCATACATTAAATGAAGTACATAAAATCCCACCATGACATATAAATACTTTTAAATTTAAATAATCTTTTTAAAATCATAATGTTTAATGCATTACAGTGATGTGAAAATGCAAAAATAATGTCACAATATATATATAAAAAAAAGTCTTAATGGTCCTAAAAAATAGGTATCAATCCCTTAAGCAAAATATAATTATTTCATATTTCACCCCAAAATCAAAAGATAGAAAAAATAAATAAAATTTTACCAAAACAATAAAATAAAAATAAAAAAATTGAAGGACCATATTTTTGTAGTGTAATATTATGACAATTAGGCACAATTTCCCTGAATTTTCATTACTGGATTTTTTTACTTGTGTGTTTTTGTAATCCCCATTATTCTCAGTTGTGAATCTCAATACTGTTAATCACTATTTTTTTAAAGAACTACATAAAAATTACTGTTATACAATAGTTTATTTATTTTATTTAAGTCAGAATACATTAGAGGATGTACAAAAAATACTCTCATCATGTAAAAAATCTTTACAATTAAAAGAATATATCTTTTTTTTTCTTAATTTTTATTAAGTAAATAATAATAATTAGTTTTACAATTTACTTAATTGTAATGAAAATAGTGTTCAAAAAAATCTGGTTCTAAAAATATGCCTTATATTTGCTCTATGCCACACAGCCAGGTCAATCAAGGTGTGGATGGAGGACCACCGGATCAAGACCCTGTCATGGCCAGCCCAATCTCCAGACCTGAACCCCATTGAAAACCTCTGGAATGCGATCAAGAGGAAGACTCCAACTCGCAACTTACAGGACTTGAAGGATCTGCTGCTAATATCTTGGTGCCAGATCCCACAGGACACCTTCAGGGGTCTTGTAGAACCCATGCCTTGGCGGGTCGGCTCAGTTTTGGCGCCACGCGGAGGACCAAGAGCATATTAGGTCATAATGTTTTGGCTCATCAGTGTATATAGAAATTCTGTCATTGTTTTTGCACCCTCATATCATTGCAAATCATATAATTTTCGGTCTTCTGTGGAACACAAGAGGAGAATGTTGATGCTGCTGTTTATTTTTTCTTGCAATGAAAGTAAAACGTGACAGATGCTAACATTTTGCCTAACATCTCCTTTTGTAAATAAAAAAGTCATATGGGTTTGGAACAAAATGAGGGTTAGTAAATAATGACAGAATTGTCATTTTTGGGTGAACTATGACTTTAAATGAAATGTTCACCAAAAATGTGCAGAAATTAGACCGAAATTGAAGTTGTTATTCACTGAAAATCTTGCCCTCTGCCATAGCTCTCTAATCTCATTTGGCATGTGCATTTCTCAAACTTAACACATCAAGCAACATCATGCCAAGTTTGATGGCATATATATATATATATATATATATATACACACACATATGTTTTTTTTTTCTGGGTTTATTTATTTATTTATTATAGGGGTGAAATATGACCCAGACAGTTTTTATGAGATTCACCCTGGTAACTTCTGTAAAATCACAGTAAACTGCAGATATATATCAAATAAAGGCCTTGCCTGTTAGTGCCCTCCAGACTGTAGTAAACAGAGTAGGTGATGTCGTCTCCATGCGTTTCGGCCGGCAGGCGCCAGGTCACCTTCATAAAGCGGGTGGAGACTAGCGAGGCCACGACGTCACGGGGGGCCGAGGGTGTGGGGCCAGTGCTGCCGCCGGAGCCTGGCATTAGATGGTCAGTAGTTGCACAGGTCAGTGAAGTGGGAGGGGGGGAAGGAAGGGCTACATCTTTGAGTGCAGATAGTGGGGTGATGTGAGTGAAAGATACAAAGGGTGGAGGGTAGGCGAAGTAATTTAGGGAGGGAGCGATAGCAAAACAAAGGAAAACAGAACAGAGGGAACACATAAAAAGAAAAACAAACAAAAAACATAACACAATGGCTATCATGATGTAGAAATCAACAGAAAATCAACAAAACGGTGGAATAATCACAAAGAAACTTGAAAAATGCAATGAAAACGGAAGAATGACAGGCGAAACAATCATCAGAGAAAAAACAGCTGAAGTGGAAAGATTGAATCACAATAAAATTATGGAAAGCTGAATGACTTGAAGCATATTTTCTACTTTTTCACACTAAAAGGGATAGTTCACCCAAAGGAAAAAAAAAAAAAAATCGGTCATTATTTACACACCCTCATGTTTTTCGAAACCAAATAACTTTCAGTTTTCCGTGGAACAGAAGAGAATGTTGATGCTGCTGTTTTTTTTTTCTTGCAATGTAAGTGAACAGTGACAGATGCTAACTTTTTGCTTAACGTCTTCTTTTGTGATGAACAGAAGAAAAAAAAGTAATATGGGTTTGGAACAACATGAGAGTGAGTAAATATTGACATCATTTTAATTTTTGGGTGAACTATCCCTTTAAATGAAATTTTCACCCCCCCCCCCCCCCCAAAAAAAAAGACAGAAATTTAAGTTGTTATTCACTGAAAATCTTGCCATCCGCCACAGCTCTCAAATCTTATTTTGCATGCACATTTACAACTTGACACATCAAGCCACATCAAGTTTGATGTCAATTAAAAACCACACGCTTTAGTTCTCGCGAGTATCGTAATCGAACACAGCCTGCCATGTTTGAACATGCATAAGTACAAATGAAATTGGAAAGCTAGGCGTATCTACATAACTTGAAATTCTTTGTCCCTCACATAAAGCTATAATGCTTCATAAGGCTTGGAATATAGCACACGAGTCGAATGGAATAAATTTAATGGTGCATTTATGGGGTTTCTAGTCTTTTTTGGACAGCCGTTGGTCACTATAGGATTTCACTGTACAGCAAACAGCATATATTCTTAAAGGAATATTCCGGGTTCTGTACAAATCGACAGCATTTGTGGCATAATGCTGATTACCACAAAAAATAATTTCGACTCGTCCTTATTTTCTTAAAAAAAAAAAAAAAAAAGTTACATTGAGGCACTTTCAATGGAAGTGAATGGGGCCAATTTTTAGAGGGTTTAATTTAATAAAACTTACAATAATTCTTCTGTTAAACCTCATGCATCATTTGAGCAGTAAAGTTGTTTAAATTTTAATTTTTACAGTCTGGTATTCTTAGGGTTTGTTGGCATAACATCGTCATGGCAGCAAAGTTGTAAAATTTGCTATAACTTTACACAGAAAAAGATAGCAAGCGATTTTATCACACTAAAATCATGTTAACATGCATATTGTTTACGTCTTGTGGGTCTACTTTTGACATAGTATTTTAATGTTTGCGGATTGGCCCCATTCACTTCCATTGCAGATGTCTCACTGTAACCCAGATTATTATTATTTTTTATTTATATAATTTGATCCGCTTTTCTCCCAATTTGGAATGCCCAATTCCCACTACTTAGTAGGTCCTCGTGGTGGCGCGGTTACTCACCTCAATCAGGGTGGCGGAGGACAAGTCTCAGTTGCCTCCGCTTCTGAGACCGTCAATCCACACATCTTATCACGTGGCTCGTTGTGCATGACATCGCGGAGACTCACAGCATGTGGAGTCTCATGCTACTCTCCACGATCCACGCACAACTTACCACGCTCCCCATTGAGAGCGAGAACCACTAATCGCGACCACGAGGAGGTTACCCCATGTGACTGTAACCTCCCTAGCAACCGGGCCAATTTGGTTGCTTAGTAGACCTGGCTGGAGTCACTCAGCACACCCTGGATTCAAACTCACGACTCCAGGGGTGGTAGTCAGCGTCAATACTTGCTGAGCTATCCAGGCCCCACAATTTTAATTTAATTGTATTTTTTTTAAAGAAAAGCAGATGCAAGTCACATTTTTTTTGTGGTAATCAATATTATGTCAACTTAACTTCTATTGAACCTGGAATATTCCTTTATAAAATTCACCTTATGTGTTCCACAACAAAGAGAAAGTCATACAGGTTTGGACTAAGTAAACGACGACAAAATGTACATTTTTGAGAGTGTTACTTTAAGAAGAACTGGGATAATTCCAAGCTGATTCAGAGAAAATTGTGGCACAGGGCCAGTCATTTTAATGACTAACATACGTCCAGGGGTCGTGGGTTTCACGATAATTCACACAGTTATGTGAAATATTTCATGCTGAGGCCTCTGTGGTTAAATCTAACTCTTGTTTTCCACCAGAAAAGTGAAACTCGAGACACAAAAAAGCACTTCCTAAAACGTGTCTTAACTGTTTACTCTTGCAGAGAGCATTAAAGTTGCACTTTTGGCAACGGAGAATCTCCGAACTTGAATTAAACAAACTGTGTTTTCGTTTGCTTCTGCCAAAATGCATATCAGTGGAATGGCTGGACATAAATCAAATATAATAAATTGCTGTACCGTGCCATTCTAATTAAATGAACTGACTGTGGTCGACAATAACGTGAGAAGGTCTAAAAAGTCTACAAAGTTATCGAGATGAAACACGGCAAGTTATCCTAATTTACATAAAAATGCGTATACTTTTAAAAATAAATAAATAAATAAATACGATTTCAAGATACTAACGTCTGCAATCAAAAGTCCGAGATTTCAATATGAACTCAAACATTTCTCATTAATTTCTTCTAAAATCAAATTGTCTGAGCTATGTGATTCACATACATTTTATAGCTCTTTTCTCTGTATATGTCAACAACTGTCATTTGTGTCTGTTTTTAATTTATTTTTATTTTTAAATATAATTTATCCTAGTGTACAAAAAGGTCTCCAAGTGTCCAAAAGCCTCTCCAAACAAATAAAACATAATAACTGTACATAGGAACTAATTACACATGCAAACACTACTATGACTAAAGGTTTGCATAGCTAAAAGGACATAATTTTAGTAATGAGATTTCACAGAATGAGTTTTATTCTGTGCCATTTGAGTCATCATTGAGTCTGTGTCATGTACTTGGCGCCATCTCCTGGTGGCCATATGTAACATTGTGCTTTGTGTGGATAATCTAATAATCTATGCATCCGATTACCTTGTGTGTGAGCTCTTTTGAAAGATAATGGCCTGATCTAAGTAACGCTATGTGATATTTTATGTTCGTGATGTTATAAGCAAAAACGTGGTATATAAGCAACACCTGTTCACATGAAACATAAATGTCAAAGACGTATACTTAGCTATTACTCAAACAGGCTGGTTGTATTCTACTCTGAGAGTTTTCCAACATTTGATCAGTCTTATGTTTTAACAGAATACAATTATATGTACAGTGCCAAATTGTTAATAAAATATCAAAACAGAACACTTCTGATTTGTCTGCGAATTTCAAAGCACTTGTTAAGTTTTGGTCATAATGCCTACATGCACTGTAAAGTAGAGCTTCTAAGCTTTCAAATGATACCTATTTTGTGTTGGTCAAGAAAAAAATTTTTTGCGAGCTTAAAGGGTTAACAAAATAAAATAAAAAAACCTAACTATTTTAAGATTTATTATTATAATTTGGTTAAACATAACACAATTCAATTTAATATTATTTTGTTATGAAATTCAAATGCGTAAAACTTAAAATTAGGCTAAAACATTTTTTTTTTTTAATGAATGAGACAATGTTGATAATTAAATGCAACATAACTCCATTAATTCTACTTAGCCATGAAAGAGCAATACAATTTTCCTCTGGGATATCCAGAGCTGGATAACCAAGTGCCCAAAAGTGGCATATAATAGCGCTGAGAAGAGAAAACCAGGATGTATTGTGTTCAAAGGTGCTCTTTGTATTGCTTAATGTCTAATTCTGAACAGACATTGGGAGAAATAGGCAGATAATGCAGAGCTGTATTAAATACATTAATAGTGGCACTCATTAACTTACAGCTTTCCCCTAAATTACAAAACCCATTAGACAGACAGCAAATTAAACATTAGTTGTAGTAATTACAGTATTCCACAAAGACGAGCCACCAGTGTTCAGCTGTCTAGCCGCAGGGAGAAAAAAAATGATCTCATTCAGCATTTATCTCAGGTACACCTTTGTGTGACACACTTTCTGTAGTCTTATCTTCTTTTCTCCGGCCTGAACAGTGTTAAACCAAAGACTTTTCACAATGAACATAAAAAAGAATCCTAAAGAATCATTTCTAAAACAAATAATGAGGACAGCATAGCCTAGATTAAATAATATTTTTCACATATTCAACAATGCATTATCACACTACTGAAACTTTACAAATCAGTGCAATGTTTTTCAAAGAAACAAAGTTGAAAGAACATTTTCAGGAATGTTATGCTAATTCGGCTTTGGCTCTAAACAATATTCTATTCACATGATGAAAACTGGTCATTCCCAAAAATGGAGCTTTCTAACAGGAACACTCAGTGTCTGTCTGAACGTGAATGCAGTTGTTTGGTGTACAGTGGTCATAAGCAGAAGATGAATAACTATTCCATTCAAAGCAGAGAGCAGAAGCTGGTTGTCTTTGAAACAGATGGTGACTGTGCCTCATTAATGGCACACACTGAAACTAAGCAAAAAGGTCACAGAACAAATAAAAAAATAAAAAATACTGAAAGCAAGCCTTTGGTGGAAAAATAGCATTATAAAGAAAAATGAAAATTCTCTCATCATTTACTCATCCTCATGCCATCCCAGATGTGTATGACTATCTTTCTTCTGCTGAACACAAATGAAGATTTTAAGAAGAATATCTCAGCTCTGTAGATCCACACAATGGAAGTGAATGGTGACCAGAAATCTGAAGCTCCAAAAAGCACATACAGGCAGAAGAAATGGATTAAATCACTGAAGTCATACAGATTACTTTTATGCTGCTTTTATGTGCTTTTTGGAGCTTCAGATTTCTGGTCACCATTCACTTCCATTGTGTGGATCTACAGAGTAAATCAATCCCTTTTAGACTACTGCGCAACCATTTTTTTCTTCTGTATAAAAAAATTAAAAAAAGGTTATTATTGTTAATGAAAAGTATTACAAAGAACAAAATTGGCAGAAAATAAAAACAAGCATTTGCAAAAAATTTTAATTAAACAAACTATTAATATGCATTAAAATGTGAATGAAAATGCAATTAAAGGGAAATATACTTTTTAATATCTGTGTAAAAAAAAAGAAAAAAAAAAGTTGTATTTGTTCATATTTTTTAACTACACTAGTTAACATGAACTAACAATAAAAAATACTTGCTCCTTTTTTTCTTTTTTTTAATTACATTTTTTACTTGGTAGTTGTGTCTTACAATGTTAGAGTGTTTCCTGTCTTGTAATTTAATTGTGCAATTAAAATAAATAATTCTATTTTCATACATTAAAATGAACCAAGATTAATAAATGCATTTACTAATGTTAACAAATATAATCTTATTGTTCAGGGTTACCACAAAAATGTGTGAAATTTTCTAAACGATTTTAACCCTGGCTGTAAACGTACTGTGTGCTTAAATACTCAGCATATTGCAATTTGTCAAATTTGCAAGGTCGTTCATAATTTTTAAACAAAAAATGGTTGCTCAAAAAATGATTTTATATGTAGGTCACCAAGAATCACTACCTAATATCCTAAATGCGTAATTGTACAGCATGAAGACATGGAACAAGGTAATGGAGGAAAAATTGCCTCATTCACAAGCATGTACTTGTGCTGTTGCTGTCTAAGAGAGGGAGCATAGTGCACTGCTAATGACCACTTAGAAAGCTCCGGCTTTCATCTTATAGACACGGGTGAGGGACTGAAATGGCCACAGACATACTGTACTTCTCCACACATAAAGAACATCTAGGCTTAATCTTTCGGCAGTAAAGCTCATACCCCCCTGCTATTGATCTGTGTAGAACATGCTATTATTATCTTGAGGGGTCTTGAAGGGGTTGGAGACATTGTCATACTGTAAAAATGGGGTTATTTCATTCTCTGTAAAGTCCATGTCACCTGTGCTTGTGATAACATCAGACCGGCTTCACTGTGACAGCGGCTGATATTTGGAGCTGCTCTTGATATATAGGCACAGGCTAAAAGCCCATAAGAGTGCTTAGTGTTTTGAAGAGGAGAAATGGGCAGCTCCATTACATATCTCTACATCTTTTTCTCTTTCTATATGTTTTCTAAAGCGGTCTGCTGTTGAGTGTCTCACTGAAAGCTTCAGATGCTACATTTCTCTATCTCAGCTACTTTCTTCTTAGCAGAAGATTTCACATTCATAAAGGGATAGTTCACCCAAAAATGGTAACGTCTCATAATTTACTCACCCCCTAATTCCATATCAAAATCTTTCCTCTGCGGAAAACAAATACAAATATTTTGAAGGATGTATGAGACTGTGGATGTCAAGATTTATAGTGAATAAGTACTTACATTTTGGTCTGTGTTTCACCCACAGCAATCGTATCTCTTCAGAAGACGTGGATTAAACCACTAGACTCTTATGGATTACTTTTAAGCTGCCTTTATGTCCTTTTATGAGCTTGAAAATTTGGACCTCATTCATTTACATTGCAAGGACAAAAACACACCATACTCTACATTCTTCAGAATATCTTGGTTTGTGTTCCGCAGAAGAAACAAAGTCATACAGGTTTGATACGGCATCAGGGTGAGTAAATAATGACAGAATTATCATTGATCTATTCCTTTTATGGGGACAAATTTAAACTATTAGTTTACTTACAATGTTAGTCAAGGTTCTAACACCAAAACGGCCATAATTTAGCTTTATATGACCATTTTCCACTGTCAGAATGTTAGTCTCAGTCACCATCTGCTTTTATTGTTTGGCGAAAAAAGGTGCAATGAAAGACTAACATTCAGCCTAACATCTCCTTTCATGTTCCACAGAGGAAAAAGTCATACGGGTTTGGAACAACATAATATAGGTGAATAAATGATGACAGAATTTACATTTTTGGGTGAAATATCCCTTTAATATATTTGCCTTATGACATCAGAAATCGAATAATTTTAAAGCAAAACATTTTTGTAGCTTAGTTGCAATAAACGGTCTTTTTGGTCTGGGTGTGTTACAGTATATTTTTTTTCGTGATATGGCCGCTTTAAATAATCTTCACGTTTCCCTGACAAAAGGATCTTTCTTTTGTAGTTGGAAATAAAGAAGAATCAAAACAAATGTTTCTATTATATTTAAGATAGCAGGTGCAGGCCATATGACAGTCTTGGTTATTTTCGTTATAAGAGATATGGCTGGCCTGCAGCAATTCTGCATTCGATTTGAAGCGTTCACCACTGCAGCGGTGACAGCAGTCTATCGCTTCAAAGTAAACCTCATGAATATTAGAGAATAATGGATTAAAGGGCATCAACACCCCTGTTGAGATTAAACAGGTCTCTCACATGATGGAGAGCAGCTCAACATCTCTCGAGACATCTTGCATCTATAGTCCTAGAGATGAAAGAGGGAGCAGCAGGCCAGTTCCAGGGGGAGGAACGGGCACCTAGACATAACCCATCTCCCAACACGAGAGTAGAGGATTATGAATCGCAACATGAGGCTGGCAGGGGACATCCTCCATGTTTGCCGAAAAGGCACAGACCCATCTGTCTACACCCCACCCACTCCACCCAGTTATACGGGCCCTCTGGGTCAGCAAGCACAGGCCCCGTTCACTCCTCCACCTGCTAAACCTCTGTATGTCTCATATTCCTCAGTCGATGTCAGCATGAAACAACACGCCTCTTCATATGCAGCCGCAAGTCAGTGGTCAGCGGCTCTCTGCTCTTTCGGGCCAGTTCATATGGAACAAAAGTACTTAAAAAGAGCTTAGCAACTGCTGCACTTGTGAACTACAAAACTGTCTAAAGGCACCCGTCATCTGTGTAGCATCTTTGGATGAATCTCACGAAAAACATGTCCAGGTCAAGAAATTGTGTTCATTAAGATTTTTTTTTGGATTGTGACATTATTTTATATGGCTGCGTATTGACACAGATTTCCAGATTCAGTTCGATTCCGATCCACAAGCTATCGATTCTATTCGATTCCACTTTCTATTCAATTCGATTCTGATTCATTTGGGTATTGTTCAGATAAAATGTCCATTTGCTTGCATATTAAAAGAAATTCACTTTCAGCTAATGCTGTTATAATTATGCAGGGGGCTTGGTACATTACGAAACATTTTCATAATTTTGGTAACATTTTAGCTATCAATAAATATGATGTCTTGAAATTGCATTTACTATACTGCATATAGGGTTGAGTATTGAGACAGATGTCCTGATTCGTTTCGATTATGATTTTCAAGCTCTCGTTTCGATTAGATTCCAATTAATTTGGATATATTTCACTTATAATGTCCATTTTGCTTACGTATAAAATGAATTATTTCTCAGCTAATGCTGTTAATTAAACTTGTACATTATGAAAATACAGGTGCATCTCAATAAATTAGAATGTCGTGGAAAAGTTCATTTATTTCAGTAATTCAACTCAAATTGTGAAACTCGTGTATTAAATAAATTCAATGCACACAGACTGAAGTAGTTTAAGTCTTTGGTTCTTTTAATTGTGATGATTTTGGCTCACATTTAACAAAAACCCACCAATTCACTATCTCAACAAATTAGAATACATCATAAGACCAATAAAAAAAACATTTTTAGTGAATTGTTGGCCTTCTGGAAAGTATGTTCATTTACTGTATATGTACTCAATACTTGGTAGGGGCTCCTTTTGCTTTAATTACTGCCTCAATTCGGTGTGGCATGGAGGTGATCAGTTTGTGGCACTGCTGAGGTGGTATGGAAGCCCAGGTTTCTTTGACAGTGGCCTTCAGCTCATCTGCATTTTTTAGTCTCTTGTTTCTCATTTTCCTCTTGACAATACCCCATAGATTCTCTGTGGGGTTCAGGTCTGGTGAGTTTGCTGGCCAGTCAAGCACACCAACACCATGGTCATTTAACCAACTTTTGGTGCTTTTGGCAGTGTGGGCAGGTGCCAAATCCTGCTGGAAAATGAAATCAGCATCTTTAAAAAGCTGGTCAGCAGAAGGAAGCATTAAGAGCTCCAAAATTTCTTGGTAAACGGGTACAGTGACTTTGATTTTCAAAAACACAATGGACCAACACCAGCAGATGACATTGCACCCCAAATCATCACAGACTGTGGAAACTTAACACTGGACTTCAAGCAACTTGGGCTATGAGCTTCTCCACCCTTCCTCCAGACTCTAGGACCTTGGTTTCCAAATGAAATACAAAACTTGCTCTCATCTGAAAAGAGGACTTTGGACCACTGGGCAACAGTCCAGTTCTTCTTCTCCTTAGCCCAGGTAAGATGCCTCTGATGTTGTCTGTGGTTCAGGAGTGGCTTAAAAAGAGGAATACGACAACTGTAGCCAAATTCCTTGACACGTCTATGTGTGGTGGCTCTTGATGCCTTGACCCCAGCCTCAGTCCATTCCTTGTGAAGTTCACCCAAATTCTTGAATCGATTTTGCTTGACAATCCTCATAAGGCTGCGGTTCTCTCGGTTGGTTGTGCATCTTTTTCTTCCACACTTTTTCCTTCCACTCAACTTTCTGTTAACATGTTTGGATACAGCACTCTGTGAACAGCCAGCTTCTTTGGCAATGAATGTTTGTGGCTAACCCTCCTTGTGAAAGGTGTCAATGATTGTCTTCTAGAAAACTGTCAGATCAGCAGTCTTCCCCATGATTGTGTAGCCTAGTGAACCAAACTGAGAGACCATTTTGAAGGCTCAGGAAACCTTTGCAGGTGTTTTGAGTTGATTATCTGATTGGCATGTCACCATATTCTAACTTTTTGAGATAGTGAATTGGTGGGTTTTTGTTAAATGTGAGCCAAAATCATCACAATTAAAAGAACCAAAGACTTAAACTACTTCAGTCTGTGTGCACTGAATTTATTTAATACACGAGTTTCACAATTTGAGTTGAATTACTGAAATAAATGAACTTTTCTACGACATTCTTATTTATTGAGATGCACCTGTATTAACTATTAATTCTGCTTTTTAAAAAGGTCCAAATTCCATGTATTACATTAATAAATATGATGACTTGAAATTGCATAAATTATATGGCATATGTAGATATTTTTGTAGACATGTTTGTTGCCTCTTTAAGAGTAGCAGCAGTTCAGCGAGCATCTGACAGAAGTGCTTTGGTTGAGTGCACTTTAACGAGAGTGGAGTCACATGACTTCTTTCCTGCATCCGTGCTATGCGTGATTAGAATTGAATGTTTCTATTTTTGTTGTTTTTGATCAACAACTGACTGTAAAGAACAGAAAGGGTATTAAAAGAGACGTTATTCAATGACAAATGGATTGCGTGGATCTCATCTTCGGACACACATTACACGGTACGAGTCGCAGTGAAAGGATCTCGTTGCTGAACTTCTTCCCCACTGTACTACTCAATCACTGGTGAGTGAAATCTGAAAATATACCAGCCATAGCTAATAACAGACATTTTTAGGTGCATATTGCAATCTTTGGTTGCATATGCAAGTGGTTTACTTGGATTGTAGAGGGTTACACAAAGAGTAAAAGATCTATCGATCCATTATTCTCAATTGATTCTCGTTACTGTAATATAGCCATTTTTTCACAGTATTTATGTATCATATTAAATATAATTTCACAGTATTGAAAAGAGATTTGATTGTATTATGTTAATGAGAATATGGAGGGGAAATGTGCTTAACTGTCATGACATAATGACACAATACCAAAGAAATCTAATTTTAATTAAATATATATCATTTTAATATTTTTCACAATGCAAACAATCTTAATAATCCTGAAAATAGAACTCATTTTTAGTAAGCAAAATATCAAATCTTATTTCTTTTGATTTTGGGGTGAAATATGACCTAGACGACAGCTGGGATAGGCTCCAGCACTACCCGTGACCCTACATAGGACAATATGCAACAGAAGATGGATGGATGGATTAATACGACCCAGACGTGTTCTTGATAAGTTTGTGTGATTCACCCCTTTAGTATGTACACCAGAAATCTGCTAAATTATTTATTTTCTGTCATGCCCATTTGTCTTGCCCAGTCACAGTCCCAACCAGTGGTGTAGCCAGAAACAAGACTCTGGGTGTGTGAAGGGAAAACTGGGTGTGCAAGTACTAAAGCACAATAAAGTGATTGTTAACAACCACTTCATCAGTTTCTTTTTGGCTATAATTCTTTTTTACAGTAGTGATTTGAAGTTCACAATAGAGTCTGACCAACAGAAGATGAATTTTTTGGATGTTTATGTGGTTAGAGGCCAAAGTGGACTAATGACTAGTCTATATTCTATTCTGCATGGGACTTCTTATCATCCTGTCCCTCTAAAACAGTCACTTCCTATCTCTCAGTTCAATCGAATTCGAAAGATCTGATCAGATTATCGGATCAGATTTTGTCTAGGTATTTTATACTTTATATTGTTGCTATTTTTTAGAAATAATTGCAAAAAAGTGTATAAATCTAGTAAAATGGTGTTTAAGGTGTTTTTGCCTCACTTGTGTAAATATGTACAATTAGTTTTTTGCTTGTGTGATTTTTGCTCTTGTTTTAAATGCATGTAAATGTGGATTTATATTATATGTATGGTTGTATATACATTAAATTTCGTCTTCTCTTTGATATGGCCATGTGATGCTGTCATGTGATACTATCATGTTATTTCTTGATTGATGCACACACAGGTATATATGAGTGTGTTTGTAAGTGTCATATAAGTCTGATGAAGAGTATGCAGCTCGAAGCGTCACATTTGCTTTTTCTGTGGTGAGCTCATTAAATTTATTTGGGAGCAACAGTGTGCTGACTTTGTTGTGAGTTTTTAACGTATCATCACTGAACCAATAATTGAAATATAGATCAAACTTGTCATCTATACATCCAGATAAGTCTGATCTTTAAACCAAGCAGGGTAGCAGAATTAACAACTAAATGGTGTATAACATGTTAAGGACAAATTGACTGATGATCCTGAGTAAAGGGGAGGTATAGTATAGCCTACCTTTTCAAGTGTATTCTCCAAACATTACACAATGCGCATAATATATCGTAATTGGGAAGGGAAAGAAAAGAACAACAATTAACTTATTTTGCGTATATATGGATGTGCACAATTACGAATAATGAGGCAGAAATCCAAAATCGGTAGCATAAACGTTCTTAATTTAAAGTGCGTGCTTGTTTCCTCAGTCATGTGCCCAGCGTCTGTTGCATTGTTTATTAAATTCCGTAATCAATGCACTGAAGTTTCAGCATTATATGAACACATTTTACACAAAAACCCGTCATTTCATTTGGGTGTGCAAGCTTACGTTTTGGGTGGCATTTGCACACCACTGGTCCCAACACCATTATTATGCTGGTTGAGAAGCTTCCAAATCTAAAACACAACATATGCTTGTCTTTACAACAGGGTTATTGAAAAGACACCCTTTGTGACTAAACCATTCAGGTGAAATCAACTCTCTTGATTCAAGGTTCTTGATTTTAAACAGAATATTTCCTTTTCACTTTAGTAACAGCTATATGATTTATAATGTCAACTGACATTCATATTTCTACCACTGAATAATGACTCTTATAAACAAAGTGGAGATGTTGGAAAGCAGCTTGAGGGCTTTTTCTGTGGCCATAAATAAGTGCTGCATATTCTGCTCTGCTGTTAGCTGTGTATCAGGCCTTGTTAATGTGTCATATGAACACAGCCAGAGGGCTCAGGGGAGACATACTGTTTTATGGCTCCAGAGGCTCCTCAGCCTGAGATATAAACACAAATAAAAACCAAATCAGCATTTCAAGCTTTCGAATCCATCCAGTCCACCTTTGCTCTCAGACACACAGTGAATCTTCATCTATCATCTTTCTCCACTTAGAGCAGGTAGTGGTGCTGGTAGTGGTGCCCACTTACTGCCAGGGATGGGCATGTTAACCATATACTCGGAAATGACCGCAACATTTGATCATGAAAACAAAATAATGGTGTGACTTGAATTTTTTTAGCAACTTCAAAAGATTTCACAGCCATTGGAAAACATTGGAGATAGCTATACTGCCAAAATGGAGTCCTTTTTTTATTTTTTTTTGCAAATGACTATGTAGCGCTCATGACATATAAATTATGTACATTGGTGCAGTCGCAATAATCGTCCCAGTCTGAGTACTAGTTGTTGGTGCCAGACGGGCTGGTTAGTGTATTTCTGTAACTGCTGATCTCCTGGGATTTTCACACACAACAGTCTCTAGAATTTACTCTGAATGGTGCCAAAAACAAAAAACATCCAGTGAGCGGCATCTCTGCAGATGGAAACGCCTTGTTGATGAGAGAGGTCAACAGAGAATGGCCAGACTGGTTTGAACTGACAAAGTCTACGGTAACTCAGATAACAGCTCTGTACAATTGTGGTGAGAAGAATATAATCTCAGAATGCTATTCTGAGACGTGGGTTGCCACTGTTTTGGCGGCACGAGGGGGACCTACACAAAATTAGGCAGGTGGTTTTATTGTTGTGGCTGATTGGTGTATGTATCTGGGTGTAAATAAGGTAGTTTCAAAAATCTTGTCACCTGTACCCGAGTCAAATTTTGTGTTGATATAACAAAGCGATCAAAAGTTACAGGATTAAAAACATAATGTTTGAAAGTGTTAAACAAATTAAACATAATAATTGTACATAAGAACTAATTACACATGCAAAAACAACAATGACTAAAGATATGCTCCCTCTCCAAAGCATGCAAGCATGAATAATGAGATCTCATTCAGTGCCATTCAGTTTCATTCATTTGAGCCATCGAGTCTGTGTCATGTACTTAGCGCCATCTCCTGGTGGCCATATGTTATTAGAGTGAACAATCCTCTCTACCCATATTTGGATGACTTCCACCTCTGGTTGTAGCAATCTGAATCCTAATACAATTGGTTTAGCTTTCCATTATGCTGGACAACATACTACATAATTTCCGTTAGTCATCTGATACAGGAATGCTAACGTGTTTTTAGCCAGATTGCACATTGTGCTTCGTGTGGATTATCTAATTATCTATGCATCCTATTTTGTTGTGTGTGGGCTCTTTTAAAGATAATCACCTCCTCTAAGTAATGGTATGTGATATTTTATGTTCCGTTTATTTTTATTTATATAAGCGAAAACACGGCATATAAGCAACACCTTTTTATATGTAACATGTTTGTCAAAGACATATACTTAACTATTACTCGCTATATTTGTGGCTGAGAGTAAAACAAATAGGCGGGTTGTATTCTACTCTTTGAAAGCTTTCCAATGACATATGACACATGGCTATTTGATCAGTTTGATGTTTTTACCGATTACAATAATATGTGCAGTGCAAAATTATTTGTAAATATCAAAACGGAAAACTTCTGATTTGACTGTGTGGCCGAGCGCCATGCCGTGGAGCGTGAAGCGGGGGAAATGAGTGGGGAATGATTTCCACCTGTGCATAACACCTCTCTTGTGTTTTAGTGAGTAGTGATGGGGGCTTTTAAGGAGAAGAGACAGGGCAGTGGGGAGAGGGAGTCCAGCTGACAAGCTACGTGTGTGTTGGCCGCTGCCGTTACCGTTTACATAAACTCTGAGTTATTTGTGTTAAAAAAAGCTGTACCGTTGCGCTTCTAAGCGGACGTGTTTTCTGTTAATTAAAAGAACATTCCTGTGTTGGAATCGCCGTCTCCCACGTCCTCTTTCCTTGAACCTCAGAATCTTATTACAGATTGCAAATTTAAAATCACTTGTTTAGTTTTGGTCATAACGCCTACATGCATTGTGAAGCTTTAAAACGATACCTATTTTGTGTTGGTCAAGACTGTAGCTATACACAAGCTTAAAGGTTTAACAAAGTTTACCATGATATTTGAGGTAAAACCATAGTAATTACACAGGAAAACCCAATCTATGGTAATACAAATAATAATCACTGAGCCAAAAAGAGTTTTAGTTCTACTATAGTAACACCTTCTTAATTTGTGATACATGTACCACGTTTTTTACCTCGAGAGGAAAAAAAAAAGTTTACTGTATACCATACTATAATACCATAAATTTTGTTTGTGCGACTTAGGAGGTCACACTAAATATTATAGCCTATGTCCTGTTTTTTTTTTACAATTATTTTATATTATGTTTAACATTTTTATAACCCTGTTACAGACATTGAGGCATGTCTGAATACAGTTTAAACCCTGTGTTTTCTGATTTTGTTATATCCTAGCAACAAAATAAAAAAATAAACATGCCAATTTATATAAGAATATTAATAAACCCCAAGTTTTAAGGTTCTAATAAACAAAACAAAAATACACCAGAGTGGCTAAATGGGTTGAAAGTAACAGGATTGCGGGTTTAGCATAAATTAAAGTATCATTCAGAAGGGGCTAGCTAGTTGGGGATCATGTGTTGGTTTGAAATTAACAAATTTGGTTGGTTTGGTGACTTTGGTGACAGGTATGAATGCTTGAGCTTGACAATTGCAGTTTACATAAACCTTTTCATTCAACATTTTAATGTGTTTTAGTTTTGAATGTGATTTAGTACCATGCCAGCATCCATGCTATTTTCATGCTGACAAACAAGTTAAAATATAATAAAAGGTACATCGATTAAAACCCTATAAGGATTTTAAAATCTATTTTTTGTCATAAAACTGATACATTGTACATAATATCAATGAAATACATAAAACATTGATATTTACAATGTGTATAAAAATGTGTTAACACACATCTGATGCGTTTAAAACTAGCTACTTTTCATGCTTTGTTAATTCAGAAATTACTTTTTAATAGTTCTCTCTCCAAACAAAATCATATTTGTGCCTTAATTGCTTTAAAAACATTAATGGCACAACAATTTGTACCCTGTTCATGAAAAGTGCCATCTGCTGAAATAGTCTGCTGTGGGCCCGAACTCTCGTACGGCTTTCCACTATTCCATTACCTCTTCACACTGCTGGAGTGGCTTCTACACACCACAGCCTGTAGATTATCCCTCAAAAAACAGAAGCTCTATCTAGAATCAGATGCTGTGAAATGGGTTTTGTGCGGTGCTTGTGTGATATGAGGCTTTTGGAAATCAAAGAAAAAGTAATAAAGGAAAGAGGAATGAAAAGATGAGGAAAAAAACAGAAATGTGTGGGGGATTTTTTCCAGTTGCCACGAGTCGCTGGCAGGAAAAAAACACATTCAAGAGCAAATATGAAATTATTAGAATTAATTTTGGGAAAATAAACAAGAACAGGCCATGTCGAGGGGGCCTGGGTAGCTCAGAGAGTAAAGACGCTGACTACCAACCCTGGAGTCTTGAGTTCGAATCCAGGGTGAGCTGAGTGACTCCAGCCAGGTCTCCTAAGCAACCAAATTGGCCCGGTTGCTAGGGAGGGTAGAGTCACGTGGGGTAACCTCCTCGTGGTCGCTATAATGTGGTTCGCTCTCGGTGGGGCGCGCGGTGAGTTGTGCGTGGATGCCGCGGAGAATAGCACGAAGCCTCCACATACGCTATGTCTCCGCGGTAACGCGCTCAACAAGCCACATGATAAGATGCACGGATTGACGGTCTCAGACGCGGAGGCAACTGAGATACGTCCTCCACCACCCGGATTGAGGCGAGTCACTACGCCACCACGAGGACTTAGAACGCATTGGGAATTGGGCATTCCAAATTGGGTAGAAAAGAGGAGAAAAAAACAAAAAGCATGTTTTTTTTGGCCATGTCAAATACCGATTGCATACCAACTGTATTTCACATCTTTTGGTAACACACAATGAGTTCTACTGCTCTATAAAAATTCAAATCAAAAAGTTTATTGATTGCATTATAGTTTCTACACATAACAACTTCCTTTTCTATGTGAAAGACACACATTCCATGGCAAATCCCAAGTTATTAGTGATGCCTTGGCACGAACCACTGATTAAATAAAAAACATGTGAGGCAGCCAACATCAATTCCTTGGCCTCGTTTTTGTTCACTGCCCTAAATAATTTCACTCCTCATTTGCAAACATGGCTGTGCTTTTCTTATCTAAAGATCGGAAAAAATTTGCATGACAATCTCTGCAATTATAGTTCAGTGCTTCAGGTAATCACAGCCCATCAAATCAAGAACATGAAAATAAAATTGGAGAAAACGTTTTGTGGCTATGGGGAAAATACAATGCTGCAGTACATTCATGACAAAGGCAGCACATATTCCTTTACTAAGCAAGTTCCACAATCTGTGCCACAAACTGACTGTCTGTAACTTAAACTCAGAAATCAGCTCTAACAATAAGCGAAGATAAGCAACCGTGTGTCCCAATTCACCATGTGCTAGTCCAGATGGCAGCGACAACTGCGGCTTCAAGAAAGCTCCAATCATACCTGTCTAGCAGCTTTAACTAGAACAAGCTGAGATGTCTGCCATAATAAAATGTGTAAGAGCAACAAGGAGTAAAGCGTTCCCACACAGAGAACTTAAAGAGACTTACAGCATTGCGTTCGTGTCTGACCGAAGAATACTTTGGGTTTAAACTTAAATTTTAAACTTGAATCTGAACTGTTTGTGCTACACAGATAAATGAAACCTCAAACTGTGCGGCTTGTTGAGGAGAGGTGTGTTATTACTTTTGTAAGCCTTCAGACTTAGCATTTTCACCTGGCAAATGATAAAAAGGTCAAAACTATCACATAGACTTACACTGAAGAAGGGAGTCGAGCCATATTTAATGACGAGAATAACATGGAGACTTGACTTGCGCCAGTTAGCAACCACCCTATAATAACTGCATAGAAATGTGCTTAAACCACATAGAACACCCTAGCAATTGCATTGGTATGCACTAAAACCATTCACAACACCTTACACAACATGAGACAGTTGGCTCTGACAGAGAAGAAGCCACAGTAGATGGCATCATACACCTGACTTCAGGATTGTGCACCATTCAGAACTGAATGAAGAATGGCAATTAAATTCCAGAATTTGGACTGAATTTGAACTGAGGCAGCAAAAAGGACATAGAATTGCAATTCAAATTTGAATTTAAGGAAGTAGAATTAAAATTGAATGAAATTCAAATAAATGTATATAGTTTTTCCAACTGTTTTGAAGTTTATCTTTTAATAATACATTTGATTTTTCAATATAACATGAAACATGTTATCATATGCATAACAAATGGGGTGTTTCCAGAAACATTACACTGTAAAAATAATTTCTAATATCAAGTAAATAATGCTCAAAAAACATTGAAAGATTTACCTGAATATTGTAAGTTATCTTTTTTTTATTTTTTTTTTATTTTTTTTGCTTGGCAACTTCAAGGAATGCATAGCAGGGAGTTGTATTAATTAATTTATTTGAGTTTAAATTGGCATACACAAAATGCTTATGTGTTTCAGTCCCATTTACCATCTTCCCAGCATGCACTGGGGGCATGAATAAAATGGTTGCATTTTTCATGGTTTTATTTACACTGTTGTTGTTGATTCTTTTGTCATGGTTGTTTTTTGCATTGTCAAGATGAGTTTGTTTCTCTAATAAAATTATCAATTTGTTGACTGTAAACTTTGTCATGTTTCATGTACCAAGTGCAGAAGTCAGTGCGTGCCATTTTAAAATACTTTATATGTTTGTTTATTTTTCTAGTAAGTGTTAATGTGATGAGGACAAGTGTAATATTATTGTTTTAAGACAGCAAGCATTTACGCTGTGGAAGATGAAGGGCAGGTGAGGGTAATCAACAAAGGTGCATCCTGGGAAATGAAGTCCATGAATAAGGGGAAAACAAAGGCAGTTCGTGACAGAACCCCCCCACAAAAGGGCGACTCCTGCTGCCAAGAGACGGATGGGAAGGAAGGCAGGGACAAGCA
The DNA here is from genome assembly GCF_019703515.2 of Myxocyprinus asiaticus. Taxonomy (NCBI): domain Eukaryota; kingdom Metazoa; phylum Chordata; class Actinopteri; order Cypriniformes; family Catostomidae; genus Myxocyprinus; species Myxocyprinus asiaticus. Next base: position 7,583,194 of record NC_059345.1, on the reverse strand, counting down.
GACCAGGAAGGATCGGAAGGATTATTAAGAGGACAGGGAGGAGCCTGTGGACGATCAGGAGGCCAGGGGGGTGACTACAGGGCAGGGACAGAGTCAGGAGGCTTGGGAGGTGGCCACAGGGCCAGGACTGGGTCAGGAGGCCTGGGAGGCGGCCACAGAGCAGGGATTGGGTCAGGAGGCATGGGAGGCGACCACAGGGCCAGGACAGGGTCAGGAGGACTGGGAGGCAGCCACAAGGTAGGGACAGTGTCAGGGGGCAGAGCCACAGTTGGTACGGGCAGAGCTGCAGGAGGAGCAGGGAACCGAATTCCAGGAGGAGGATCTAGAGGTGGAGCGGGCGGAGCCGCAGGGGAATCAGGGAATTAAGACTCAAAAGGAGTTGCTGTAGGTGGAGCAGGCGGAGCCGCTGGAAGAGGAATCACAGGAGGAGTGGACATGACAGCTGGAGGAGGAGTCTCTGGGAGAGCGGATGTGACTGCTGGGGGAGTCATCTCTGGGAGAGCGGACATGACCGCTGGAGGAGTCGTCTCTAGGAGGACGAGGCTTCAAGAACTAGCTTGATGGCTGTGGCAGGCATGGGCGTTGGCCGCGGCAGGCGTGGGCGTTGGCTCGTTGGCCGTGGAAGGCCTGGAGGGCGTGGCCGTGGTAGGCTTGGAGGAAGGAGCCGTGGAAGGCTTGGAGGAAGGAGCCGTGGAAGGCTCTGTAAGAGGTTTGGCCGCTGGAGTAGAATGCAAAAGACCAGCCATTGCGATGTTAGCAATGAATTCCCAAGGGGCAGACCATCGCAGTCCAAAGGGACCATCTCCCTCACCGGTTCATTCAGTCCTACCCAGAACATGGTCCAGAGGATTCTCTCTTCCCAGCCAACTTGAAAGGCCAAGCTCCAGAACCTCACGCAGTAGTCCTCCACTGAAGAAGACCCTTGGGTGAGTTGCTCCAGTTGTACTGCTGGATCCATCTTTCAGGGTTGGTTCTTCTGTTAAGCTGATGTGAAGGACGAGGCGAGAGAGAGTGTGGATCCAAATGCAGAATATATTTATTATGTTACTCAGAAGAAGATGAAGAAGAGAACGATGGTGAAAATTAAAGCATTGGGCAAAAGGGAAATAAAAAACGCAACAGCAGTTTGCTGGCTAAGTATGTAAATAACATTTAATCACTAACATTCTTACACGCGAACAAACAAACAAGAACCAACCAAGACTAAGGGAACAAGAGGGTATATATACACACACAGATAAATAATAAGGGAACAGAGAACAGCTGTGGAAGATGGAGGGCAGGTGAGGGTAATCAACAAAGGTGCATCCTGGGAAGTCAATGAATAAGGGGAAAACAAAGGGCTGTTCGTGACACAAGCACAATGCTTTCCAATATATGTTTATAGAAATGTAAATGAGATGCTCAGAATATTGAACAGTTTAAATTCATGTAAATAAAGGAAGACATTTTCATCTGACTACTGTAAGTTGACGAAGTTTAAGAAATCTTAATTTAAATATGTTTTTTTTTAATTAAATAAGTCAAATTAATATGTAATATGTACAGTTAATATGTGAAAGTCATGGCAGGTTGACATTTTAAGTTCAGTTAATTTACTTAAAAAGTAGTTGAATTCAACTTAATAAAAAAACATTACTTTTTACATTATTAATAATACATAATAAATAAAATACAATTTAATAATCTTTAAAATCCCACCTACAGAAATTTGACTCATTTATTTCACTATTTTGAATGTTTTTTTATGACATTTTCTGAAAACAATGTGGTGGACCATTTCTGGTGCTGTATGTAAAAACCCAAACTTTGATGGCTATGTTAATTTCATTTATTTATTTTTAGAGAGAAATGTTATGTTCATAAGCTAAAAAGAATCTACTTTTGGGAAATAAATAGGCATATTTGGTCAAAAAAGATAACGGAATTATTTGTCACAAGTGTCTTGGACTAATGAAATTGTGTACTGTGACTGTGTGTTGAATTTCTTTGAATTGCAATTCCAATACAACTTCCTGTGGGGTGTGGCCAATTCAATTCCAATTCAACTTCCTGTGGGGTGTGGCCAATTCAATTCCAATTCAACTTCCTGTGGGGTGTGGCCAATTCAATTCCAATTCAACTTCCTGTGGAGCGTGGCCAATTCAATTCCAATTCAAATTCCTGTGGGGTGTGGCCAATTCAATTCCAATTCAAATTCCTGTGGGGTGTGGCCAATTCAATTCCAATTCAACTTCCTGTGGGGCGTGGCCAATTCAATTCCAATTCAAATTCCTGTGGGGCGTGGCCAATTCAATTCCAATTCAACTTCCTGTGGGGTGTGGCCAATTCAATTCCAATTCAACTTCCTGTGGGGCGTGGCCAATTCAATTCCAATTCAAATTCCTGTGGGGCGTGGCCAATTCAATTCCAATTCAACTTCCTGTGGGGTGTGGCCAATTCAATTCCAATTCAACTTCCTGTGGGGCGTGGCCAATTCAATTCCAATTCAAATTCCTGTGGGGTGTGGCCAATTCAATTCCAATTCAAATTCCTGTGGGGTGTGGCCAATTCAATTCCAATTCAACTTCCTGTGGGGCGTGGCCAATTCAATTCCAATTCAAATTCCTGTGGGGCGTGGCCAAATCAATTCCAATTCTGAAATTCTAAATTTTGCACAACCCTGCCTGACTTACACCAGAACTGGATTTTCAAACACTCAATAGTCCCGGGAATTTAAAAAATACAGAACTTGTGCATTGATTTCTGCCCTTTCAAAGAACAGTAGCTTAACCTAAGCAGTTTAGGGCTTATTAAGAGAATGTAAATAGAAATGCTAAAACAGTAGTGATACAGTTGTAAAACAACATGAAACACCTTCACAAAACCATAATTTGGTCATCTGTTTCTTTATGAGCACCCTTTCATTGGTATGTATTATGCTATGTATATAGTGCTTTAAGGTAAAAAACTCAAATGGGTAACGCAAGTTTTGTGGTCTGCGCTGCGATATCGAGAGAAGCCGGATTGAGTAGCACGAGTGATCCTGCTCTGCACTCTCCTGTCTCTGGAGCACAAATATAAGGAAGCCTACAGGACCCATGCACACTTGCATGCTCTAGATTGTGCGTGTGAGACTCACGTGAAACACAGATAAGCGTGAGAAGATTAGAAGCATTTTTAGCGCTTATGACGCACAGAACGCACTATGAATGAAATTCAATAGCCTATGCACACTCCGCAGGTTTACGTATTGCGCTATACACTATATAGCAAAATCTCTATCGATTGACACTTTATATCAACACCACGATACATATATATCGTCATTTCACCCCGCCCTAGTATGTTTGACAAAATGAAAAATGTCAGAATGTTTCACATACACATACAAAAAGTAAAACACATATTTTGCACTTCCCAGCTCAACGTGGTCAAGATGGTTTTTGGAACATGGTAGCTTGATTGTTACTGGTCCAAGGTGGTCTACTAGCTCTGATCAGCTTGACCTAGATGATTACCACCAGATGGATTTCCAGTTGATAAACCATCTAGAGAAGCTTGGACCAACAAATGACCATAAAAACCAGTTTGGACAAGCTAGAACCCATGTAAAAGGAGCTACCACGAGAACCAAGTACTATACAAAAAAGAATATACTTCAAATTAAAGTTGAATGCAAGATGCCAAAACACAACACTTTATATGCTGTTATGATTAAAAAACAAAAACAAACAAGCATTCACTCTTTGAGACGTACCTTGGTCCAGAATGATGAGTTGAGCACTGGACTGCACGTTGCCAGCGCCATTCTCAGCTAAACATTGATAGAACCCTTCATCAGACTTAACCAATCCAAGCACCTGCAGGTTCTGCTCCTTCTATAGAGACAAACAAGAGCAGATCATTTCATATAAAAGCAAAATTCACCTGCACATAAACACCAGGGGCTCTCTAGGGCCTGTTTGAGCTGCATCAGTTCTCAACTGCACTGAAAAAAAAATGCTTTGAATTTATATGATTTAATCATGTAGACTGGTTCCAAATGAATCAATTAAGTTACATCAACACATTTATTCCTCTTGGTTTAGCTCATAAATTTTTTGTCAGAAAACAATAATTTGTTCATGTATTTTCAATATAATGGAACAAAGTTATTCTATTATGATACAATTAAGTAGCCTCAACGTGATTTTATATGTCCCTAACATGATTAATTTCTTCAATTTTACATAATATTTTTTGAGTCAGATTTATGTTATAAAGTTATGCTAGTTAGCTAACTTTTAGCTAGAAATAGCATACATTAGCATGCTAAATGCTAAGTAGTATTTGCTACTTTAGTACACTACAAACTACAAGTCCCCTAGCACATGTTATTGAACAGACTTGATTGGCTCACATTCACCCTACATAATGTTTACATTCATCGAAAGCAAAGAAAACAAGTTTAGAAGAAAAACACAATTTTGTTGAGTAGATCACAAATAATATGATTTAGTAAACCAGACAACCTGCCTTTTCCTGTTTTTTTAAGTGCAGTTTTGTTCCAGGGCACAAACTGTATTTCACATTGGACATTTTAAATTTCACTTCATTATCTTTATATAAATAAATGTTACTTTATTTATACTTTTTTTCCCCTTTGTATTTGTTATAATTAATTACATTTTAATTTCTTTTTACTATTTCTTATTCTTTCTTATTCATTTTTAGGCAGAAAGTACATAAAGCTTTTGAAAAACTACAGTGTATGAAATGTGAATAATTTGCATTTAGCATTGGTCCCCGGACCCCACCCCTCCCTCTGTAGCTGACAACTTACAATGATCTTGAAATAATCACTTGGAATGACGGCATCTCCATTCTTCACCCATTTGATGGTGGGAGCAGGCGAGCCAGTGACCTCACACTCAAAGATGATGTCTGTACCTTCATGAGCGTAGACGTCAGCAGGTTTCTTCAGGAACTGTGGGGGAGCTGAAATGAGAAGCATACAACTCTGAAGAAATCTTTAAGAAATAAAGCAGAACTTAAAATGTCTGTATAATTCAGTGCCATCAATCACTTCAGAAGACTACATTATTATAACAGCAAAAAAATAAATTCTCCTTTCGACCCTTCTCAAACAAAAACACCAAAAATACCAGGATGTATTTTAAATATGCACTTCCTAAGCCAGAAAAGGTTGTCCTGTTAGTGAGGTTATTTGATCTGGGAAAAGATAAGCAGCACATCGATCATCTCACTGTTAAGGTCATGTGGAGCAGCATGATTTAGGCCTGTTGGCTGGGTGTACTTGAACTGTTGCTGGTCCCAATTCACTACCACACAACTGCAACCTTCAGTTGCTGCATACATAATATCAGGGGCACAGGAATCATTTTAGAAATTCTTCATTGGTCTCTCCGGTATTTAGGCGATCATCAAATCATTATTTTGCCTGTAATGTGCCTCCCCATGTGCAAACATTACACAATACTTCCATGTGATTAATAGCCTTGGATGGCACAAAGTACATAAATAAGTATGCTGATTTGATCAGGAGAATACTTAGATTTTTTGATAAACTGAAGAAAAGCAAGATAGTTGTTGCTTAGACTCCTTTTAACCCAGTACATATATTGTATGTGAAGTGCAAATTTTGTTTGTTCGATCTAATTTAAGACTGGAAACTTGCAGTACACAGGACCACAACATAGAAATATATGCTGAAATATAAATATAACTAATTCTATGACTTAAAGTAAGTCCACTGGAGCCACTTGCTTCATTGTTAGGGGTAAGATGGGCCATGTTATGGGGTAACTTGGAAATGGGATAAATTGAAAAAATTGCAAGGAAAAGAAAAATGAGCATAACTACAAATAAATGAAAAAAAAAAGTTTAATAATGTACTATGCAATTGCAAGTCTTTTATCTTTGTACGTACCGGTACTTACTATTCCTGATTTCTTAAAGGTGTCTATGCAATAATCCAAACTTATGGACAATGAGCAAATTTTCAAGGGGCCAAAAGACTGAATAAAGAATGTGGAATTAAAATAGAGAGAGGCCTGTTTTATGATCACATACTTCTGCAAATTTTCATAAATGTAGAGCAAAACATTCACATACTTGGGCGACAACCAACCAAAATCAAAGTGTTTACATAACTGGATTATAACTGAAATTAAGCCAAAAACTAAAATTAAGCTTATAAAGTGGGATTTGACAAATGCAAACATGCTGCACCAGGGCCAGACTGACAGAGTTAAGGTGATGAATGGCTGTTAGTATGTCCTCCTGTGGTCTGCTGAAGCCTGCACACACACAACCTGCTGAAAAACACTTGTCACACACGGCTGGGTTCCTGGTCATGCCAGCTCCACACAGGACAGATGGTTCATGCTTCAGTCACTCGATCGCAGTATTACACAAAATATTCTACACACATAACATCGGTGACACACACACAGGGTACTACTGTACTCTATGATGGTGGCTATTGAATAAGATGTAAAAATGTTACATTAGCTGCAAATTTTGGGGTATCTACCTTCAGGTCCTAAGTCTTAATTTCATGACATTGTCAGAGATAAATACAACCACACTGAGTCATAGGTCGTCTTACAGGAACAGTTCACCAAAAAATTAAAAATTCTGTCATCATTTACTCACCCTCATGTTGTTCCAAACCTATATGATTTTCTTTCTTCCATGGAACACAAAAGGAAAAGTTTAGCAGAATGCTCATGCTACTCTTTTCCATACAGTGACTACGTTTACATGGACACCAGAAAGTGGCGCATTGTGAGAAAGTAACGTTCTTGTTTACGTGCACTGTATAAGCGGCGTACTCTTTACTCCCGTATACATGCGGCTCGGTCAGTAAGCAGCTTTCTCCACAGCAATGTAATTTCCCCTCAACGCTTGTGTAAATAAAAAACATGGTATCCGAGGAAGCCTTCACTCTTTGAATCCCCTTTGCTTCGCTTTATTTCCAGATATTACAGAGTTGTTGCTGTATTCGTTTCTATCTATCGCGACCTGCAGCGGAACTGCGCTGCAATAGTGGGGTTTACCTCTTATGTAAAACTCTGGGATTCCTCCAATGTACGAGTGCATATGTGTGAATGTGAGGGACAGTCAATATTTTACATTGGTGTGTATAAATGGGTATAGTTTATAGTTTATGTATGTGCTTTTCCTAATGTACTCCCAGAAATGTTGAATTCTTTCCACTGTGTTGACTTGCTGTTGGGCTCCATTCAGTGACGTTTGTTATCTGGCCTGTTCATGCACATATAATGAAACTTTGTTCTCATGAACGTCAGTAAACCCTATAATCTGGTAAATCCCTAATTTTATAACACAAAAATAATGTTTACACATATAAGGCTCTATTTTCGTGAGTGCGCAAAGTGCCGCGCAATGCACTACAACCATGCGTCTTATCTAATTTTCGTGAGAGCGCTAATTCTAAGTGTGATTTTCGTGCCGCCGCAAAGCTCAAGTGGCCATGGGTAATTTTTGCGCTACTGTGGGTATAGGCGTGCAAACTGTGGGTGAAGCACACTCATTCTCTGTCTTCACAAAACAGCTAAAAACACATCTTTTCCATGAGCACTTAACCATGCATTCTTGTTGCACTCTAATCTGTATTGGATATACTATTTTGATGCAAGTGAAACTTTGTAATGCAGCACTTTTCATACCGCTGTCTCCTTAAGATGAATCGCTTGTGATGTATTATTCCTCTTTTGTAAGTCGCTTTGGATAAAAGTGCCTGCCAAATGAATAAGTGTAAATGTATTGTATGTAAATGAAGTAGCGCAAAGCGCAATTTGTTATTTTCCTAAGAATTTGGTCGTTGCGCCAAGATGTTTCAATACCACCTCTTAACTCTCTTAAGTCCAAATTCTGTTCCTGATTTGCTGTTTGGTGATTTCACCAGCAGGTGGTAATAAGGTTAATGTCCAAATTCTGAAAGCACAGAACATCAAATTATGTCCCTGAGCATTGCTGTTGAAACAAAAAATAATGAGATTTGTGTTGTATACAGTCCATTTACACTAACAAGTACTTATGAATGTGCTGTCTTTGTTTATATCGCTGGTGCTGGACAGGGAATGGACTGTATAATGGGATGGAGACGGTGGCAGAGAAGAACCTCCGAAGAACCCGATTAGCGCCTTGCACGCGTGATTTCGCCAAACCCACTTGCGCCTAGACTTAGCGCTTGCTGGCACGAAAATACCAAAACTTCTTGGCCATGCCCATTGACTTTATGCTTATGATTTAATGTATTGCATTGCGTTTATCACTTGTGCTCTTAAAATAGGGCCCATAATGTTTACGTCTTGTGTCAATACATTTGAAAAAGTGAGTATTTTAACGTTTGCGGACTGGCCCCATTCACTTCCATTGTAAGTGCCTTACTAGAACCGCTATTTTTGCTTGTTTTTAAATAAACAAGGGACGAGTCTAAATAATCTTTTGTGGTAATCAACTTATGCCACAAATGCTGTCGATTGAGCTTAACTTGTTCTGAACGCAGAACATTTTTTTTTTGAAGAACTCAGAACTTAATTTTTACACAATTGTTTTAACACATTTTTCAAGACTAAACCCTGAATAAGAGGGGCTGGTGGCCCCTCAGTTTCTTTCATTCACTGGTCACACTGTAAGATCAATTCCCAGGACATGGACAGATAGCCAAAGCTCATTACTCACCATTTATCTGCATGAAATCTCTAGTCTAGGTTCTATTGTATTCTCTGTGATTTCACACCTCTCTGAGCACCTCACATCACCTTCATCATCACACAATCTCATCACATGCTCTCAATGTTTTGCTTTTGTGTTAGTCCACATGAATGCTACAGCTCTGGCAAGTACAGAGAATACCATACATGCTGCTTTAAGCATGTTTTAAGCATGTTTAGAGCTTGAAATTGAATTACTGAACATAATGTCACCTAGAAAATATAATGCTTCCTCCGAAAATCGCTAAAAGAGAGAGCACAGCTTTTAAGTGTGTCATCGCTTTAAAGTCAACATTAAACGGTGTTCGCAACTCATTATAGCTATCTGGAATTAATTGGATCATGAAAAGTGGGCGTTTCATACCATAATGGAGCCATACCTGAATGCGAGTCATATTGTGAATCATGCACAATAAGACCATGAATGTGTATTATGAAAGTAAATAGAGTCAATTTTGAATTCATGTTGACTTGAAGTCCTTCAGCAGTGAGGTTTAATCTTACCTTTCAGCGTGAGTTCAGCCTGGGCTTCAATGGATGAGTTGATGTTGTCTGCCAGGCAGCTGTACATGCCAGCATCTTCCTCAGTCAGATTGAAGATCTGCAGACTCCCCCCACCGAGCACCTCAAAACGGCCCTTACTGTGAAGAGAGGAGACAAAGACACTGTCAATATACTCCCTGCAGGAAGTCAAATGTATACTTAGCTCACAAACCAAAAGCTCAACACTAATCCGATACCAGCAATTCTTGCAAAGGTAGCATCAAAAGTGTGGTCATGTGGTGTAGCGGTTAAAGGTCAGAGTTGATAAACAAAAGGTCTCTGGTTCAATCCCCACCAGGGGCAAACCATGGAACTGTCAGCATGGTGCCCTTGACATTTTTACCTAACTCTGCTCCAGAGGGATTGTCCCTGTAATAAGTGTATTGTAGGTTGCTTTGAATACAAGGCACTCTTGATGAGGGTACTTATGGGTACAAAATAGTGCTTTAAACTCTTAATAGTCAAATTAATACTCTTTTTCAACAAAAAAATTTTTAAATACTAAATGACCCGTTCTATTTGACATCTGCAATTTTTTCAACACCGTTACCAAAAAATACAAAATAAAAAATAATAATAATAGTCTAAAACCCATGTGATTATTAATCAAAATGTATAAAATGTATATAATCAAAATGTATATAATAAATAAAATAAACAATTAAATAAAATAAAATAAAAAATAAAATAAGAATTAAGATAATTTCAGGGACTGAAAAAAAAATTAAACAAATTTAGTTTCAAATTTTAATTATGTAAAAAAGGAAAGGTGCTTAACCTTTAAAAATGTTGTTTGTTCACACCAAGATGTAAAATGAATTACTAAATGACCCGTTCTATTTATTGTATATGAGATTTGCAATTTTTTCAACCCTGTTACCTAATACAAAAATATATAAATAAGTAAATAAAAATTAATAGACTAAAACCCTGTGTGATTATTAATCAAAATGTATAAAATTTATAAAATCAAAATGTATATAATAAATTAAATAAATAATTACATTAAAAATAACAAAAACAAAAAAACAAAAACAAATAATAATAATAAAAAAAATGGATAACAGGGTTGTAGCTTTCACCTCAATTAAAATAATTTAAAGGACTGACAAAAACATTTGAAAGTAAAAAATTACGTTTAAAATTAAAATTATGTTAAAAAAACCCCCGTATGTTTAATGAAAGGAGTGAAAACTGGTACTTAACACACTTAAAATGAAATTTATCAAAACATGCAATAAATATTCCAAAAGTAATCAGATAAAATGACCAAAAAGTGTCATTTAAAATATTCCATTACTGATTACAATGGTGTGTAATTTGTAATCAGTACCAGATTACATTTCAAAAGTAATATACCCAACAATGTTTGTAGCAATATTAAACTTATATTTCCAAACAAATAAAGAAAAAACATTTGTTTAATTGCTTTTCTTACTATAACCTTTTTACCAGGGTTGAATGGATGAGATTGATGCATGCGGTAAATACTACAATGTGTGTAAAAATTTAGAAAATTATTTCTGTGTCTGCAGAAGTGTCCTTGTAATGCTTCACAGTCCAGTTTTCAGACCATACCAAGCCAAATGCAAAAATAGAAAAACTGTTTGAAATTTGTATTATTCATTTTTCCAGTTACTACATGAATGGATAATTGACTTTTTCTCTCCTTTTCAGTTTTACTTTTTCTAAATGGTGACTACAGAAATTATTTTTTGAATAAATGACTTCCATCACCAATCTTCTGTTTTTCCATTTTTGTGTCTTGCAATTTGCGCTGTTGGCTATACCATTAGTATGGGGGTGTGGGTTGGGAAACGGACTGCTTATTACTACATGCACATTGATGACTAGTTAAAAGGCTAGCCCAGGGGTCAGCAAACCAAGACAGGCGTGCACGTGGAGGGGTAATTACAGGCATGCGGGCAATAGCGAATAAGTGGACAAACTATTCGCACGACCCACAGAGCATCAAGCACAGCTCTACACTTTAAGTGCATCGTGCAAATATAAAAGGTTCGGCTATGCATCGTTCTCGCCGCACAGTTGAGTGGATGATAGGGGTTTGATCTCTCGCTGGCTGGCAGAAGCAACCACTGCTTGCCTAAGTGTCAACCTACCTGCCACTTCGATTTTTACAAAGCATACTCACAATAAACTATGGTGATCTCTCCTCAATTGCTACTCATTTCCTATTAAATTTAGGGTTATTAATCTGTAAAGTGCCTTTATGTACTGTATATGGAGCTTACTTGCAATTTACCAAGTCTGTTTCTTCTTGTATGATACTCATTTCTTATTGGAAGAAAACTGTCGATAATAGAGGTTGATAGAGGCTGGCCTAGTGAAGGGCTCAGAATTCAGAAAATGAATCGCAAGAAAATTCCTTATTAAGACAATTCTACAAGAATAACTTAATGTAATTTTTTTTTGGAATGATAAGCTTAAAATTCAGGGCTATCCAATGCAATAGAGGCTGCCTGGACTGACCAGCCAGTAAGAGTGGTTATTTTCTGCCAACTAGTAATTCGACCGCCGTATGGCAAGTAAATTCCATAAAAAAGCATTAATGCACCTAATAATGTCACCTAGAAAAGGTAATGCTTCCTCAGAACAGCGCTAAAAGAGAGAGCACAGCTTTTAAGTGTGTTATCGCGTTAAAGTCAACATTAAACGGTGTTCGCAACTCGTTTTACCTATCTGGAATTAATTGGATCATGAATAGATCTATAAGAATAGATTAATGTAATTCTTTGGAGAGAAAATGAACGAGGGGCAAAAATCAGAGCTGTTCAAAAGCAGCTGGCACTCAGCCAGCCACCATGAGGTAGTTTTCTTCCAATTAGGAATAAATATCGTACAAGGAGAAAATAACCTGGTAAACTGCAAGTAGGCCTAAGCACAGAATAAAGGCATTAATGCATAAGAAAATATTAATAACCCAAAACTTTTATACTTGCGTAAACCAATTAAAGTGTAGAAACGTGCTTGGCGCTCTGTGGGTCGCACAAAAGGTTTGTCCGCTCTCTCGCTATTGCCCGCACACCAATAATTTCCAAAAAAGCAGTCCGTTCCCCAACCCACACCTCCATGCTAATGGTATAAAATAAAATAAATAAAAATAGAAAATTCGTGACAAGCCATTTAATAAAAAAATATTTCTGAAGTTACAATTTAGAAAAAGTAAAATTGAAGAAAGGTCAATTATCAATTCATACAGTAACTGGAAAAAAAATAAATAAATAAAATAAAGTACGTTTCAAACCGTTTCTCTCTTTTTGTATTTGGATTGGTATGATCTGAAAACTGAACTGTAAACTGTTTCATGGACCCAGAACAATTCTTGTTTTTCTATGCTTTATTTTTCTCAACCTTCAGTTTGGGGGTTGGGTGGATTTTCAATGTAGAAAATAGCTGGTGAAGCTTGACGGACTGGGTGAGGAATCAATAGCTTACAGAGGAGAAGTGAGTGGCTACAGAGAGAGGGAGAGGAGCTGGCTGGCCTCTGGCCCTGAGAACAGAGGGATCCAGAGATATCAGAGTCTCCGCCCAACCTGATCTGCTAGCCATCAATTGGCTTTAAACAGCAGCACATTAATAGCAGCATTCTCACATGGACAAATTCCTTATTTTTATTTCTCTGCCTGTCTGTAAGTGTAAGCTGTGCAGTAACCTGAAACACCTGCTGCGTTCAAAATTGTTTGTTTTGAAAAGAACGAATGTGTGCTCTTAAAGGAAAAACTCATCATTCTTTCATCATTTATCTACCTTCATGCCATCCCAGATGTATATGACCTTCTTTATTATGCAGAACACAAAGGAAGATTTTTAGAAGAATATCTCCATTCTGTCGGTCCACACAATGCAAGTGAATGGTGACCAAAATTTTGAAGCTTCAAAAAGCACATAAAGGCAGCATAAAAGTAATCCATAAGATTCTAGTGGTTTAATCCATGTCTTCTGAAGTGATCTCAGTTTTGGGTGAGAACAGACCAAAATGTAACTCCTTTTTCAATATAAATCTTGACATCAGCAGTCTCCTTGGCGATTTCCTAGTGCTATTAATGCTCTGCGCATGCATCAAACACAAGAACGTGTAATCAACCAGCTTGTAATCATGATCGTGCCAAGAGACTGCAATGGCAAGATGTACAGTGAAAAAGGAGTTATATTTTGGTCTGACACGGGGTGTTTCTCAATTCTAAAAATGCAAAGAAAGGACTCATGGAGACTGGTCTTGCCAGGCTACCTTGAAAGAACAAACTCGAAAGGACAGGAGGACGTATAATGCATCTTTGCGACAACTGAGATCTGCTGCGATCTTCCTGTTGTGCAATTAACTGTCAAAATACATTTAAAGCCAGTGAGAGAACTACTGGCATTATCACATCAGTGACAGCATTATCATCATCACACCAATGAGGTTTTGCGGGACAAATGACACGTTAAAAGAATAAAGTATTTGAACAATTGTTTCCTTCATGTGTTTAATATATTACTACATTAAAATGATGGCCAACAAAACAACAAACGTTGACGGAGAATAATGACCTTCACGAGCCGTCAGACTTTCGTGAGCTTATAGCAGGAAACTTATGAGGTAAAACACAACAACAAATGTGCTTCGTCTGCCACCGTAGTACTGGGTTCTTGCCCACAAGTCATGCACTCCTTGATATTCGGCCTTATCAAGAACACATCCAGGTCATTTTTTGCATTCTCTGTACTTGCATTCTCGAGTATTGGAAATCAAACTTCGGCAATGGATAATGACATCAAACGAGTCCACAAGAACATAAGAACACAAAAGAACGCACTATGAGAAACAACCATGGATTAAACCACTGGAGTCATATGGATTACTTTTATGCCACCTTTATGTGCTTTATTTAACTTAAAAGTTTTGGCCACCATTCATCTGCATTATATAGACCTACGGAGCTGAGATATTTTTCTAAAAATCTTTGTTTGAAAGTCATACACATCTGAGATGGCATGAGGGTGAGTAAATGATGAAAACATTTTAATTTTTGGGTGAACTATTCCTTTGTGATCTTTTTTTTGTTTTTTTTTGGCCATTTTGCCAAAACTTGTGAACCAAACTTAAACTCGCTTCATCCGCATGAGCACCAAGGCTCAATGTCTCGGAGACATGAATGTCTATAAAAATTAAATGTGTGTATCTGCTAAAAGTGAATTTGTCAACTTTTAGGAGTACACAAGCATGTAAATGACCTCAAAGCTAATAGAAATGGACAAAAAGCCACCAAACTCTGATTTCATGGGTACTTTAAAGACTTTCGCACACATTAAGCAGAGCTAGTCGCTATTCCCTACGTCAATGTCAGTGTCAAAATATCTATATATGTACAAACCACCACACAACAGCCTCCAAAATCAGCAGATCTCATGAAGGGGGTCTTTGTCCTCTTGGGCTGAAGCGCACGCAATGAAACCCACAGGCCCACTGCTTTTCCAGAGAGACGTGCTCAAGTCTTCAGGTTTGTCTTTAATGGGCTCTGAAGTGATCATTCATTCTCTTTTGAGAGTATTAGTGGTAAAGTTCCACACATCAGTGCCACTCAGCCGTAGCTGTCTTGTGATCTCGGTATGTATCTCTAGTCATGGGACATTATTAACATTAGTGCGAGGGAAGTGCTGGATTGCCGACACTTTCTACAAAGTCTTACTAACAAAATGTTGTGTTTGACTTGATTACTCAATTAAATATGAAAGACCAAATCCACATCCATACTAATCAGTTTTCGCTCATTTCCTAACATCAATGTTTTCCATAGTTTGCATTAATGGAAAGCGTTTTCAAAGTGCTCCGTTTTCGGTGGTGGAAAATGCCGTTCTAGTGTGGATATGCGGCAAAAAAAAATTTTCTCCCCTTTCTCCCCAAACTGGAATGCCCATTTCCCACTACTTAGTAGGTCCTTGTAGTGGTGCGGTTACTCACCTCAGTCCGGGTGGCGGAGGATAAGTTTCAGTTGCTTCCGCTTCTGAGACAGTCAATCCGCACATCTTATCACGTGGCTCATTGTGCATGACACCACGGAGACTCCCAGCATTTGGAGGTTCATGCTACTCTCCGCAATTCACGCACAACTTACCACGTGCCCCACATTGAGAGCGAGAACCACTAATCGTGACCACAAGGAGGGTACCCCATGTGACTCTACCCTCCCTAGCAACCGGGCCAATTTGGTTGCTTAGGAGACCTGGCTGGAGTCACTCAGCACACCCTGGATTTGAACTTGTGACTCCAGGGGTGGTAGTCAGCATCCCACCAGATGGGGGAATTAAAAATAAGATCGATCTGATAAATAAATTTAAAAATAACTGACAGCACATCTAAGGCCACATCCACACTAATATGTTTTTGTTAGAAAATGCATTGATTTCGCTACATTTACGCCTCCGCATATATATTTGAGTTTTACTTATCAGATGAATTTATCTTTTTTTAAGGATGTTTAGATATATTTTTTAAATATTTTTAAGCAGTTCATGATGTCTTTTCCATTCAACTAGACTCATCAACAATTACACCATCCAGCACAGTCAGAAAACTTTGGATTATGTTTGACGATCAGTTGAACTTCACAGACTACATTTCAAGAACAACTCATGCAGATTTGCACTACATAACATTCAGAAGATCAGACCCTTCCTATCTGAGCATGCTACACAACTCCTTGTCCAGGCTCTTGTTATATCTAGACTGGACTAATATAATGCTATTCTGGCAGGACATCCTTCATGTACAATCAAACCTCTGCAACTGATTCAGAACGCAGTAGCACGATTGGTCTTTAACGAGACCAAGAGAGCGCAGTCACACCTCTTTTCATCACACTGCACTAGTTGCCAATGATATGTTGCATCAAATTCAAGGCATTGATGCTTGTCTTCAGAACATCTATTGGCTCCGCACCCCGCTATCTACACTTGCTACTACAAATCTATGTGTCCTCCAGAAGCTTAAGATCAATGGGTGAGTGTTGTCTCAAGGTACCATCTCACAGAGGCACAAAATCAATTTCCCGGACCTTCACTTCATCTATTCCTCGCTGGAGGAATGACCATCAAAACCCCACCCGAGCAGCTAATTCTCTAGCCATCTTCAAGAAATGTCTAAAGACGGGGGGCCTGGGTAGCTCAGTGGTAAAAGACGCTGGCTACCACCCCTGGAGTTCGCTAGTTTGCTGAGTGACTCCAGCCAGGTCTCCTAAGCAACCAAATTGGCCCGGTTGCTAGGGAGGGAAGAGTCACATGGGGTAACCTCCTCGTGGTCGCTATAATGTGGTTCGTTCTCGGTGGGGCACGTGGTGAGTTGAGCGCGGATGCTGCTTTGGGTGGCGTGAAGCCTCCACATGCGCTATGTCTCCGTGGCAATGCGCTCAACAAGCCATGTGATAAGATGTACGGGTTGATGGTCTCAGATGTGGAGGCAACTGGGATTCATCCTCCGCCACCCGGATCGAGGCGAATCACTACACGACCACGAGGACTTAAAAAGCGCACTGGGAATTGGGCATTCCAAATTGGGTAAAAAAAAAAAAAGAAGAAATGTCTAAAGACGCATCTCTTTCGGGAGCACTTGACCCAATTGTACTAATGCAAAAACCGTCTTCTTTTTATGCTGTTGGTCAAAACAGTGCCGACCCGCTAAGGCATGGACTCTATAAGACCCCTGATGGTGTCCTGTGGGATCTGGCACCAAGACATTAGCAGCAGCTCCTTCAAGTCCTGTAAATTGCGAGGTGGAGCTGCCGTAGATCGGACTTGTTGGTCCAGCACATCCCACAGATGCTCAATAGGATTGAGATCTGGGGAATTTGGAGGCCAGGGGCAACACCTTGAACTCTTCATCATGTTCCACAAACCATTCCCGAACAATGTGTCAGGGCGCATTATCCTGCTGAAAGAGGCCACTGCCATCAGGGATTATCACTGCCATGAAGGGGTGTACCTGCAATGATGTTTAGGTAGGTGGCACGTGTCAAATTGACATCCACATAAATGGCCAGACCCAGGGTTTCCCAGCAGAACATTGCCCAGAGAATCACACTGCTGCCACCAGCTAGTCATCTTCCCACAGTGCATCCTGGCACCATCACTTCCCCAGGTAAATGGCGGATACGTACTTGGCTGTCCACGAGAAAATGGGACTCATCGGAAAAGACGACCTCCTTCCACTGCTACAAACTTGCGTGCCCATTGTAGGTGCTTTCGATGGTGGACAGGGGTCATCATGGGCACGTTGACTGGTCTGCGGCTCGGGATCGGACCAGATGGGATAGCCTTTCGTTGCCCTCACTCATCGATGAGCCTTGGGCGCCCAACACCCTGTCGCCGGTTTGTGGTTTGTCCCTCCTCGGACCACTTCGGTTGGTACTCACCACTGCTGACCGGGAGCACACCACAAGCCTTGCCGTTTCAGAGATGCTCTGACCCATCTGGCCATAACAATTTGGCCCTTGTCAAAGTCGCTCAGGTCTTTACTCCTGCTTATTTCTCCTGCATTGAACACAGACTACGAGAACCAATTGTTCTACCCAGACCTTGACATGTGGTCTTGTTAGGAGATGATTAACATTATTCACTTCACCTGTGTTCAGTCACAATGTTTTGGCTCATCAGTGTATATTTTCTGCAGCATATCAATGCAATACTGTGGGAAAAAGAATCCCAATATACTGATATATAATTGTTTTGGCTAACTAAAATGCAATTGGTCTGAAACTCAATAAAAATGTATTGAAATAAACTAGTTTACAGATGGGAATATTTCAACAGCAACAAACAAACAAATAAATATTAATCTGTATTCTCCCATCATGCAGCCGAGCAGGTCCTCTTGATTAGAATTTATCCATATTTTTCTGGGCCACATGTTGCACCACTGAGTCTCAGAGGCAGGTGAGTGTGCATTCATTAAAATGCATTACACGATAGTCTGACAATTCCCCAGAAAGAGCTTTTAATTAGTTCACAAATTCACAAAGTCATTCATGCACCTCTCAAGTTGTGCAACTACTTCAAAAAGCTCACTATTGATGAAGAATGAACGTCAATCTCAATGCAATTCCCTGAAAAATTCGTGTAATGTGGACATGTGTTATATCTCATTCAGGGCCGGCTGTGCATTAGGAGTGTTTAGGGAGCAGTAATTGTTCAGGCTATGTGTGGAGTTGCCTCAAATAACCCAGAATTATTGTGCACAAGCTTCTGACTGCAGGCAGGTTAGGCCTAACAGCTCACGCTGCATATGTTGTGATGTATATCCAGTGTGCAACTCTAAGGCCAAACTACTGGCATCCATCAACAGAAATCTAACACCAAACTACCGGTGGCGCTGACCCAACCTGCCTGAGAGCAGCCAGCCAGTGATTGATGCTGCCATAAGATACTGCAGAGGCAGATGAAAGGCTGCCTTGTCAACAGCTCAGAAGATTCTGGCAGGCTCTCCACCCTTAACTGTTCAGTTCTATGGCTGTGACTCCAAACAGAGACGTAACTAATGCTGTGCCAAGACACGAATTAGGGTAGTGACACACTACATCTGATGCCACCAGCAAGAGTTGTGTGATACACTGCTGGGAAATCATTTAAAACCAACCTTCTTAAATTAAAAGTATGCATTTGGTTGACACTTTTATCCAAAGTTACTTACAGTGCATTCAAGGTATACTGTAAATTTGTTAGTATTTATGTTTCTTGGAACTTGAACCCATGACCTTGCCATTGGTAGTGCCATTAACTAACGGTTGAGCTAAAGAAGCAATCTTAGAGCTTCAAATGGTAGCTGGTTTTACATGGTTTGTACCCCGCTAAAAAAATAGCTTAAATAAACCTAAGATGGTTTGCTGGTTTTAGGTGGTTTAAAGGGATAATTCACCCAAATATGACAATTTTCTCATCATTTACTCACCCTCATGTCTTCCCAGATGTGTATGACGTTCTTTCTTCTGCTGAACACAAACAAAGATTTTTTGAAGAATATTTAATCTCTGTAGCTCCATACAATGCAAGTGGATTGTGGCCAGAACTTTGAAGGTCCAAAAAGCACATAAAGGCAGCATAAAAGTAATCCACATGACTCCACTGGTTAAATCCTTATCTTCAGAAGTGATATGATAGGTGTGGGTGAAAAAATAAATAAATATTTAAGTCATTTTTTACTATAAATTCTCCTCCCAGCCCAGTAGGTGGTGATATGCACAAAGAAAGTGAATCATCAGAAACAAAAGAAGAATGTGAAAGTGAAAATGGAGATTTAGAGTTAAAAAAGGACTTAAATATTGATCTGTGTATCACCCACACCTATAATATTGTTTCTGAAGACATGGACTAAACCACTAGAGTTAATTATCACCAATGGACTATTTTTATGCTGCCTTTATATGCTTTTTGGGCCTATAAATCCTGGCCACCATTCACTCAAATTGTATGGGACCTACAGAGCGGAGATATTTTTCTAAACATCTTCACTTGTGTTCAGCAGAAGAAAGTCATACACATCTGGGGTGCCATGAGGATAAGTAAATGATGTGAGAATTTTCATTTTTGGGTGAACTATCCCTTTAAACTGGTATTTGGTCGCCCGGCCTTCCAACCTGATCGGCTCAGAAGTACACCAAACCCTTACAAGACAGTTAACCTAGACCAGCCACACCAGCTTGGTGGCCAGCAAGACCAGCAAACCATCTTAGGCTGGTTTAAGCTGGGGTAGTAGGCTCAAGATGGTCACTTATGGTCATTAGCTGGACCAAGCTGGTCTAAATGGGTGATCAGCTGGACTTCCAGCAGATAGGGCTGAAGGTCGACCTGGTAAACCATCTTGGTCAAGCTGGTTAGGACTGGTAGACCACCTTGGACCAGCAACAAAAAAACTTGTCTAAGCTGCCATTTCAGCAGAGTTAAAGGGATAGTTCACCCATTTTTTTTTATGTCATCATTTACTCACCCTCATGTCATTCCAAAGCAAACTTTCTTTCTCCTGTGAAACACAAAAATAGATGAATGTTAGTGACTGACAAACTCAGTCACCATTCACTTTCATTGCATGGGGAAGATCAGCATCTCAACATTCTTCAAAATTTCTTCTCATGTGTTGCACAGAAAAAAAAGACATACAGGTTTGGAAAAACATGAGGGTGAGTATATGATGACAGAATATTCATTTTTGGATGAACTATCACTTTAAGCTTGTATGACCTGTTTTTTCCAGCAGGCTACTTACTAAGGAACTAAACTGCTGCCCTCCTCATAAACAAAACACCATTAACACTTTTGAAATGCGAACTACTCATTGGACTATTCATTGTGCATTTTGAGCACCAAATGTACACTGGATGCTTTGTAAAGCAAATGAAAATAAGCACTGTGATGTGCAGGTGTGTTTGAAATATCCTCTTCTGTGACTGAATAATCCTCTCTGAATAGGGCTGCATCGTGACTGCGCCACATACTTAGAAAAAAATTAAATAGCTTCATCTTTACAATAAGACTGAATGCTTGTTTTTCTTAGCTGGGCTTAGATATGGACTGTCTTCATACTTTTCTTTATTTGTTTTGTTAGTGCTTTCAATGGCAAACCAATATTTTGATTAGCACATAACTATATAGCCCAAAGCCACAACCTGCGTAATGTGCACTCGTTAGAGGTTTGAATGTACTGCCAAATGACGCTACATTTAGTCCTGGTTATGTCATTAGCTGTTGAGTGCATGAAAAGGCCACAGTCATTCCCAAAGAGATGAGACACAGAGAGAATTTACTGCTGAAAAACAGCTTAAACCAGTCTAAGCTGGTTTGCTGGTCTTAGGTGGTCTCCAAGCCTAGTATGGCTGGTCTGATTTTTGGTTTTAGAGGGGTTTTGGGGCCTTGGGCTGCGTTAGAAGAGTAAAAAGTAATATAGACAGAAAAAGAGGCAGAAATGGAGAGGCAGCCACAAAGTTCATATGCTCTAGTGACAAAAAACAGCTGCCTCACATGTGGCTAAATAAACCCTGCTACACAGAAAGCTGCATGCTCTGTATACAGCAGCATTGAAGTCAAACTTCTGCCAACCAATTGAACTTAAACACACTAACAGTAAAAAATTCTCAAAAAGACAAGCTCCAATCTGACTGACTAGCTCTACTTCAACTAAGCTATTTATTGTCATTCTACAGGTACTAGATGATTATTTTTGTAGTGTACGTGTAAGAAGTTGACATAGATAGACCATGTAACACAATTTTTTAATGGGGATAGCTCATCCAATTATTTGCAGCAGAGTAAAAGCAGACTCACAATGTGGCTGCCATTCCACAGGTGGTGGTTTATTTGCAAACCACCATCAGTCTCAAAAATAGGTCATAGATAGCAATCACTCCACAGTCAACAGTGTTACTATAATCAAATAAAACAACACACATGAGAAACAGAAATGTAAATAAATTATTGTGCCTGCAGACATGCAATGTGCATAGTCCATAAAGAGCGTAGTGCCCTTAAAGGAGTACCAAATGTCACCTGTTACAACCGATAGACATATACACCAAAAGATAGATAGACAGACAGACGGTGAGATAGATAGATAGAATATTGTATTATTTACAATCATGCCAATAAAGTCATTTTGATCTGCATTGAATTGATAGATAGACAGACTGACAAAGGCAGACAGATACCTAGATAGCTAAATAGACAGACAGACAGAAACAGAGACAGACAGACAGATAAACAGAAGTCAGATAAAACAACAGACAGACAAATAGATAGACAGAAGGTAGATCAAATGACAGACAGATACAGCAGATAGACAGAGAGACAGACAGACAGGCAGGCAGGCAAGCAGGCAAGCAGGCAGACAGACAGACAGATAGATAGATAGATAGAATGATAGATAGATCTTAGCCAAACACATTTAAACTCAGTTTTTCACAATTCCTGACATTTAATCGTAGAAAACAGTTGTCATCAATGGGTGCGTTCCATTCCGAAGGGTACATCCCTATGCCCTAATCACTTCAGAGGGTTTACCCTCCAGAGTGAGAGCTTCAGAGGGTTGAAGGGTGTAGGGCTAAAAAATATCAGTAATTCGGAATGCACTTCAGCATCATCTTTCCAAGCCAAAGGAGCCGCTGCCGTCACACAAAGGCTGATGCTAATGCACATCACCTGCATCTAATCAGAAATATTTACACATGATTTTGCATCACTAACTGCTTACAGAATTATTTAAATCTTTATGACTTTATGAAAAATGTAAGCTTCATGTTTAAAAATTTGTGTTTTAGTTATTTTAAATGTACAGTGCATTTATTAAATAAATAAAATGACACTTTGTATTATTATTTTATTTAAACTCCTTTAGAATAACTGATCCAGTGAATTTACATTAAAATAACACAAGCTTCAAACAAAAAGCCAGGGGTTTAAAGTCATTTTAAAAAGTTCATTATAATAATTAAAAACTTTTATAGACTATGGAGATGAAGGGATGTCACATGTTTTTGTTCATAGAAACAGATCACAGTTGCAGCTGGTTTAATTTACACTAAATTACATTAGGCAAACCTCCATATTTGTGACATATGCTCCGGTTCCGGTCCGCTTGGCAGCAGAGTGTACATCTGTTGAAACCTACGGAAATGCCCGTTTCAAAGTGCCCATCGAAGCAGCTAGTTATGAGCCCTTCGGTTTGGAACGTCCCTTCAACATGACGGCCATAATCGTTCCCCCTTCAAAGTGCCCTTCGGAGGTGGATTTATCCCGTTTGGAACGCAGGGAATGAGTACTTGGCGCCATCTCCTAGTGGCCATATGTAATTAGAGTGATTGATCACATGACTCTCTGCCCAAATATGGAGGACTATCACCACTGGTTGGAGCAATCCGAACCCAATCTGATTGGTTTAGCGTTCCATGATGCTACAGCATTTCCGATGACTTCATCTGATCCAGGAAAGCTAACCTGTTTGTTGCCAGATAGCCAGATGCTGTGTGCACATTGTGCTTCATGTGGGTTATCTAATGATCTATGCACCGATTACTTTTTGTATGGGCTCATTTTAAAGATTATCACCTCCTCTAAGTAATGGTATGTGATAGTTTATGTTCTGTTTGTTTTTTGTAAAGTTATAAGCAAAAACCCAGCATATGAGCAACACCCGTTCACATGAAACATGCATGTCAAAGACATATACTTCGCTGTTACTTGCTATATTTTTGTCAGTGAGTAAAAAAAACAAAAAACATTTTGTATTCTACTCTTTGAGAGCTTTCCAAACAACATATGATCCAATGGCTATTTGATGAGTTTGATGTTTTTACAGATTGCAATATTATGTACAGTGCAAAATGTTTAATAAATTATCAAAACAGAACACTTCTAACTCGTCTGCAAATTTCAAAGCACTTGTTCAGTTGTGGTCATAATGCCTACATGCACTGTAAAGTAGAGCTTCTAAACTTTAAAACGATACCTATTTTGTGTTGGTCAAGACTGTAGTTATTAAAATTTAGATTTCTTTTTCTCGCAGGCCCAAAGGGTTCAAATATCAAAACTATTATTGTCAATGGCTGTTGTTCAGTCACTATCGTGCACATGCTCGTTCTCTCTTGTGCGTTTTCGCTTTTGACACTGGTTCAGATGATAGTGAGAGAGCATTTTTGGACAATGCAAAGAGATACAGCAGCTTGTGGGTGAAGTCTCTATTCTCCATATAGTAAATCTGGTACCGTGTTTATTATGCCCGGGACACGCGTTGTGCGAAATGAGTAAGCTTTGTGCTAGGATGAGCAGTCGAGTCGAGTGCGTACATCCTGGAAATTTACACCAATCAGCCACACCATTAAAACCACCTTTCTAATATTGTGTTGGTCCCCATTCTGCTGCCAAAACAGCGCCAACCACAATTCTTCAAACCACAGTTGTACAGAGTGGTTATTGAAGTTTCCGTAGACTTTGTTAGTTCAAACCAGTCTGGACATTCTCTGTTGACCTCTCTCATCAACAAGGCATTTCCATCCACAGAACTGCCACTCACTGGATGTTTTTTGTTTTTGGCATCATTTGGAGTAAATTCTATAGACTGTTGATTGTCTAATCACATAAAATCATGCAGATACGGGTCAGGAGCTTCAGTTAATGTTCACATCAACCATCAGAATGGGGAAAAATGTGATCTCAGTGATTTGGACCGTGGCATGATTGTTGGTGCCAGATGGGCCGGTTTGAGTATTTCAGTAACTGTTGATCTCCTGGAATTTTCACACACAACAGTCTCTAGAATTTACTGAGAATGGTACCAAAAACTAAAAACATCCAGTGAGCGGCAGTTCTGCAGATGGAAACGCCCTGTTGATGAGAGAGGTCAACAGAGAATGGCCAGACTGGTTTGAACTGACAAAGTCTATGGTAACTCAGATAACCACTCTGTACAATTGTGGTGAGAAGAATATCAGGGTTGCCGCTGTTTTGGCAGCATGAGGAGGTCCTACACAATATTAGGCAGGTGGTTATAATGTTGTGGCTGATCGGTGTATATGTGGTAAGTTTAGCCAAAGGAAGTCAGTAAAAACATTAGTGAAGCTTCAGGAAGTGAAAAAAAAAGTGAAACCAATAAAAATTACTATAAAAATCCTTGCTTATAATTATTTTTGCGGGAGTTTGGCGCGAACCACCAGCAGACGACGTGCACATCAGAGCACTTCAGAAGGAGTTTATCTTCATGTGGTCTGCAGTGTGGGTCAGTAAGATAGCCAGAGTTCATTTGGAGTGCACGCATAATGCAATAACAATGGAAAATGAGGCACAAAAATGTGGCATTCATGGCATTTCTATGTTTGCTTAAAATTACAATTTTAACACTAAAAAGTGATTGGTATTTGAAGTGCGCAATAATCACAGATCAAATAATTGCTATGCAGACAGTTTGGTACATTTTTGACACTTTCTTATTAGTGAGACAGAACATCAGGTGATGACAATCTCTTGGTCTCACACACCCTTTGGTCACGAAGCAGCTAATGAGAATGAAGCATCAAGACAAGGCCTAATCTGTGAACATCCTCGCAGTGTTACACTGGAGAGAGGCGTGAGAGACTGTCTGTGTGGTTAGACGCTTGCAGTCTTGACTGGCATTTGCACCTCTAAGGGCAGGCACCGTCACTCTAATTATTTACCCGGGCAGCTGGGACGGGGCTGTGTGCCAGTTTATCAGCAGACAAACACACACACACACACACACACACACACACACACACACACACACACACACACACACACACACACACACACACACACAGGCTAATCTCTAAAAGTGACACTGCTGCCACAGCAGGACTCAAAGCTCATGTTCATCACACTGGCAAGAAACGGAGGACTCAATGCCCTGTTACTGCCAACCACTTGATAATGGCTGTCTGATTGAGGGCGCAGACATCTGGATCTGCTATTAATAGCACAGTATCCATCCACTCTCTCTCTGGTGAGTGGTGCAAGTAGAATCAGAGTAGAATTTATGAAGTGAACTCAGAGTTGAGTTTCTTTAACCATTGACAGTGAGGAGTGTAACAGAAAACCTGGAGAGGAATTGGAGCGGAGTAATTCTGGAATGCTTTGTGTGGGGAGGGGACATTGCTGTTATTCCAATTCACTCACATACTCTGCCGCTGTACACTGTTGATCTTACCTCTCCTCAATGAGCTGGTCTTTGTGCATCCATCGGACGTATCCATCTGTGGAATATCCAGTCACCACACAGGGGAGAAGCACGTTCTCTCCCACGACTTTAGACACAGACTGAGGCTCCAGCAGGAACTCCAGGCTCCTTTCCTCACCTGTTTCTGTACAAAAGAAAGAAGTGAATGCACAATTAGTTAATGGCCACCTCTATCCTTCACTTCAGAAGATGTATAATGAGAAATGGCCACTTTTGACGGAGTGAAAGAGTGACCAGTTTTGACCGATTAACATTAAAGGGGTCATGAAATGGAGAATCACATTTTCTTTGATATTTAGAAATTTCTCTCAAAACTTCCACCTCTGCCTAAAAAGAGCATTTATAGTTACCACCCTGCTGAAACATCTCATTTTGAAATCTGTGTGTTCGTGACGTCACGAGACATTGCTCATTTGTATTTACACATCCCACAACATGCGTCATCGCACCCTTGGCCCTGCCCACTGGCGCTCAGTTCGAGAGTGCAGGACTGACAGCCCTAGTTTGGCTAACTATTCCTGAACACCAAAGGGGACCCATCTGGACTATTTTGAATTATTTTTGTATATAAGCATGCACTACACAGATGTCTTTGACTGCTGTCATGTATCTTGCCACTTTTTGACATGTGGTGTCAAGTTACAACTCTGAAGAAGAGAATTAATTCTCTTTCATTAAGCTGCTCTGCCTCTTGCTGTTTTGGGCAACGACTCATCATGGACGCGTTCTTTCGCACATCTGCACTACTTTTAATTGTTGGGGTTTGTGAACATGCACTAGATGGACGTCTTTGACCGTTTCAGTGTGTTTCCGACGGTGTGCACCTCAGTGCTCCTACATGTTTTCACCGTGCTTTGGACTATGTGTGCAAGTTATTTTCGGCTCATATCAGCGTGGATTGCTTGTGAACCAGTCATAATACAATTCGAGCTTTGCCTTTTTATTGAAGGATGGGGGAGTTTTACATCCCTGCCTGGGCTGGCAGTGTGTAATTGGTTTTTTTTTTTAAATCTCTCTATTGCTCCCTCTTCTGGTATGGTCAGAATGTGTAGAACCCACTATTGAGCTGAACTGAGTGGGCTGGGTTAATTAGTACTCGCAGGTGTTGGAGGTTACTAGGAGGCCTATATAAACCCTCAGTTTGTGGATTTCCATGGAAGGGAAAAGGAGGAGAGTTTGAGTGT
This sequence comes from Myxocyprinus asiaticus, assembly GCF_019703515.2. Taxonomy (NCBI): domain Eukaryota; kingdom Metazoa; phylum Chordata; class Actinopteri; order Cypriniformes; family Catostomidae; genus Myxocyprinus; species Myxocyprinus asiaticus. Next base: position 7,556,018 of record NC_059345.1, on the reverse strand, counting down.
TGACGAAAATAATTTGTATTAGTTTGACTGAAATCTTATGATTATAAAGTGATGGTGAAAATAAATGAGTGTGTGTAAAAAGAGAAAAATAATGAAAAGAGAGAAAAAAAGAGAGACTTTGACAAAGTGGGGAAAAGAGATGTTTTTGTTTTCTTGGGGACTGGGTAATTTGTATTTAAGAAAAAAGAGGAATAGAAGGCTCCTGCCTTTGTTATTTTGGGAAGTTTTGTTTCTTTTATTTTCTGTTGTGAATTCAGTGGGCTGGTGCTTGGAGGAGAGCTGTTTGATCTCTTGCGAAGTAAAATCTGAAATTGGCACTCTTAGCTGTTTTGAAGAGACTTCCATAGTGTTTTTGAAAGACCTTTTACACACTCACATATTCTTTCTGGTTGTAAATCAGAACTTCCACCACTACTTCGTCTGTCTCATACCCAACAAGCATAAGTTACACCTCCTCCTTCCCCCTATATGAGCATGACCACCGGAGGGGGTTGTAACAGGCAGTTAAAAACAAATGAACCCGATCACAAAACAGTAAGTAAACAGTTTCATTCATGAATACTTCAAATGTCATGACTGTTTGATAGTTTATGATGCTGATGTGCTAGAGATGAACAGTTTAATTCACGAGTTCACATGTTCATGTAATCTTTGAATGGAAGAGAAGGTAAACATTTTTGGCTTGCTGTCCATGACGGAGGGCTCGAGCTTGAGACTCGACCCGAACACGAAGTACCCCATTGGACTCCTTTGTCTGATTTAGAGGTAACTAGAAATGAAGGTGGAGTTGGGGTGGAGGAGGGATGCCGGAAGAACAGTCACAGAACGAAGGTAAGCCGCGGCTTATATATGCTTACTCTGTTGCTGACTGGTTGGATTAAATGAACATGCTCCTCCTGAACTTTTGTTAAGAACTCCATTATATTCGGATGCAATGTGTTGGATGTGCGTTGTGTAAACCCTGAAATGTAGCTTTATAATGTTGTGGAGCTTGTTCATTCTCTTCCAATTGAGTTTCAAGTAAGGCTGTATTTGAGGGGCTGCACGATGTTAGCCAATCATAACAGTGGGCTTTAAACTGAAGTTTTAAGGAGGCACTTAGGCCAAAACCAAGCACTTCAGACAGAGGGCTAGAGACAGGGTGGAAAATGATCATATATTACTAAATTATGACTGTTTTGGTGCAAAAAAACTTAATAACTGTAGCGCGGAGGAGGGCGGGGCCAGAATGACGCACGCCCGGACCCCAATCAGCCTGATGAGGTGAGCTAGGGATAAAGGCGACCGGAGATGGCAGTTCGAGAGAGAGAGAGAGAGAGAACTACAGGCAGCTGCCCTGTATGTGTTTATGTTTGTGTGTTTTTGTTTAAGTTTATCATTAAACTTTATTTATATGGTCAAGCCGGTTCTCGCCTCCTTTCCCTTGTAACCCCTTTACATTGGTACTGAAATCCGGGAGGGAGGAAGGATGCCCGTCGTAGAGTCCTCGACACTGCCGTCCACCCAGGGAGCGCCGCAGCCATCTGCCAGGGGACGGAGTAGCCCAACCGCCCGGACGCAGGGAACAGCCGCCGTCCGCGAGCCGAGGAGGGACTGGACTCCCCGACCACCTGGAGCGATGGAGCCGCTGCCAGGGGCGAAGGAGTGCCCTGCCGTCCAATAGAAACGCGGAGGGGTCGTGGGAAGACCGCCATCCACGAGGGGAGGAGGGAATCGACTCCCCGACTGCCTGGAGCGATAGAGCCACTGCCCTGGGGCGGAGGAGTGCCCTGCCGTCCAACCGAAACGCGGAGGGGTCGAGGGAAGACCACCGTCCACGAGGGGAGGAGGGAATCGACTCCCCGACCGCCTGGAGCAGTAGGGCCGCTGCCAGGGGCGGAGAAGCGTCCCGAGGAACGGCTGTCGTCAGCCTGAGAGGGTGGAGGAGTGATCGAGGACCACGCGACAGCGCATCAGAGAACCAGTGAGTGAGTTTCTTTTTCTCTCTCTCCTCTCTCTCTCTCGCTGTTGCTCCATGTCGCTCCCTCGCCTATTTTTATTTTTCTCCTGTCTCCTCCCAGGTCGAAGAAGGCGGGGATGCGGGGCGCAAGGCACAACCCGGATTGAGGCGAGTCACTACGCCACCATGAGGATTTAGAGTGCATTGGGAATTGAGAATTCCAAATTGGGGAGAAAAAAATTTAAGTGAATGGGGCCAATCGGTTGATGCTAAAACACTCACTGTTTTAAAATTATAGCCACAAGACGAAAACAATATGTGTGTTAACATGATTTTAGTGTGAAAAAAATCACTCACTAACCTTTTCTGTGTAAAGTTTTAGCCAATTTTTACAACTTCTTGCCATGACTATGTAACTCCGTAAACCCTAAAACCTAACGACTGTAAAAACAATAATTTAAACATCTTTACAGCTTAAATAATACACGTTTTAAAAGAAGAATTTATGCAAGTGCCTCCAAAAATTGGCCCCATTCGCTTCATTGTAATTTTGATTATCGCTTTTTTTAAAGGAGGGAAGAGACATTAATTTTTGTGGTAATCAATATTATGCCACACATGCAGCTGATTGAGCTTAACTTGTATTGCACCTGGAATATTCCTTTGAAGACTTTTAAAGATTTTCAAATACTTTGTTGCTTCATTTTAAAATTTGTAACGTTGTGATTCACCTCAGGGCTGGTTGGTTTGGTTCATGGTTTTGAACATTTTATGAATGATTTTATGAAATCCATATGGAAAAAATGACAGAGAAAAACACTTCCGAAACCAAGACAGTTGGAAAAAGCCCTGTTGCACTCTGTTGTCTCTGCACATAATTTGTAACACTCACTGTAAACAGTGTTTATTTACCTCAGGGAGGAAGTAAAGAAATTCAGAAAGAGTTGAATAAAAAAAAAAAAATTCATTTCTGTCTTTGTATATTACGGCATTGTTTTGCAAAACCGAATGCCTTCTGATCCATGTTAAGTGTGATAACCTCAGCAGGAGACAATGCTTCAGGCTTAATTTATGTTCTCTTATATCTCACTCCGTGCTCAAGCCTAACTCGCAAAATACATCTGTATGCTGGATATCAGGCACTAAGGAGCTCAGTGCTCTTTAGCTTCAGCATGAATCATATTGTTCTCTTTAATAACACCACATGTGGCCGTGCTGCTCTAGGAGACCTTCTTTAAATCTCTCTCTCTTTGTGACTGTTTGTGTTTCAATGGGATAGCTCATGAAAAATCACAAGAGCACTGAGGTCTTGCATTTTGCTGTCAGTAATGCAAAGGAACTTATAACCAGCTTATTCCTCATCAGAGCTTTTTGTATGCTTTCCATGTTGAAAAAAAGGTGGTTTTCCAGTCTTAGCTGGTTTAAGGTAGTCTATTTGGTATTTAGGAAAAGTTCAGGAAAAGCAGAGTGAGTAGGTGTGTCCAAACATTTGACTGGTGGTGCACTGCCTTGTTTTTTCTATAAAAAATATCTAAACATTCTTAAAACAAGATTAATTTACTTGAGAAGCAAGATATTTTGTCTTGTTTTCAGAGAAGTCTAACAAAATGTAGCAACATTTATGCTTAAAACAAGGAAAAGCTATTTGCCAATGGGGTAAAAAAAACAAACACTTTTTTTTATAGTTATATTTATATATTATAGTTTATTTTTTATATAAAATATAATATATTACAATATAACAAAAATATGTTTTGTTCTTGTTTTAAGCATAAACCACATAAAATTTTGTTAACTTAATATCTTATTACTTATGATGTTACGTATGTTACGTAAACTTATGATGTTTACCGGTAGATATTTTTACTAGAAAATAAGACAAAAATACAAAATGACTTTAAAAGAGAATGTGAAAGTGAATGTTAAAGCTGAAGTATACAATTTCTTCATCACTAGCGCCACCGAACGAAATTGCAAAAACATAAATTGTTTTTAGACATATTTCACAACACACACCCCGTCTGCAGTTGATAATACAAATAGATAGTTCTGCCCCCAATGCACGCCATTGGTCGAGTAAGTGTTGTTGTGTCTGGCCGGACAGGCCGCTCAAACAAACAGAGGAATATTTATAGCTTAACAGAGACACACAGTGTTTACAGTTTTCATTAAATGTTAAAAATGGCTCTTTTTTTTTCTCCCCTTTTCTCCCCAATTTGGTATGCCCAATTCCCAATGCGCTCTAAGTCCTTGTGGTGGTGTAGTGACTCAATCTGGGTGGCGGAGGATGAATCCCAGTTGCCTCCACGTCTGAGACCGTCAATCCACACATCTTATCACGTGGCTTGTTGAGCGCATCCACGCACAACTCACCATGTGCCACACCGAGAGAGAACCACATTATAGCGCCCACGAGGAGGTTACCCCATGTGACTCTACCCTCCCTAGCCACCGGGCCAATTTGGTTGCTTAGGAGACCTGGCTGGAATCACTCAGCACACCCTGGATTCGAACTCACGATTCCAGGAGTGGTAGTAAGCGTCTTTACTCACTGAGCTACCCAGGCCCCCTAAAAATGGCTTTCTTATAGTCATCTCCACATATTAAGCTGGAATAGAACAAAGTATTTTAAAAAGTATTCAAAAGTAACACAAATCACATATAAGGCCATTTTTGTCATAACTTGAATGATCAAAACTTAAGTTAATTTACATTTATCAAATTATATTTTTGAGATTAATGAAAGTTCTTACTAGGCAGTACGAGTAATTGTGCCTCATCACTGGTCTTGGTAGGCCCAGCATTCTCGATCACACAGCGGTACAGTCCTGCATCTGCCTCTGTGATGTTACTGATGACAAGCGCTCCACTGGGCAGCGTGAAGACTCTCTCATCCAGCTTAACCGGATCTTTGTCTTGCTCCCAGCGAATGAAAGACACCAGCTCTGAGTTCACTTCACATCTCAACACATGACTGTCACCGACGTGAACCGATGCAGATTCTGGCTGACTGAGGTACCGTGGTAGACCTGGAAGCAAAGAGAGGACGAGGAATGAAGGTGGGGACGGAAAAAGAATTACAATTAGAAACCAAAATCACCGTCATATTCCGCAGTGATTTTTTTTTAGCCTTTTCGGAGTACTTTATATAATGATGAACTTATCAGAAACATCACAAACAAACAAAATCTCAGAAACCCCCTCCATCCTAAGACATGTCAGCAATCCCAAATGTGCAAAATGACTGACAGGCAGAGTGTGTTTCTGAGTGGCTAGGTTTTAGATAAGCTAAAAAGCGTGAGCTGTTTCCCTAACTCCTTTTTGCAGTTTATAGGCTATATAGTTGTCAAAGAGACAAGTGTGATTTCTCAGAACACTTATTTCAGTGATATCAGTCAGGTAGTGGGGTCATTTTAAGCAAAAACAAAAAAAAAACAAAACAAAATAATAATAAAAGCTGCAAGCAGCGATGCGGACTCCTCAAAACTGCAAATTATGTAAAAATTGACATGGTAGAGACATGTACTTCACACATGTACACAACATTTCATTAATTTGTTATTAAACATTGCAAGAGTCTTCATATGAGCTGGTGATTGAATCAAAGTATCGGTTTTATGACTAGCGGATTTGTAAAGCATTATTTTAGCGTTAGCGATAAATAATAGTAAACTGTAATTCTGTCATCTTTTGACATATCAAGGTGAAACTGTGCACAGTACTTCAGAGTGATGTCATCTTGAAGCCTGTTAGATTGGAAAAAACATTAGTCAAAATGGCATTAGATTTTTTGGACATATGGATATTGAGACAGTGTGGACATTTACATAAATGCGCACCTTTCAGACATTTTGTATTGTATTCATTTTAGCTAAATATCAAATTGAAAGACATATATCCTACACATACATAATGAGTTTCAAGTCAATTGGTGCTATGGTTCAGGAGTAGATTTTTGTAGTTTTGGAAAAATTTGTATTGTACAGGAAAATCCATCATGGCGGACTTTATGGGTTCTAGAGGCTTTTTTGTTCCTCATGAGAAATGAGGCATATATACCAGGTTTCGGAAATGTTGGACTTATGGGGTGGAAATGGCATCACTTTGAAAATGGACAAATTGGGGCGTGGCCTGTAGCGCCACCTATTGGCTCACGTGGGCCATTTTTGGTGTGCTAGTTACTCGTGGCCTGTATTATCAATGTGCCAAATATCAAAACTTTTTACCAAGGAGATCTTGAGTTATTGGGCAATTTATAGCTACAGGAATAATAAGAAGAATACTAACAAAAACAATAGGTTTCTTCCTACCGGAGGAATCCTAAAAATAACACTTACTGTAAGAACTGAATTCCTGTAACAAACTGAAAGCACTTCTAAGTAAATAAGTACTTTTTGTGCAAAAGCTTAAAGTCAAATAAAAATTCACAACTCGTTTTACTTCGAGTTTCCAAGTGAAAAATAATATAAAAAGAATTAAAAAAATAAATAAAAAAATAATAGCATTTCCATGCAATCCCAATGATAACGCTCTTTCTCATATCTATTGCTATGTGCTGTTATTTCTGTAACTTATTTTATTAACGTAATCCACATTGAATTACTGCGTAAACTATTGGCAAGATTTTAGAAAAGCTGCATTGCCTACAGTAGCCTAAAACAATGATTAAATAGATATTTGGCAATTGCTTAACATTATCAAATAACCTGTGTGGCCTAGTGTGATGTCAAATGAAAAAGAAACTTGTTTCAGAGGCAGCGCAAGTTATTCAATTTTAATTACAGATTATGAACACAATTTTTTTTCTCTCTCTTTAGAATAACATGCACTGATGAATCATGCACAATAAGACCAAGAATTTATATTAAGAAAATAAAGTCTAAATTTAATAAATAAAATAAAGTCTATTTAATGCTTTAATTTAGTGTATTTAATCATTTAAAAAATAGTGTGTTAAAAAAAAATTGCCCCGATCCATACGTAAATTCTGTAATATGGAAATGTTCCTACACTGTAAAAAATGTCTGTAATTTTAACAGTAAAAGAATTTAAAAGTGCTACATAAAATTACAACAGATTTAACAAGACATTTAATTTGGCCTTATATTGGACAAACTGTGTTTTTTGGAAGTAAAAAAGTATGATTTTACTGTACAATTAATGGTAAAAATGTACATTGTATTTAACAATATAAAATTACAATGAAAAACAATAACCAGGAGTTCCCAGAAATCCTTGCGTGACCCATCACATTTCATTATATTTTATGGGAACAGTTATTTTCTTCTTATTTTTAATATCAGTTATGTACATTGGGGTGTTCTATGGTATATTTTATATAGTTTAGATATTTTTATTGCATCATTTTTTTTAAGATATATTTTAATTATTATATACTAAATGATCTTTATTGGTGGGTCTTTCTGTGTAAATATTGACATATGCGATTAATTTGATCATGTACCTTTATTAAAAATGAACAGATTGACAGCCCTACTTTAAATGATTAAATATTTAATTCAGATTCCCAAAAGCTGAGGGCACATTTTACCCTCAAACAGCAGTAAATGAAACTCATGAAAAATAGTTATGGCATATAAGTGTTTACACTTCTCTGGAGTTCCCCTGGTGTCTCTCAAGTACAGGACCTGCCAGAAATCTCGCCTGTGAGCAGGAAGTGCTGCTGACAGGGTACTAGGTCACAGGATTCTCTGCTCCTGAAGAATAACTTAATCTGGCACCCAACATCTTGGGTGATAAAGTCCTAATATATCAGCAATTACTCTACATGCTTCAGTTTTTCTGTTCTGGACCCCTGCCATATATTGTGCAGCATACTATTTCTGGAAGGACACCATCATACACTTTGCATAAAGGTCCTGATCACCCAGTCAGGGTTTATTTTTTGATAATGACCAACTAAATGTGCATTATTCAGTTTATCACATGGCTAGTTATTAGGGCTATAGATTTAGCACATTTATTCAGTGCAATTAATCATTTTAAAAATAACACGTTATAAAAATGTACGCAATTACTCATGTCCCCGAAACGTAATAAGGAATATTCCTTCCATCGGAGCAATTCAATCTTAAAGTACACCCTGTTTTCAGCAGGGGGCAGTAAGCGAAACTCCAGCTGTATAACCACACTCAGGTTGCTTAACACTACAGCAACAGCACAAGATGAGAATGCGTTGACAAGTTCAAACAAAGCTGGACTGAGTGCAATTCCAAATGCAAGCTCCAAACTACGTTAACTTGCTGTGACGCAACCAAACTGAAATGGTCCATAAGTGTCCGTCTGATGTATGTGTACACTGACACTGAAAAGCCCTTAGAATAAATCTCGGACAGACTGACGAATTCAATTGCCAAATGGATTCCTGTGGACTGCAGTCCAATGACAGGCTTATGTTCAATTATATGGAAATAAACAATATATTGCCTTCTTTTTGCGTTGTCATATAAATGCTTTACTTATCTGCTACAATAATGTAATGCATTTAATGCATCTGTATTATAGATATTTATAATATACAGTACTGTGCAAAAGTCTTAGGCACATACTGTAAGATGTTTCACAAAAACATTTGTCTTAAGATGGTTATTAATATCTTCTGCTTAAGTGAGTCAATAGGAAATATACATTTTAGACTCCCAAATATTCATTTTGCAAATAGAATAGAAGAACAGGGAGCCCTGCAACAGATGTCATGGCCACCACAGAGCCCCCCACTGAACATCGAGACAGTCTGGGATTACATAAAGAGACAGAAGCAATTGAGACAGCCTAAATAGATAGAAGAACTGTGGTGAATTCTCCAAGAAGCTTGGAACATCCTATCTGCCAACAACCAAGAAAAAGGTGTCCAGGTGTATCTATGAGAATTGGTGCTGTTTTGAAGGCAAAGCTGGTCACACCAAATATTGATTTAGCTTTTTGTTTTTTTCTTTATGTTTACTGGACTTTGTATGGCATTAAGTGATAAATGAAAACTATTTATTTCATTATTTTTGAAGACATCCTCACTATGCAACATTTTTCACAAGTGCCTAAAACTTTTGCACAGTACTGTATATTCTAATTATTTAAGTATAACTATTTATAATTATTTAAAATTATATAGTGAATTATTGTTACTTGAGGGACTTTCTTAGCAAACTCTGGCACACTGTATGTAGGATATCAGCTGCTTGGAACAACAGTGAATTATTCAGTTTATCCGTCATTATACAAATAAATATTTGACCACAGAATGTTGCGAATGACAATCAGAATCAAGTGTACCAGACAGCTGTGTAATAATATCTAAATATGACATTACTAATATTTATATGATTTTGTTAAATTACATCTAATCTATGCCTGTAGCAGTGTGAATAACCAGCGTACTATGTGAGATCTGTGCAGCATATGAAAACAGATTACTTTCATATAGATTTCAAACATGTTATGCCAATTTGCTCCTTTTTCCACAGCAGTCATCTCAAGCTGTGCATAATAAATGAAACATCAATATGAGATTTCAAAGGAAGGCTTGACAAGTGATTGTCCTCCAGCAGAAAATGAAAAATATACTGGAAAAAAGTCTGCCTCCATGGACTGAATATGACAATTCTTATAAAAACACTCCAGCAGCAAAGATAATTGTTTAGAAAGGCAGACAGATGATGCTATATTTAAATCGTAAAGTGTTTGGCATGATTTTAGCACTGAGACAAAGTTTAGCTCAGCTCATTGGAGCAGTAAGTTCATCATGTTGCATTATCTAACATCCAAGTTCAGAGATTTGAGAACTTCACCTAATACAATTGACTCCACTTGATCACAGTTCCCACTCATTCCACATAGTAGCGGCTCGTTTTACACCCGTTGCCCGGCAGTATCTGCCAATATATCCCGTAGGTAAGTCAAATCACAAATTAGATCTTTTCAATATCTCAGATGTTTCTCCAAGACACCAAAGAGATAAAAAAAAAAAAAAAAAGGAGAGCAAATGGAAACTCTGATTTCCTTTGCCAGGCTGGTTTGGTTTGCTGGTGTTTTGAGGACTTGTCAGCTGGTTAGGCTGGGAGACCAGCTGGCCAATAGGGCTGAACAACAACGTCAACAATCTTCGTTGTTGAATAGTTGTTTGATCTCATTTAACATAACATGAGATCATATGCAACTCTAATCATGGCACGTGAGAGCAGCTCTGCAGCTCGCGCCTGATTGAGGAGAGAAGGAAAACCGATCTTACAGTCCAGACACACTCCAAACATTCCACACAGTCTAAAAGGAGATTGCAACGTATGAGGGAATTATAATGCAAAAATACAAAATATGTAAATACAGAAGTAGTGTCATCTTTAAAAAAAGCGGAGCTGGATCTGGCATTCTGATAAAGCAAAACTTGCATGTCAGAGCATCTAAAAAGGAAACACCCCAGAGTTATATCTTTAATGCATCCTTTACTAAAGTTCAAATAATAATGATGTGGGTTATGCAAATAAACTCCGAAACTGCCATTTCTCTGACACACACTCCGGCGCGGGGACGCTCGTCCCTCACATGCGTTTGCCACAGCAAAGATTTTAACGTGATGGCTCGCGACGTATTGAATCATAATATACAGTATGTGTCACGGCGTGTATCTTATCGTGAAGAAAATTGGCTATACGCAGCTCTATTAAGAAGAGAGAGTTTGTTTTTTGTGAGTTAAAGATGGGTGGAAGTAAACAAAAAGGTGAGAGTGTGTAGTCTCATCCCATTATGCAATGCAACAAAATACTTTGATTAGTCTTTTTTGGCTTGTTTTCCAAAATAATATCTAAAACTCCACTTATATTCAAGATACAATCTCTGAAAGCAAGTCTAAATATCTTATATATTGCTTCTCAAGTAAATGTATCTTCTTTCAAGGATTTTTAGATCATTTTAAATGGAAAACAAGACAAAAACTTGATAACAATAGGATTTTCTTGCAAGTTTTTTTCCTTGTAATTCAGTGAATGTCATTTAGAGGTATTTTTAAAAGATGATTTTGTCCTCTTTATTTTTAGTAAGCATGTTTAATACAACCTATTAAGTCAAGGCACAAGCTGAATAGTCGGTTAAGAGCTAATGATTAATCGCTGCAATAATCGCCCGAATAGTCAAATAATCGTTCTAATAATCGCTAGATTAGTCGATTATCAAAATAATAATTAGCTGCAGCCCAACTGGCCAATAAGCTAAACCAGCTGAAAACCATCTAGGCCAGGATGGGATAGCAGCTAGACCTCTTTAAACCAGCTAATCCCATTATACAATGCAACAAAATACTTTGATTAGTCTTTTTTGGCTTGTTTTCCAAAATAATATCTAAAACTCCACTTATATTCAAGATACAATCTCTGAAAGCAAGTCTAAATATCTTATACGTTGCTTCTCAAGTAAATGTATCTTCTTTCAAGGATTTTTAGACCATTTTAAATGGAAAACAAGACAAAAACTTGATAACAATAGGATTTTCTTGCAAGTTTTTTTCCTTGTAATTCAGTGAATGTCATTTAGAGGTATTTTTAAAAGAAGATTTTGTCCTCTTTATATTTAGTAAGCATGTTTAATACAACCTATTAAGTCAAGGCACAAGCTGAATAGTCGGTTAAGAGCTAATGATTAATCACTGCAATAATCGCCCGAATAGTCGAATAATCGTTCTAATAATCGCTAGATTAGTCGATTATCAAAATAATCATTAGTTGCAGCCCAACTGGCCAATAAGCTAAACCAGCTGAAAACCATCTAAGCCAGGATGGGATAGCAGCTAGACCTCTTTAAACCAGCTAAGACCACCAAACCACATGGTTTAAGGTGTGCCAACTTTAATCCAATTAAGTCCAGCTCATCAAATCTGTCCAAGACTAAATTATCTGAGCTATTATTTCCACATTGTCAATCTCAATTGTTTCAATTTGTATTTGTCCAAAGTAATTGTGGGAAACATCTGAGACAAGGGTAGTCCTTAAATGAAAAATAGCTGAGAGAACTCCCTTAAGTTTCCAGAACAATGACATTTTCATATAGGGTGCTTATGTAGGAAATAAAAAGCTGCAAAAACTCCAAACAAAGATGGATTCCATGCAGGTGAACATAAAGAGTTATACATCAGAATGTCTTTGTGTGAAAGACTAAGAGAGAGCAGTAATGGGGTTTTCTTTGTCTGGCATCAGTCCGTTACAGACATGTCTCTCTGTTTATGTGAAGGAGCCTGCAGAGATGCTATCAGCCACTGACTCTTGAGTGAACACAGAACAGCATTCATTCCTCTCCACAGGCTCTGCTTTATAACGGCAGAGAGAAAGCTTTCACAGAGCATGCTGTGGGCTGTTAATCCCCTTATAAACTATATACAACATCAGGGTGTTACTACAGAACGGCTTTCATTCTCTTAAAGGAAACATTCTGGAGAAATTTCTGTCAGTTAAGTAGTAGTAATTTAGTACTCTTTCTCAGAGCAAAGTGTCTTTTTTTTAAAGAAAAAAACAAGAGACCAAAATTCAGATATAAAAGGCATAAAAATTAGTGCATTGTCAGAGTATGTACAGTACTGCATTTGATAAAGAACATGATTATCGGCCGTTAATAAAATGCGTTCTTTAGGTATGCAGGTGAGTAGTATGAATACATTTCCGAACATACTTCGACCATATTTTACCAATCCTGACCTCTCTTAACTAATTACCGGTTCAGTTCAGAATACAATAAAAGGTGTTGTTGTATGTTTTTAAAGCTTCACATGGAATGGCACCAGATTATATGTCTGAACTCATTAACTTCCATTGTACCCAGAGGTCTCCCAGATCTGCCAACCAAATGCTTTTTAATGTTCCCTGGTCACACTTAAAGTGTAGAGGGGATCGCGCTTTCTCTGCCGCTGCCCTAAGTCTGAGGAATGGTTTACCACTGGGGATGTCATAAAATATTGATATATCAATTATTGATTGAGACATTATTTTATCTATATATATTTCAATCGATACTGATATATTAAAATTAGCTGACATTTAAATTAGAAGCCTAATTTGCATGCTTTCCAACTCACTCAGTTGGGTTCTCTTTAATGTCTGGCATAACAGCGATGGGACAGGGCTTGACAAAAAGGACTGCCCGATGGCCCGGGGCCAGTGTAAGAAAGATTCGGGCCAGTTGCTAGAACTGTCACTTGCCCGATCAGGCCAGTGCTGCATTTATAACATTAGTGCAAGCAAACAACAAGCGAGAGAGCATAACAATTACACGCCGCGAATGAAGTCTTCTAACCGAGGAGTGAGCGCGGGTATATTTATCTCGCAAAGACGTGCAAATGCATAATATACTGGACGTGCCAAGGCACAGTCGTGTGCATGAACAAGATCGTGCAGACACCGAGCGCACTCTCCTAGCACTATCCTCACTCTTTTCCAAGTGTCTTAGCAGCAGCTATTACCAATGTGTAGAAAATAGCAGGAAAAAACCCACTTAATGAATTTCGTAGCGGGATTTAACGTCTTGTGCAACATTTTAAGTATCCCCGAACATTCCGTGTTCACAGTGCGTGAAATCCCCACATTTTTCGTTTTTACATGTTGGTGAAAATTGTAATCCACACATTGGAACACAAGAAATCAATAGTTTCTTTCTATAGGACTGAAAATCCATGTCTCCCTGTGCATGTGTCTCATCATCATCTCTCTCTGTGCAGCGTAGACTGTTTAACATGCATGTGCTCTCATAAAGGGACAGAGCGCTAGTTTTATTCCCACTGTAAAAAAACAAATTTTTTCTCATTAATTCGCATTTAGAGATGAAGCGCCAAATGAGACGTAATAAACTTTGTTAAACCCCAGTTATACACGTGTCTGGAAATCACGAGCTGCTCAATATCCAAAATGTAAGTATACATTTAATTAGGTAATGTTTCAAAACGTAACCATTAATTCGACATGATAATGGCGTTTAATATGAAAAGAAGCAAGATCACTATGGCTATTAGGCTATTATTATCAGAGCTGTTCAGCTGCAGGGTGAAGATGAATATTTGAAACAGTCTACTTCATATCATCCTCATAAAACACCTGTTTCGTGTCTAATTTCTGGACTATACAGGTATTTTTGTTTTTGTTCTTTGTATATCAGTCAGTGTTGGTCTTTAGGTTGTCTGATTTCATGTAATATACACATTGTTAATTCACAGATTAGGCCTAATACCTCCCTAATGTATATTACACATCACAACCGATTTAGTAGCAAGTCTGTTCTCTCAGCCAATAATCACATCTTTAACTCAGTGACTAATCTTTGATCCTTCTTGTGAATACACTACACATGGGCAAAAGTTGCATGACAGCATGACTATACGGGTGACCGAAAGCCCATCATCTCCTCCACAGAACTCTTGGCTTAAAAGCACATGTGTAAATGGCAGGACGGCTGAGGTTAATATGATATATTTATGAATTTATATCTGTAAAGTGCATATATGGGATTACATAAGGCATAAATCGTATCTTGCAAATTATTAATGTGATTCAATTTTGGGGGACATTGTATTCTTTTTTTCTACCCTTTTTCTCCCCAATTTGGAATGCCCAATTCCCAATGCGCTCTAAGACCTCGTGGTGGCGTAGTGACTCACCTCAATCCGGGTGGCAGAGGACGAATCTCAGTTGCCTCCGTGTCCGAGACCATCAATCTGCGCATCGTCACGTGGCTTGTTGAGCACGTTACCGTGGAGACCTAGCGTGTGTGGAGGCCCAGGCTATTCTCCACGGCATCCACACACACAACTCACCACGTGCCCCACCAAGAGCAAAACACATTATAGAGACCACAAGGAGGTTACCCCATGTGACTCTACCCTCCCTAGCAACTGGGCCAATTAGGTTGCTTAGGAGACCTGGCCGGAGTCACTCAGCACGCCCTGGATTCGAACTCAAGACTCCAGGGGTGGTAGTCAGCATCTTTACTCGCTGAGCTACCCAGGCCCCTGGGGGACATTGTATTAAAAACATAAGATATGTAAAAAATATTTATCTTCTGACATATTTTTTAAAGCCATGATGGTAAAAACAGCTATTTGTCATTTTTGTGTTGGGGCCAGTGAAAATTTTGGCAGGGCCAGTAAAAATCTGAAGCACTGACCCAACCAGGCCAGTAGAAAACATCCTTAGCATTGAGCCCTGTGGGAGACCACAAGGGGGTGATATAACATTTACTGAGCAGGTCGCAAGGCACATGTATCAACACAGAGGACAAGCTGATGCAGAGCAGCAGATGGCAGTCCAAATTTACAAAGGATTTTGTACTTCTTCAAGAATGAACAAAGTGACATTGTTGAGTTTGCAGGTTAGTGTATGAAACTGGTGTAAATGTGCAAACTGAATGATTAGAAATGGCAATGTTTATTATGCAATATTCTTTATGTAGCCTTGAATTGGTCTTTCATTAAAGCTGTCAATCCACAAAATTACACACTTGTAACTGAAAATATATTGTGTAAGCCATATGAAAGATTTACTGTACTGTATATACACAATATATCATCCAGTGATGGCTAGAGTAAATAATCTTTGTCCTTTGATAATGATTTGGGTCGAATTTAATGGAAAACTATGTGAGTTGAACTCCATGGCACTGCAGAATGTTTGACTCTGGCCATAGATGGTATATGCATACCTTTGTAGAAAATAATTGTTTCGAATTTTGGAAGTGCCATGTCGATCACCAGACACATCCGGTGTGCGACCCCCTTTAGTTTACCCTGCCGCTCACAATTTCGATAATTTTTATATATCAATATTCATTGGGAAAATCTTCATATTATCAATGCGTGAAAAAGGCATCAATCCCAAGCCTATTTACAACTGTCCATCAGGTCCTCTACCTCTAAAAATATGTTTAAAACCTGCCTAAAAGCTGAAGTATGTAACTTTTTCAGTGCCAAAAATACTTTCTTCTATTCCAGCTAATTATGCAGAGACAACTATAAGTAACCCATTCACAGGTGTGACGCTATAAAAATTCCTGTGTTTGTTTTGAGAGACCCACTTTGACCCCACCCAACAATGTTACTCAACCAATGACGTGAGCTGGGGGCGGGACTATCTGACAGTTTAAACAACAGCAGATGAGGGGCGTATTCGGGAAGCTGTTTTGAAAACATTGTTTATTTTTGCAATTCGATATTAGTGTCGCAAGACATTACATACTTCATCTTTAAGACACACTTGTTCCCTGTAGGCTTTGCCACTTCATAACGGCCACTGTGTGCTGAACAGACTCAATTGTATGTTTCTCAGTGTTTATATGCCTTTTTTTAATTACCTTGTTTTTATTTATTCTAATGTAAATTAGCTCTGTCTTGTTAACTGTTTTTTAATGTATAGGAATTTGGTCTGTTTTGTAGTTTTTAAGGTGCTTTATAAACCAATTTTAATTGAATTTGAATTTAATACTTAACACGAATGTGGGCATCCCGTGACCTGAATATATGATGTAGTGACAACAACTGTGAAAATAATCTACTCTGGTTTTGTTAAACATGTACAATTTAAGCAACAGGAACAACTTTTGGGTATATACAGCACTTGCAATTTTAAAGAGCTGCCATTTTCCAACATTGTTTTTTTAAATTGAGAGTTTTGAATATGACACTCCCGTGAGATAATAGGATAGTAAAGTATCCGATGGATGCGCACTTCAGAATCTCAGCGGATACAGTAAGATTTGGACACCCTACTCCATTGATATTCTTTTTTGGCATACTATATAGTAGGAAAGTATGCATACTCAGACAATGGGATATTCTGTTGCTCCTTTGGTAAATAAATGATTAATGGTGTTGGCTAAGGCAAGCATCACTATTAATTTACTGTTGCTCACAACACTTAAGCTTTGTGGCGGCGAGTTTTGCATGGTAATACACCACTCAAATTTTGTTCAAGAAATGTAAATATCTAGTCTTCTTTTATTTTACAGCTCAGGCAATATGTTTTGGTGGCACTGGTAACTGTCCCTGCTGTTATTTTCTTCCTTGGTCTCGAACTTTCCAACCAGCTAGTCCAAGAGCAACATATGCTCGGTGATTCATTTCACTGGATGCTTCATGGGAAGTTTGCCACAAACACTTACAGACACTAAGGGTCTACCACACACTAGTTAAATAGATAGTTCACCCAAAAAATGTAAATTCTGTCATCATTTACTCACCCAAACTGTTTGACTTTATTTGTTCTGTGGAATACAACTGATCACCATTCAATTTTATAGCAATTTTTCCATACAAGGTAATAGTGACTGAGGATGTCAGTCGTTAACATTCTGCCTAGCGTCTCCTTTTGTGTTCCACAGTAGAAAGAAAGTCATACATGTTCGGGACAAAACAAGGTGAGTAAATGATGGCAGAATTTTCCATTATTAGGTCAACCACCCCTTTAAAGTAATGTGCTCTGCAACCAAACATCACGTATCTCCCCATCCTGGTGGCTCCATCGAGGCATCAAACACAGAAACACACCACAAAGTGGAGATTTGGATCAACAGAGCGATCAGAGTTTATTGGCGAGACACTTGATTGATTTCACTGGAGAGGATGGCTCAATGGATAGACAACCCATCAGCAGTGTAACACAGGAAAAAAAAAATTGATTGGGTGATGAGAACTTCTAACTTCTTCTGTGGAAGACAAAAGGAGAATTTCTGTGGAAGATCCTGGACACTCTTTTCCATATCATGAAAGTGAACGCAGACTGGGGCTGTCATGCTACAAAATGACACAATAAAAGAACAGTGGTCCATATGACCTCTGCACTGTTTTCCAAATATTATGAAGCCATAAGATGCGATTGGGTGAGAAACAACCTGAAATTTAAGTCTTTATTCACCGAAAATAATACTCTCCAGTGAGCTCTTAACCACTGCAATAAAAAGTCGCGCACAACACTTGGACAAACTGGTAAGAACAGCGGTAAAGGTGTTTACATGTAGAGCGAAATTGAGGTAATTGGCAAAAATCGAAGACTGCTGAGCAGTTTATGATGTTTATAACCTTACACTGATAAAGGAAAGCCATTTAAGGCATTTACATGATAAACATAATCGGCTAAGTTTGTATATGTAAACAGGCTTTTTGAGTCAGTGAGTTGACTCAACTTGAGAACCGGATCAGTCAGATTTGTGAACCAATCATTCAGAATGGTATTGTGAACTGGATCACACAATTCATTAATTTGTTAATGAATCGGACATAATTTCTTCTCTCATGAGCTAAAGCAGATTTCAAGATTTTCGGTAAATAACTACTTATATTTCGTTCATCTGCTCCTCACACAAAGCTGTTGTATGGATTCAGAAGACTTGGAGTATAGTGCACAAGTTTACTGGACCATTTTTATATACTTTTAGGGTGCTTTTTTGTAATTTTTGAGCTTCACAGCCCCAGTTCTCATTCGTTTGCATGATATAGAAAACCGTGTACATTCACCTTTTGTGCTCTACAAAAGAAAGTCCTGCAAGTTTGGAATGGCATGGCATTTATGATTAAATAATAAAATACATTTCATTTTGGGTGAACTATTTCTTTAAGGAGATTCCACACACTGGGAGCCTATATTGAAGGCAAAAACCCTACGGAGAAAAAGTAGCCACCTAAAATCAGGGGCCAGTGTACTGTGAATGGGGCCCCAACCTCTATTATCCCCCTCAAAGCAGAAAAATAATTTGAGTGGGTATAAGGTCTCCTATACCCTGCTGGGCTGAAACTCATTCACAATGGTCAACCACTCAATCTACTCTCTGGATAGTCTTCTTTAATGGGTATTAGAGGCAGCAGGCAGCTTTTTAAAAAAAGCTCCAGGAATTTACAGGCCTTGCAGACAAATGGCTACCTCCATTTTGTGGCGGGGTTTTTAGACGCAAGGCCTGTAAAGAGGGAGTTGTACCGAGTAGGATTTACAGATGCTGTTAAAGAAGGGTATGAGGAGATAAATCTGGAGTTCAGAAGGTCTGGGGGGGGGAACAAGTAGACCAACCTCACAGCAGTGTGCACAACCTATAGTAGTAAACAGAAAGGTCGAAGCCCATAACTTAAGCAAAGACAACCACCCTTCCTGCAAGGGTAAATAAATAGCCATTCCTGCCTTAGCTTTAGCTGTATCAGGGTTATTCTCGAGAAAAGGTGCCATTTGTGTGCTTTATGTGTCCTATGTGCTATATGTGTACCTTATTACATTATTTGATAGATTTAAAGACCCCATGAACTTAAAATTGAAGTTTTGTGACTATCAAGTAGTAAATCATGGCTGATGGCTGTTAGGGCTGGAAGATATATTGAATAATGACTGATGATTTTGCTCACAATATAAAATTAAGCAATATTGTGAATATCGTGATGATATTATTGTGCTTTTAATTTTACCATTGAGTTCCATTAAGAGTGGATCAGTAGACTAATATCACCTACCTTCAAGGCTGTACAATTAATCAAAATAACATCAAAATGGTGATATGGTAATATGTGATTAGTAAACTGCAAAAGGCGTTGATTAAAGACAGTTAAATACGGTCTGCATACGCTTTAGAATAAGTCTGTGATGCGCAGTTTTGTGCACGTGGCGGGGATCATGGGCTCGTTTTTTCAGCACTACTGACCCTTCGCTAAGCCCCGCCTTAAAAGTGCCTCTGACCAATCCTGTCTTAGCAACTATTGCCCTGCCGCAATTACACTGACAAGCGTTCAACTTTTTACAATGAGAGCCTATGGCAGTAATGTGTGTTTGAGTACTTTTAAGCAGGATTTTGTAAAAAGAATTAAAACAATTTTAAAAAACGTTGTTGCCGGGTCATTTGTAATAGTGATCCGAGTTACCCAGAGAGGATCCATGCAGTGTTTATAAAAAAAAGAAAAAAAGAAAAAGAAAAAGAAAAACCTGGAGAAGAGCATGTTATGGATTAAACTGTGTCATTCCTCATTCCCAAATGAACATATAACATCTACAACGTCACCTACAGTTGCTCCAAGGTAAATTAAAGCTAATAACTGTACGTTAATTTATTTATGTATTGATTCAAGTCATATTAAATGCGATAGTAAATAAAGAGTGCTCATATATTCCATTCCGTTTCTGAGAATACATTGCCAAAAACCACATCAATCTCCCATTCATTCCTATGGGAAGTTCTACAGGGTTTGTCAGAGCGAGCAACAATAACCAAGGGGGGCAGAGCTTAGCGAAGGGTCAATTACAGCAGTTCACATGCATTATGAAAGAAAAGTACTGTAGATTCAAGCATACAAGTTATTATACAAACCTACAAACAGTATAAAAGTAAAGGAAATGACAGCTTTTCACTAGATGAAGAACAATGTAAACACAAGGGTGTAGGTTTGGTTTGAAAGTTGGTAGGGATATATAGCAAGGAAAATATTCAAAATGTTGGTATTAAGAAAATGCGAGAAAGTCAGTCTGGTAATATAGGCAAAATAACATCATTACGTCATATAACCAGTATCATTTCTCTGCCCCACCATATTAAATATTAGCTTTGAGTTTTAAGAATTTCTAAAGAATTAACCAATTAAGAACTGACCACTGCACGGTTAAGAGGAACAATATGATATGCGATAATACTTGGATAATATGCAGCGATATGTGATGCAATAAACCAATGGTTAATGGGTCAAAATCAAAATCAAATGTTACCTTTTTCAAGAAGATTTACCTCGAGAAAATAATATCCAAGGGACATAAAGTGACATTCTGTAAAAAGTATTATCCAGTATTAAAAAAAAATCTAAAACAGGAAATCTAAACAAAGGGTAAGGTAGATTAACAATTTACATGTGTGTGAAATGACATCACAAGATAAACTAATTATAAGGAGAATGGAACATTGGAACATTGACATTTCCCCCCACTTTCTGCTTTCCAACTCCCCTCACTCCCACATAATCTTTTCTCATATTGTTTATTTATATGTACTTACATTTTTATCTGAAAAAGTAGGCCTCCTGAACAAAGTAGGCTATAGGCTTGGCCTACAAATAATGACTTTTTTTATTTGATCACAAATGCCTTATTTTATTGACAAAACATTATTTTCTAATCCTGATGCTTTTCTCCAATGTGCAAAATAACATTTTGGGAGTTATACCAGAATCTTATCCCACACCTCTAACAGAATCCTTACATTTTTAAGGTGTCTTCCTGAAGAGGGTGCTTGCCAGCCGAAAAAGCAGAATCGTCCATTGGGTTGCATTCAAAACACATGACATTTTTTACTTTTTGACAGGAAACATTTTGTAAACAAAAAGTATGCTTGTTTCTACAAATTTCAGGATTGGACGTAAAATACCAATGGAAATCTGCCCGCACAATCTCCAGAAAACGACTGTGATTGATGCATCCTGAACAGCGCTGAGAAAAGTAACAGTTGCCACGTGACAATACCGTTTATGCGCCACTTTAGAAGAAGTAGGATAATAATTTACCCATTAATAATTATACTAAGGACATATAATAAATAAATAAAAAAATAACATACTGTAGTATAAAGTTAAAGTATTTTCTGTGTGGTAAAATTGTCCAAATGTTGGTTGGGACATTTCCAATTTTCTGAAATTTGATAGGGACATGTCCCAATCATCCCTACCTAAAATTACGCCTATGGCCTAACACACTCACTGACGCTGCACTTTCAATGTAAATATAAAAGCTCCAGGTAACGGTGAAGTAAATAGCACAGAAATGTATTACTTTTAAATAAAACAAATCTAATCCTCAAAATAATAATAATAATTATATTGTATGTAAGTATTAAATTATAATAATATACTTGACTGGGTCCAGCAGTAATAATTTAGTATTATGCAATATTTAGCAGGTTCCAAAAAATAAGTGAAGTTGTTTTTGCATACCTTCTTCACTCACAATTTTATTTTATTTTCTTGTCAAATATATGTAGAAGGTAAATAATGATTTTTATTAAGATGCTATGTATCATTGTACATAAAATATAAATATAAATATAAATATGAAAGTGCATATTAATGAAAATGATTAAATCCAATTGTTCCTTGGGTTCATTTAATGAACAACAATATTCAATATATCTAGGTTGGAGCAATCTTACAATGGCTTCTGTCCAAATTACAAAGACGTTAGAGCTCCGTTCTTCTGTCTTGTAGTTCTATAAATGTGGCGTCCATGAATACATAAAGGAAAAAACTGCTAGCCACAACATGACCCAGTTCATAGAGAAGTCTTGCATGTCACCTTTCCCTGCTTGTGAATTTTACATGAGTTTTACGAGCAGGAATAAATACTTCATAGTGGCTTGTGAGATCTTCTCTATTTTGAATTCATAATGGAGTGATAGAATCCAGACAGCTGGTTATAGAACTAACCTTACCTCCTCTGAGTTTGGTCACATCTTAAGATGATGGAAAAACCATGTCAAACTAGTTTAAGTTGGTCAAGCTGATATTTGGAAAATGCTAGCTGGTCTGTTGCTGGTCTAGGTTGTTCACCAGCAAAACTTAACTTGACCAAGAAAGTCTTGCTGGTTTAGCTAGTTAGGAAGCATGGTGACACCAGCACACTAGCATGGGGAACAGCATCCAAAACAGAAAATATGCTAGTCTTTTCAGCAGGGGAGATGGTCAAACTTGTTTGTAGCTGGTCCAAGTTGGTCCACAAGCTTTTATCAGCTTGACCAAAAAGGTCTACTTGGTTGACCTTGGCCCCACCAGGTAGTAGTCCAGTTGATAAACTCTGTGGACAAGCTTGGACCAGCTAATGACCATCTTTGACATATCAAACAAGCTACCAATTAAAATTTACTTCTGCGGACTGGATCTACTGTTGTTGGTCAGTATACATTCCAAAACTTAATTTGGTGGCAACAAGATGGATATTGTGTTTATCTGTTGAAATGATGTGGGTTTGCAACAGGTTTTAGTCTCTCTTTATATTTCCTCTGAACTATAGAGGCCTAGACTGGTCTAGAGATGAATATCAATATATTCTCAGGGGTTAGGCTATTTTCTGAGCCTGTTTCCCAGAAGCGGCCAATAAAAGTGAATTGATAACAGGCACACACATTAGTAAACGAACGCCGCGTTCCTGTGGGACTGCCTCATCACAACTCTAACACAATAAAACTTCTCCTCCCACTCTGATATATTAGCACTGTCAGATTTCACAAGTATACACTCACGTCTGCTTCCACTGAGAGAAGCCCAATACCACAGTGAAACAACAGGATCAAACTGAGGTTGAAATTTGACTGTACACTGCATTCATTTTCATATTAACAGATAACCCTATACTCTAAATTGTGGCTAACATATTTGGGTCAATGACAAATATGGATGTCTCTGATGATGAAAAGGAAAAATCTAGTTTAAAATGTTTAAAAAAGTGTTCTTTAAAAATATAATTATTGTATTTATGTTTTTTATTAAAAAATGTTTTTAATTCAGTTACTCTATATCAACTATAATGGTATAGCAATCACAGAGATGGGTGTAATTGGATTACAAAGTAATTAGTTACTTAATCTAGTTACTTTTAAACACATTACATTTTAAATTCTTGTAATCAGATTACAGTTACTGACCTTGAATAAAAGTAATTACTTTTTAAGTACATTATTTGGGTTACAGATATTTATAAAATATATATATATATAATTTATGTGTAATACAATTAAAATGTGAATTCATTTGTTCATATGTACATCTGTTTGCGTTAATGCGACAGCGGAAGGGTGTGCGACAACGAATAAGGAGAAAAAATACATTATTTTGAATATGTTGAGCGGAAAAACAAACAAATGTTTGTGACAAGTGTTTAAAGTAATTAGTAATGTGAATACTTTTTCAATTAAGTAATTAGTAAAGTAAGCTGATTATAATTTTAGAGAAGTAGTTAGTAATTTGTAGTGAATTACTTTTATTTAGTAACTTGCCCAACACTGTTTATAAGTAATGAAATATGTGGGAGTATACATTTCAATCATTACCTTCAAAAACAGTTTTCAAACATATATTACAAGTAAAAAAAAAAAAAAAAAATCTGCCTTTTAAAGAAACATGCCAGTATGCTGTAATTTAACGCATGCCAGAGTTAGTGTGGACCCGTAATCATTAAAGCTAGGAAAAGTTGACGGCAGTTTTGCTGCCTTGGAAGTGTGTGATTTAAATAAGAGAATGGTAATATATAATATTCTGGTCAAATTGCTTTTGAGAATTATTTTAAGAATGAATTTTCCTCTTATATCCCACAGGTCAAACAAACAATAATAAACAAAATATTACGAAATTGCTGGTTTTCATAAAGCTCTAGATTTAAACTGAACTTGCCTCTTTGAGTTCCCCCCTTGTATTTTAAATAATTATTTTGTATATGTATCAGAAGTCAGACCCATCACAGTCAGAGTCTGATTTATTCCAGTAAAGGGGAGGGGCTTGTTTTGATCTTGTATTTGCATACAGATGAGCTCATGAAAATGCACAGCAATCATTTATGCCCTGAAGACATGTCTGGAATACCAACATCACAAAAAAATACTAAAATCATTATTAGTGTAAGAAACATTATAATTTATCTTGCGCTGTAGCACTATGAAGAGACTTGAAGAGTAAAGTGATCCCCTATTTACAGTATTTGAGGTCTGTTTCATGAGAGATATTGAGCTATATCTAATGACACTATGCTCATTATCAATATATCTGTGTGTGTGTGTGTGTGTGTGTATATACACACTTTATTTATATATATATATATATGAAACTTATATATATATACACACACACACACACACACACACACACACACATATATATATATGTGTGTATTGTACATATTGTATATATATATATATATATATATATATATATATATATATATATATATATATATATATATATATTTGAGATTTGTCATATAATGATACAGTATATCAAATATATAGTTTAACACTGTTATAGTGACATAATTTATCCCGAGTAACTTCATTCTCATTCATCTCTACTGACCTTCACGAGAGGTCGTTGCCAGGGGACACGGCAGCAGCACCACCGCAGGGAGTAGGCGATCCCATTACAGAGAGCAGATACCTGTAAATGTGTTGTCAGGACCTTGTGTCTCCTCTTATCAAAGACTGGGGGATTCGCACCTCCACAGATCTAAACTGAGCATGCCATGTAGCGCCACAGAATAATACTGTGAAAGAACCTGCCAATCAAAGTCTCTCAGGGCCCAAAGTATGAGCACACACTTCAGCCAATAAGAATAGAGCTGGTTCCTCATCATCTGTCTGATGAAGTCAGCACCTGCAGACACCCACCAGCAGGCCTGATTAATGTGACAGCCGCTGACAGCTGCTGAGAGATGCAATGAGAAACAAAAGCAATAGTGACCTATCACCCCCCCAACCCCCCCTGTGTATTTCAACAGTGACATCAATGGCTGCAAAGAGTCAAGATAAAGGACAAGACAGCATAAGGATGTGCAAAACTAGTCTAAAACTAATCGACTACTCAGTCTTAAGGAAGCCCTGTATAATTAGGCTGATTTTGGATTCAACTGATCCCAACCTGATAGGCTTCCTAGGGCGCGAAGAAACGTTCTTGTGTCAAAAACAGCTAGAAGTAGCGCAATGGAATAGAACAGAATGCTAGGGTCTTGAGGCGCATTTTTAAAAGCAGAACTATTTTCAACTTGACACGCCACAAAAACGTAACACTTATGGCAAAGGCTCAAAATACAGCCCAAGTTTCGATGAAACGGTAAAAAAAAAGGTATGTCTGCATGTATATGATTGTTTCGGCAATGCTTTTAACGTCACACGTCACGTGGAGGAGTCAGGAAGCGCGTCATGGTTTACATTGTTTTTTTATTATTTGGAAATAATTTTTTATTTTATTTTATATTGTTTTGAAATTGTTTTGGACTGTTTTGGTTTGTGAACGGCACAAGTTTCTCTTGTAAACAATGACACGCTTCCTGACTCCTCCTCCACGTGACGCGTGACCTTACCAACGAGCTTACGTCATCCCTCACATGAGCGCACGTCACAGGGATGTACGGAAGCGAACATTTGTTGTTAAAAAGTATATAAGTATTGTTTTGTTTCTAAAAAATAATCAATAGTTTGGGTTCAGAAGAGCTTTATTTGTCGACTGGAGTCGTGGATTATTTTGATGCACCCTAAATATGCATTTTGGACCGTCAAAAAATGGAGTACATTCACTTGCATTGTTTAAAGGAGGAGGCCTGAAATGAAATCCTAAAAGTCTTAAATTATGTTTTGATGAAGACAGAAACTCAGTTACATCTTGGATAGCCTGAGGGTGAGTAAATTATCAGCAAATTTTCATTTTTGGGTGAACTATTCCTTTAAGGGGATAAATTTAAAGACACTTTTCAGAGCGAGTTTTACAGTGCAAATTGTGCAACCGTTAAAGCACAGTAAGTTAATTGAAGCACCACCGCAAAAATACAAACATTTTAAAAACACACTAATCATTTAAATCGCGATTAATCGCATATATATTTTTTTTATAGTTAATCGCAATTGATCGCATAATTTTTCATTGTTAATTGTGATTAATTGCAGAATTTTTCACAGATTTTAAAAATGCTGAAATTATACTGTATATATATATATATATATATACACACATACACACACACACACACACTATATGGCCAAAAGTTTGTGGACACCCCCTTCTAATTATCAAATTTGGTTACTCCATTAAATTCAGTAAAAAAAGAAATCTTAATGTTTCTTTATGTAATGACTTGGGCTTTGTGTGCTTCCAAATTTGTGGCAACTGTTTGGGGATAGCCCTTTTCTGTTCCAGCATGACAATGCCCCTGTGAACAAAGTGAGGTCCATAAAGAAATGGTTTACTGTGTCTGGCGTGGAAGAACCTGGGCAAAGCCCAGACCTGAACCCCACTGATCACTTTTGGGGTGAACTGCAACAGCAACTGTAAGTCAGGCCCCATCGACCAACATCAGTTCCTGACCTCCCTGATAGCCTTGTGACTGAATGAGAGCAAATCCCTGCAGACATGTTACAACATACAGTATAGCGGAAAGCCTTCCCAAAAGAGTGGAAATTGCAAAGGGGGAAATTGATGCCTAAGGTTTTGAAATCAAATGTTCATCAAGCACATATGGTGTCCACAAACTTTTGGCCATATAGTGTATATATATATATATATATATATATATATATATATATATATATATATATATAGTGTATAAATATATATATATATATATATATATATATATATATATATATATATATACACTTTTTTCTAGTCAAAATGCATTTATTTCCTTTTTAGAAAGAAAAAGCTAAACAATACGTAACAATATAATGCTTTATTAACATTTTCCAAACAAAGTCTTTTACAGAATAAAGATACGAACTGCAGACCTTCCTTTATTTTTGTGACAGTATAAAGATAAAAATGCACTAAAATACCAATTTAAGTTACATTAAACGTTTCCCATAGTCTAAGTGGGAGTTTGACTAATTGAACGAAAAAGTCCCCACATAGGTTGCATTTTCATTGCAATGGGAATTAAATCTCTTAAACTCTCATCCTCCAAAATATTAATCAGCCGGAAGACCGTGGCTATACGCTTTGCTACAGCAATCGTAAAGCCATGACAATGAGCGTCAATGCCAGCATCAAGCGCTGCTTTGATCTCTACAAGAAAAGCGCTGCAGACAAAAACGTCTCATTCTGTGTTTTCGTGATAATTAAGACTTGACCTGCTTCTGTGGTAATAAAATAGCTTCAAAGTACTTGCTTTCTGTCACAAGTCCCATCTGGGCTTGTTTTGTAAATACAAATAGTGTTAAGAGGTCCTTTCCAATCGCTGTTGTGTGTGTGTTGTGGTGTGCGCGTCAGTGTCATGACTCCGAGTGGACACATCGCAAAGGTTCCACACTAGTCCCATCAGTGTTTTTGCTGGTTTATGCTGTATTAATGGTAAATGTGTTAATCGTGATTAGAATAAATTAAATTAAAGTGTTAAAACTTTAAATGAATCGCATGCCTTAATGTATTAATTTTGACAGCTCTAAAAAATTGTCCAATGTACTTCAATTGGTTGTTGGACGACTAGTTGCGATGCAACAGCCAAAGACGTGGCTGTAGCAGGGGTGAATTTAAGGGATTGAATTTAAAGATGCAACTTTTCCTAAAGGGATTAACCATTTAAACTGTTTAACAGCTAATAAAAGCACTGCCACAATGCAAAATTAAATTTAAAAAATCTAAAAGTAGTTACCCTCACTAATTGACCAGTCGGTTGTTGAACGAAAAGTTCCCCATCATGACTCATATTTCAGAATTTTCAACTGCCATCCAATCACCACATGATCTCATTGGCTGCAGGTGTCTTACTCACAGCGTGACTTGTTGGAAGCATCTTGCTTGATGGCTCACAGAACAATAGTCTGTCCAAGAGTTTTCTTTTTGTTTTTTCAATGCATTCAAGCTAAACAGATGCAGAGCTCCAGCCAATCACACTTAAATAAGGGATCACTGAACAATCGCTGAATCACAGATCTAATGAACCAGTCAGCAGGGAGAAAAAGAAAAAAAAAAAAGAAAAAAGGACGTCACAGCCGACAGTCTGTTTGCGGAGGTCTGCTCTGCCTCCTGCCTCAGGACAGCCTTGGCAGCCAGAGGTGGCAGACGATGGTGTGATCGACCAGCTGAGACTCCCTCCACCTCACCTTTCTTTTCAGCATTTAAGTCACAATAATAATAAGCCTCCTTAGTCTGGACACCTGCACAACTGACACTGCGAGACGACTGTTAAATCTGCTCCTTCATTTTGCCTTTGGGCAAATCAAAAAAGCCAGACTGATTACTTGAATGCTTACCCTAACCAGTCTGGACCACCATAGAATTTCACACTAGCTTAGGCTGGTCTTTTCAACAGGGCCTAAGCAACACAATTCTCTTCCAGGTATGGAATGTAGACGTGCTGTATTGAAAATATTCTACCCGGTCTCAGAGAAGGCCCATATTGTGAGCGAGACTGCCTGTTTGCATCGTTTCGAGTGCAAGACGGCCTGTGACTGACACTAGTGGTGATAAAGCCCCTCTCTCTAGTTCCAGTGGTGTTGGCTCATCTGACACGTCTTAAACATGCCCCCCTGTTGTTGTTTCATAACTGACTAGCCCGAACAGGTTCCTCTATTGAGGTGTGAAGCTACATGGTGCAAACAGAGCTGCAGCTGCAGGGGCCCTCAGACCACAGAACTACCCAACCGTGAAAACAAACCACCAGAGAAAAGCAGGAATGACATCTCACACCTCTCTAAACTCCCCTATAGTGGCTCAGCCTAGATATACACACACTAGTGTTGGGAAGTAACTAGAAGTAACAACAAATATAGCCACAAGCAGCAATTATCGGGGTTCAAGCAGTTTGTAAAAGTGGAGAAAATGACAAAAATTGCCATGAGCGGCAGTTCTGTGGACGGAAATGCCATGTTGATAACAGAGGTCAACAGAGAATGGCCAGACTGGTTCGAACTGACAAAGTCTACGGAAACTCAGATAACCCCTCTGTACAACTGTGGTGAGAAGATTAGCATTTCAGAATGCTATTCTGAGATGCGGGATTCGGCGGCACGAGGGGGGACCTACACAATATTAGGCAGGTGGTTTTAATGTTGTGGCTGATCTGTGTATGCATATAAATTATATCATATGATTTTTATATAATTAAAGTGAACAATTTCACCAAACAGGATTACAAAAGTTTCAAACACTCCCCTTGTCTGTCATAGCTTTGATAAACATGTCATCCCACACGAAACTCACAACATTGATAGAGCCAATGTTGTTAAGTCGAGCACAATTAGGCCACTCAAACACTGCAATTCAGTCCGAGAAATTTCCGTTCAGTCCTTTTTTTTTTTTTAAACTAGCTTGACAATAGTTGTGTACAATACAATTATGTGTAGCTTGTATCTGGGAGGCTGTTGTTTCAAATTAGCTTCCTTACCACTGCAACACTTGCCTTTGATCTGGCTTTACTGTCTAATTCTAGACACATTTCCACTCGTTACACACTGACAGACTTTAGTTAGCAAGTAGAACAAGTCCTCTAGGTTCCCAAAGGCCTTCACACACAAGATTCAGTTTAGGACCTTGTGTTGCACTAAAACACTTAAACCTGATTTCCTCATTTGTGATGTGGTTGTTCAAAGGTGCTGTTCCTTGCCGGCTCTGACAGGCACGTTCCATCTCTGAAACCAGATTTATTTCATACAAAGTGAGAATCGTCTGTCAGCTTTATTCCTGAAAGCGCTCACTCCCCTGCTGCTCTCGAGAGAAAGACGAGAATCCTGTAGCGTGGCAACGGCAACTGCCTCACCATCTTTTATTAGTCTTGAGTGACACTTTGATTCGGCAGCCAGGATCGAGGCGTTCTTGCAGACAAAGCAACGACATAAAAACAAATGTGCCTCCTGCTAAAGGCTACTGAAGAGAATAAACAATCCCTGGGTTCAAACTGTTTTGACTTCACTGACGGCAGAGACAAATACAAAATGCAAGAGTGAGAACTTGAAACGTGAAAAACACTGATGTAAGCCAGATAATCCAATAATTAAGAGTTTGAAAAGCAAGCATAATCAGTCGTAGTAAAGAAAGCTACTGCATGGAAGCAAGCTGAGAATCGGCCGGTTACATACAGATGGGATTCTGGGGCTGAAGGGTTGACCATGGTGCCTGGCTCTGCTTTGACAAGAGAACTAAGGAGGAGTATACCACCTACTAACTCTGAACTTACAGAAACCGACATCCCTGACTCAACATCAATGTGAAGTTTGTACGGTCCTAAAGGAGTTGACACAATTGTTAATTGGCCATTAAAGGCATCACAACATGAAAACAATATGTTTTTATTGCTAATTTGAAATAGCTTTTAATATATGTTTGTATGCAGATATAAACTATCTTTCACAATGACAGGCTCCCTACCTACCCAGACCATATGAAACTAAAATGGGCAAAAATTATCTTTTTAGTTCAAGAAATCCCAACAATCAAGGTATCATAATAATGAGGACAATGAGCACATTACTATATGACCACACATGTTTATATATCTCTATTCAGCCTTCAAAAACATGGCAAAGTATCGAGGAGGAAGTACTGGATACATACTATTACTTCTGAACACCAGAAGAATCAACAGCCAATTATTCTAGTTCTGGATATGGGGGAATTTTACCACACGTTGTACTGTTGACAGTACAGTAGCATCTGCCGCTCTGCATAACCAACTGAAGGATCCCGCGTTAGATCAAATGCCTACAGTTTATTTTTACCAAGGTTCATGATCACTTTAGTTTGACCTCAACAGTTCAGCTTGTTCAAGATCGTTTTTTGAACCCCACAGTGTAATGCAGGCTTTGCAAAGAGACTGTGTTTTGAATATGGTGTAATGGGACAATGGAAACTATACAGTACTGGACCTGACAGCAAAAAAGCCAGTTTTACTCTAACACCTTGTCTATACTGGACACAAACGGCGTGACGCATCACGTCAAAAGCAAATCGCTCCCAGTAAAATCAATGATGCTGTTTACATTGAATGCAACTGTCACATTGCACTGGGCCGAGAGTTTACAGACATACCGTTCTATTTCTGACGCGCTACATGCACTTGGCACTACAGTGGTCGCTCAGTAAGCGTTTTTCAAATACTGATCCTTAAAATAAGCTGGGATTCCATCCAAATGTTTAGCATTTTTAAGCGCATTTCTAAAAGCTCGACTAAAGGAAATGCTAAACATTGCACGTTTCCATCCACTACGTCATAATTTTGAGAGAGCCCCTCTTGTCTTGATGAAGCAGCTAAATAACCTCTAAATAACCTTTTTTTTTTAAGTTTGTGCATATCAGGCGTTTCTACTCAGGTATTAAGCGTACATTTAAAATTCACTTAAAAATAGTTCGAAACCCAGAAACTGACACCTTTGCCCAACCCCTTGAAAAAACCCACCTGAAAAAGAAAGCTATCAATTTTCCAGCCTGATGACAAAATATATCTCTGCCCACTCTATGTGGACTGTCATTACGTATCGACGTTCTCAACAAAGGTGTCAATACCTGCGAAAATGAAAATAAAAATCAGTTCAAAGGTCTGTCAATTGACTGAAGGACAGTCAAGCATGATGTGTCTTGCATCTGTCTCAATCAGAGTTGTTCTGAAGACCAGATTTCCCCCGGGGCCAAAGCTTGAGTGGAGTGATCAGGATTTGTAAGCGGCAATTTTAAAATGAGAGGCCATTGGCACAATGACACTCCAGCGAAGAGTTAAAAGAGCCAATGGGTCCTGCTCTGGTAAAGACATGCCGTCTCTTTAAACATCCAATCTCACTCTCCACAGCACTGCATGATGCATCTCAATGTGCTGTGGGAGTACAAACAATGAACCGAGTGCATTTATGTTTTCACTGTTATGCAGATTCCCTCAGATTGTTTCCCCAAACTGGTTTCAAGCTTTGGAGAAAGGTGTTAAGTGATGAAGAGTGATAAATGGATCCCCAAGCGAGGAGAGTGAGATAAAGTTTACCATTCAATTCCTAGGTGCAGGATGTCGATTCTCAGATGTTTTTTGTTTTTGTTTACCTACGTGGAAAGCATTAAAAATGTGCACTGTGTCTTTCAAGTGGAGTTGGAAATACTGAAATTATGAATTCCATGCACATAAATGACCAAGTGAAGTCTAATTTAGTATCAGAAAATGTAGAATCCTAAATAATGCTCAAGTTGCCGAGTTGTGACGCTGGAAGGGACGTGTCCATGTGAGCAATAGTGGAAAGCAACACCACAGTAAATGGAGTGAATGGTTTTGTGAAATTAATTCAGTTACAGTGATGTATTTCAATAATATCAATTTGTTATTTAGGTCAATGACAAATAAGTTTGTCCAACATTATAAAAATTAGAGATCTTTTAAAAATCTAATTTAAAACACATCAGGTTTGTAGCATTTTAATGTCTGTGTCCACGTAGATTTCATAAATGTTTGATTTATAACATTTTCTACAAAAATATGTAATTACTTAAAAAATGTAAAGTGGTGTAACCATCAAATAAAAAGTATTAAAATACTTTCCTTTCACCTTGAATACACATCAGTATACACAACTTCATTAAAAAAAAAAAAAAAAAGGTAAAAACAAATATTTTTGAGTAACAAATATTAATACATTTTTTTAAGGTAACTCCTGTGCCTTCTCATAACTATTTCAAAATATCTGATATTTTTTACATTTGAACAAGTCATGAGCGTCTAAATGGGTCCTCTCTTTTATATGTTTATATATATATATATATATATATATATATATATATATATATATATATATATATATATATATATATATATATATACACACATATACACTGATGAGCCAAAGCATTATGACCACCTGCCTAATATGCTGTTGGTCCTCTGCGTGCCACCAAAACAGTGCCGACCCACTGAGGCATGGACTCTATAAGACCCCGGAAGGCTTTCTGTGGTATCTGGCACCAAGATATTAGCAGCAGATCCTTCAAGTTGCGAGGTGGAGCCACCATGGATTGAACTTGTTGGTCCAGCGCATCTCACAGATGCTCAATCGGATAGAGATCTGGGGAATTTGGAGGCCAGGGC
Organism: Myxocyprinus asiaticus; assembly: GCF_019703515.2. NCBI lineage: Eukaryota > Metazoa > Chordata > Actinopteri > Cypriniformes > Catostomidae > Myxocyprinus > Myxocyprinus asiaticus. The sequence continues at coordinate 7,522,349 of NC_059345.1, read as the reverse complement.
AATACCTTGAACTCCTCATCATGTTCCTCAAACCATTCCTGTACAATGTGTGCAGTCTGGCAGGCCGCATTATCCTGCTGAAGGCCACTGCCTTTAGGGAATACCATTGCCATGAAGGGGTGTACCTGGTCTGCAACGATGTTTAGGTAGGTGTCACGTGTCAAACTGACGTCCACATGTTTCCCAGCAGAACATTGCCCAGAGCATCACACTCCCTCCATTTTGTCATCTTACCACAGTGCATCATGGTGCCAGCACTTCTCCAGGTTAACATACACGGCTGTCCACGTGATGTAAAAGAAAACGGGACTCATCAGACCAGGCGACCTCCTTCCACTGCTCCAAGGTCCAGTTCCGACACTAACATGCACATTGTAGGCACATTCGACGGTGGACAGGGGTCATCATGGGCACTCTGATCGGTCTGCAGATTCACAGCCCCATACACAGCAGGGTGTGATGCACTGTGTTGTGACACATTCCTTCCATAACCATCATTAAGATTTGTGACTTGTGCCACAGTAGACCTTCAGTCGGACCTCCAGACGGGATAGCCTTCGTTGCCCTCACGCATCGATGAGCATTGGGCGCCCAACTCCCTGTCGTCGGTTTGTGGTTTGTCCCTCCTCGGATCACTGTCGGTAGGTACTGACCACTGCTGAGTGGGAGCACCCCACACGCCTTGCCGTTTCAGAGATACTCTGACCCAGTCATCTGGCCATAACAATTTGGCCCTTGTGAAAGTCGCTCAGGTCTTTACTCCTGCCCATTTCTCCTGCATTCTACACATTGACTGCGAGAACTGATTGTATATATATATATATATATATATATGTGTGTATGTGTGTGTGGGGGGGGGGGGGGCGTGGTCGAGTGTTCATCCGGAGAGAAAGTGTTAAGGGTGCATACACCTGAGCGCTATAATGTCTAACACCTGTTTCTGATTGCAGTAAGCACTGGGGAGAGCGATAAAAAGGGACCACACCAGAGACGAGGGAGAGAGAGCTACCTGTCTGAAAAAGACTTTCTTGAGTTGATCTAAAGAGTGTTCTGCTGAAAAGCCTTTGAGTTGTTTATTAAAAGTTATACCTTTGAGTTGAAGCCCAAGTTTCCTGTGTCCTCCTTTCCCTCCCTTCCTTGAACTTTATAATATATATATATATATATATATATACACATACACACACAACAGTTAGTTCTGGTCCTCGAATCTGATTGGACGAGAGACGTTCCAAGAGTACAGCTGAATTCTCCCCGCTCAACACCAGTTTCATGTACAACAGTAAAGAGAAGACTCAGGGGTGCAGGCCTTATCGGAAGAATTCCAAAGAAAAATCCACTTTTGAAACAGATAAACAAAAAGAAAAGGTTAGAGTGGGCAAAGAAACACAGACAATAAATAATAATAAAAGATTATTCTAAACTACTTAAGCCAACATTTTTTTTTTTCAAGAATTTCAGCTTTTAATGAGACTTTTTTTATTGTCTCCAGATGGTTACACCACATGTTTTACTTTATTTGTTGACTATGAATCCATAAATAAATAACAAATGTTGTGTACAAGTAATGCAGGTGTATTCACATTTTCTTATACACTAGTACAACAGAAAAAAGAACTTTTGCCATTTTTCATTGTTTATTTGTTTTGGTTTGGCTTCTTCTGTATTCTTTTTCCAACTTCAATGCCTGACAAGTCTAAATGAGTGCATTGACATGCACAGCAAAATACTGATAACTATCCAAAATCATCTTATTCAAAAAAACCAACAACAAAAGAAACCCACAATTTCATAAGATTTAAAATCACCAGATTATTCACTGCTTTTGATGCCAAAACTTAAACAAGCATGTGCACAACACTTATGCACATTGGAAAAACTGGTAAGAATGCCGGTGTTTACATGTGACATAAAATTTGCAAAAATCGATGTCTGTCGATTGTTTTTTGCTTAAAGCATTTATTACCTTACCCTGATATAAGAACACCATTTAAGGTGTTTTTAATGGCCTTACACATTGTTGGCTTAAGCATAATCAGTGGAAGAACGTACATGTAAACGCACTCTATGACTGTCCAACTTGGAAAACTTGAAGGCCATATGAGTCTGCTACTGTGTCACTAATAACTTCAGACAAATTATATCAACATTTTTGCTTTGTTACCTCGATTCAGACTGAAAAACTGCATTCAAGTTGGTCCAGTTAATGTTCACCAGATGATGCTTTTGGCAATAAGACGAATGGCTCTTTAGATCGAAAGGCATGACTTTCTGTCCTACAGTCGCCATATTAAGAGTTGCAATTTCTCACTTCATTTTTCTATTAGTGGTCAGTTTCCATCTCCTTATACTGTCTGTGCTTGAGTCTGTTTACACAAGCACAAATGTTGCTGGCTTGTTCACAGCAGAGACAAGCATCATGCTTAAAATTCACTGCACAGTGTGCACTGCTGAAAGCCACAAGAGCAGCCAATCCAAAAGACAGATCCAAAGACAGCCCTGAGAGCTCATACTCAATGCCAGTCCACACTGAGGTCACTGGAATACTGTGCTCTGGCCAACATTAACCATGGAACTTTCTGTTCCCTTCCAGATATTTTGTGAATATTACTCTCAGAGAGATGTCTGTTGCTTTGGTCCAAATCCTAATGTGCTGCCTACCTTGACAGCAATTTATATCATTCCACATATCATTCCAAACACGTGTGGCTTTCCCTTCTTTCATGGAACACAAAAGCAGATGTTAGGATGCTGCCTTGGCAGCTGCCTATGTAACCAGTAGACAGCGAGGCAGCTTACTAGGTCTGGAACAGAGCTTGTGTTGCTGACTCAAGACACTAAATTTGCTCTATAACAGGCCCTGGAAGCCAGTGGAGTGAAATCAAGAAAGGGGTGACGTGAGCCCTATTTGGCTCACTGAAGACTAGACGCACTGCAGAGCTCTGGACCATCTGCAGTGCAATCGTACTAGCTGGCAGACTGGCCAGCAGGGCATTACAGTAGACCTGTCTTAAAATGACGAGAGCTTGGATCAGGTGCTATGTAGCAAAATCAGACAGGAAAAGTCTAATTTTCCTGATGTTGTAACGCACGAACCTGCAAGACTGGACATTTGTTGAAACTTTGGCAGATTGAAGTTAAGCTGGTCATCCACCACTCCCAAGTTCCAGGCTGTCTTGGTTGGTGTTAGCGTAGTTGAACAAAGATGAATAGAGAGGTTGTGGTCAACAGACACGTTGGCTGGGAACACGAGAAGTTCTGTCTTGGCAAGGATGAGCTGTAGGTGACATTCCTTCATCCAGGCTGAGATCTCCGAAAGGCACGCAGAGATAAGAGTTGAGATGGTGAGGTCGTCAGGCTGGAATGACAGGTATAGCTGGGTATCATCTCTGTAGCATAGAAACCAGGTGCCTTCATGTTAGGTCCGAGTGATGTAGTGTAGATCGAGAAGAGGAGGGGTCCAAGCACTGATCTCTAAGGAACACCAGTGGTCAGCTGGTTTGACTTGGACAACTCTCCTCTCCAGGTGAGCTTGAAGGATCTGCCCACGAGGTATGACTCAAACCATCCAAGCACATATGCAACCTCTGAGCGATAAAACTGTCCTATGGGTTTCCAAGTAGGAAGTTGGAAATTTCAACTTTCCCGAATTGAATGGAGTACAGCATAAACAACAACACAGCTTTGTCCATCAAACCGGACAACAACTATTTGTATCGAAACAAGCACAAAATGAAACATGTCTGAAAACCTCCAGTATTTTAAATTCATAGTAGTTTGTGTTGTTTAAATTTGATTGTTTGGCAGCGGTCCGCAGTGGGGGGTGGCACTGAGGCAAAGAGGTGTGGAATGAATCACTGATTGATTGAGAGAGCAGCAGACTGCTTGGGGAATGGTACAACCCTGTTCAAGCAAAGGTCACAGGAATTTGCAATGGATGGAGTAGGGTGAGCGGAGGTTATGGGGGTGGGTTTAGGTAAAGAGTCTGGAATAAGTGTTACATCCTGACCCCAGATCAGTTTGTTTGACATGAAGCATGCCCTGTTTATACAGCAAAAAAACAAAAAGCCATCAACTTCTACAGATATACAACATACCGTTATAAGAGTGGTGGTAAATGGAAGTGATAGAGTACAACATTGCCCATCTACTTTGTCAGCAGTCTTGTTCCGGAAATATTTTTTCCCATTAATTATTTTCCCATAGGGATTTCATAAAATCCAGCATAAGAGTTCTAAGCCATGAACTTTTTGCCATGAAGAATTATGAGTCATCATTAAAAATGTACTCCATAGTGGAGGAAATGAATAGGATTTTTACCTCTGGAACCCAACTGTTGCACTCTATTTCATGTGATGACGTTAGTGGCTCAGAAATGTGCACTTCACCTTTAAATAAGTAATCAAATATCTCTTTGGTCCTTCAGATCATCATAAGAAATCCACTGACCACCAATGGTGATTCTACACAGCTCAGTTGTCTGATCTTCTGAAGCTCTCCCTTCTTCTCATTGTGCAAGACAGAAGCAGTTAAAATGCTCAGAGAACTGCAGCAGAGTTCCTCCAGAGTACCAGTGATGGAATAGCATACAAACAAGCTCTTTCATTTCAGGTGTTCTCCTTGGCAGCTTGTGCAACAGCCCGCAACCAGCACCCCCCCGGGGTTTAGGTTCAAAGTGTGCTGCGCACTATGTGGCAGCACGAGCGAGACAATTCCCATTACCCACGTCTTGCTCTCTGCCCTGCCATCTCACACTGATGCTACACGAATACAAATAGCCTTACTGCACCAAGGCCATGGCTAATCCCTCTCTGAACGAATACGTACGTTACGGCCACTGCCTCAGTGGTGCAATGAGATAATAAAGAGGCTTTTTTTATATGTGTGGCGCCTTTTCAAGAGAGAAGCACAGATGTCACTTATAAATGTCAGATCAATTATTTATTTTGCTGTCAATTGTTGCTCCTAAAAGCTGCTTCTTCACTACTAAATAGTGAAATCCTTAAAAAAAAAAAAAAAAAAAAAAAATGAGCGAGTTCAGAACAATAAATAACATTTGGGTCAATGATGTGACACTCCTTTTTTGGTCTGGATCTTATAAGCTTTTTAAAAAAAATAAAATAAAAAACATTAAAAATGCAATTCACACAAAACAACTAACTTGAATACATCTCTACTATGATGAACAAGTGTTTTTTTTTTTTTGAGTTCATCATTTTGATGTTTTTTCTGGGGCTTAAAGTAAAATACACTATATTGCCAAAAGTATTTGCTCACCCATCCAAATAATTGAATTCAGGTGTTCCAATCACTTCCATGGCCACAGGTGTATAAAATGAAGCACCTAGGCATGCAGACTGCTTCTACAAACATTTGTGAAAGAATGGGCCGCTCTCAGGAGCTCAGTGAATTCCAGCGTGGTACTGTGATAGGATGCCACCTGTGCAACAAGTCCAGTCGTGAAATTTCCTCACTACTAAATATTCCACAGTCAACTGTCAGTGGTATTATAACAAAGTGGAAGCGACTGGGAATGACAGCAACTCAGCCACGAAGTGGTAGGCCACGTAAAATGACAGCGGATGCTGAGGCGCATACTGCGCAGAGGTCGCCAACTTTCCGCAGAGTAAATCGCTACAGACCTCCAAAGTTCATGTGGCCTTCAGATTAGCTCAAGAACAGTGCGTAGAGAGCTTCATGGAATGGGTTTCCATGGCCGAGCAGCTGCATCCAAGCCATACATCACCAAGTGCAATGCAAAGCGTCGGATGCAGTGGTGTAAAGCACGTCACCACTGGACTCTAGAGCAGTGGAGACGCGTTCTCTGGAGTGACGAATCACGCTTCTCCATCTGGCAATCTGATGGACGAGTCTGGGTTTGGCGGTTGCCAGGAGAATGGTACTTGTCTGACTGCATTGTGCCAACTGTGAAGTTTGGTGGAGGGGGGATTATGGTGTGGGGTTGTTTTTCAGGAGCTGGGCTTGGCCCCTTAGTTCCAGTGAAAGGAACTCTGAATGCATACCAAGAGATTTTGGACAATTCCATGCTCCCAACGTTGTGGGAACAGTTTGGGGATGGCCCCTTCCTGTTCCAACATGACTGCGCACCAGTGCACAAAGCAAGGTCCATAAAGACATGGATGAGCGAGTTTGGTGTGGAAGAACTTGACTGGCCTGCACAGAGTCCTGACCTCAACCCGATAGAGCACCTTTGGGATGAATTAGAGCGAAGACTGCGAGCCAGGCCTTCTCATCCAACATCAGTGTCTGACCTCACAAATGCACTTCTGGAAGAATGGTCAAAAATTCCCATAAACACACTCCTAAACCTTGTGGAAAGCCTTCCCAGAAGAGTTGAAGCTGTTATAGCTGCAAAGGGTGGGCCGACGTCATATTAAACCCTATGGATTAAGAATGGGATGTCACTTAAGTTCATATGCGTCTAAAGGCAGATGAGCTAATACTTTTGGCAATATAGTGTATGTCGGTGTAACCATCTGGAGACTGCAATAATAATAATAATAAATAAATAAATGAAATATAAAGTTGTTTAAAATAAACTTTTATAATTTTTTTCCTTAAAAAAATAGGCTTTGATACACTTTTGTTAAAATGTTGTTAATATTTGAAAAACTTGCACCAAATTAAAGTCTGATGGTATAACCACGCAGGTAACCATTTTGTGGTCGTGTCCACAAAAAAAAACAAAAACAAAAAAAAAGTAAAAATAAATATATAAAACAAACCCTTATGACTCTACATGAAGTTTAAAAAAAAAATCTGATATTTTGACATTTTATGAAAAGGCACATTTTGTTCATGTCAAATGGAGAAACTCTAAGAAAATTATTGATTTTTGTGACTTGAAAATGTATTCCATTAATAAAACATGGTTACACCACATGACTTTTTTTAGTCATTAAATCATTTATTTATTTGTAGAAAATGCTATAAATGTTTTTCAAAAATGTATAAAACCAACAGACACAAAGTTAACATTTCTACGAACATGACAAGCTTGCTTTAAATTAGATTTTTACAACATTTCTAATTTTTAGCACCTCGGACATCCGTATTGATCTATTACCTATTTGTAATTGTTAATAGGCAATAAACAAGATTATCAACACTACACTAAATGTGTTACAACAAACTTCCCCGGACTGTATCTATCTTCGAACTCCAAGTGAAGAACATTGTGTCCATGAAATCCAACACACAAATTAATGTAGATTAAAGCTGAATGCGTTAATTGAATATACAGCGTGACAGCACTGTGTGAAAATGTACACTTTTTTCATCATAGAACACATATAACTGGAACTGGAACTGCACCCAAGAATTTCACACACCATTGCACTTGTGTATATGGCTGTGTGACAATAAAAGTGATTTGATTTGATTTGATATATTCATGTTATGTGCAAAATGGGAAGAAAAATTTAAAGAAACCCCCCCCCCCCCCCCCCACATCTGACAGAGGGTGGAACAAGATTTTCTTCCATCCATCATGAAAATTGTGCTTGCATTTGATGGCATACTGCTGCAATTCTTGTCGTTACATCGCACAGGTTGTGGCGGCAGCAGCACTTTTTCCAGCACAATGGCATTGTAATGACCCACAGCATAGATGCGACAATTAACCTTTTTATTACATGCCTGTCAGCCACAGCAGACGGATCACATTCTCAGCGAGAATACAATTCATGGGAGTGCAAATGGAGAAGGGCGGCTTTCATTCTGCTGTTTTCAAATTTAAATAGCACAAAACACCTCAGACCCCATTTGTGCTCCTATTACAAACAAATCTGCTCTTTATCAAGGTGTCTAAATGCACAATGTAGGACAAAACAGCTGAAAAAGCTCAAATTATATTCAAGAATATAATTTCAACTCCTATCTCAATTTGTATAAAACGACACCCATTGTGTGTTGGTCAAGCAAGCAGTTATTGATTAATTAAAACTTTTCAGCACGGAGCGTCAAAGTATGCCACATTATTTATTTATTATTATTTAAGCTCGTCAAAAGCAATTATACAGTATATACCTGATTTATTGTCTCCCTGCATTACAGGCAACATCGTATAATAAATAATATGTACCTAAATTCTACATACTTTGATGAAATCGTTTTTCTTGTTTCAATAATTTAGTAAATAGCCTTTGCTTTTGTTTATTAATGAAATGAACAGTTATTTCAGAAATTAAGGCATTTTCTCTCAATACAATAGCATTTTGGTTGTGTACTCGCAAAATGACGCAGAACTGTAAATGCAAACCACCGTGTTGGCCACTACGCAGAGCCTACGCCGTAGATTAGAAGTATAAACCGGCCTTTACAACAGGAGTGAATAGGGCCAATCCGTAATCGTTATCTGTAAAATACTCACTTTGAGAAGTGAAGCCACACTCTTAACGCTTTAGTATGCTGTATTTGCTACATATCTCCTTCAAAATATCTTTGTTTGCATTCCACAGAAGAAAGAAAGTCATACGAGATTTAGACGGCAAGTTTCAAGTTTTATTGGTCACATACATAACCATACACAGTACGACATGTAGTGAAATTCTTGGTACGACTTTTCTCCCCACAGTTTACGATACAATTGAATAGTGAACCTAGTCCTGGTGTTGTCCTTGGTTCAGGACACGGATGGCCTGGGGATAGAAGCTCCTTCTCATTCTCTCTGTTTTGGCCATCAGGGAGCGGAAGCGTTTCCCTGACCGCAACAAAGAGAAGAGTCCATTATTAGGATGGCTGAGGTCTTTCATGATCTTCCTGGCTTTGGTCCAGCATCGTTTGTTGTAGATGGACTGCAGGTCAGGGAGTTTGATGTGGGTGATGCGCTCAGCTAATCCCACCACACTTTGTAGACTGAGGGTGAGTAAATGATGAGAGTATTATCCTTTTTGGGTGAACCGTTCCTTTCAACCCTCCAAAAATTGACCTCATTTACTTCCATTGTGTCACAATGTAACCTCGTTTTTTTCCTCTCTTTTTTTAAGAAAAGAAGGATTTTTTGTGGTAATCAACATTATGCCACAAATGATTTTTAGAAGAATATTTCAGCACTGTTGGTCCATAAATGCAAGTCATCACAGTCCAAAACTTTGAAGCTCCAAAAATTACATAAAGGCAGCATAAAAGTAATCCATATTAATTTAGTGGTTTAATCCATGTCTTCAGAAGTGATATGATAGGTGTGTGTGAGAAACAGATCAATATTTAAGATTTTTTTCCCTATACATCTTTATTTTTAAACAATCCTCCTTAGTGACCTTCTCTCCTAATAGTTCTTCTTCTTTTGTTTTATGCGATTCACATTTTTCGTCCATATCGCCACCTACTGGGCAGGGAGCAGAATTTATAGAAAAAAGGACTTAAAGGTGCTGCAAGTGATTTTTTCATGGAAAGGTATGCAAAAGATTTTCCTACTCCCTGAAAGATATTAATAAAATAAGTGTCCTGAGATCTGTCACTGGTCTCAGTGACAGCTGTAGACTTTGTAAACAGCTAACAAAAAAATTTCACAATGACGCTTTCTGCCTGTCAATCATTTTGCATGTTCTCATAGTACTGTAGTTGCAGCGAAATATTGAGGCATAATGCATTCATAACAGTTGTCAGTTGAGGGCATGCTTTTGCAGCTGTTGTTTTTAACAATCGTTTCTGCTCTCAATAAAGCTAATTTTGGTATCTTTGGAGTGCGGGTTTTGGACAAAAGGGGCGTGGCTAATCCAACAGCTCAGTCTTGTGGAAGTAGAACAGGTGAAATCACTTACAGCACCTTTAAATATTGATCTGTTTCTCACCCACACCTATCATTTCACTTCTGAAGACATGGATTTAACCACTTGAGTCATATGGATTACTTTTATGCTGCCTTTATGTGCTTTTTGAGCTTCAAAGTTTTGGACCCTGTTGACATTGTATGGATCTACAGAGCTGAGATATTCTTACAAGAATCTTCATTTGAGTTCAGCAGAAGAAAGAAAGTCATAATTATCTGGGATGTCATGAGGGTGGGTAAATGATGACAGAATTTTCAATTTTGGGTGAACTATCCCTTTAAGTTTAACTGAAATATCAGTTTTATCTCCCCTAAAATTCCTCTGAAAAAAAAAAAGAAATGAATGAGGTAATTGTTTAAATACAGTAAGAGTATAGAGCTATAACATTATGTGGATAGCATCCTGTAGCTCAGATAACTTTGTCTTGAAGGAATCTGATGACAAATATTTGAATTCATATCAAAATCTCTGACTTTTGATAACAGACTTTGGCATCTTGACGAAGCTGAACACAACTCTGTTTGTGATGTAGATGAGATATCTTCTCTTCTCAAAAGTAAAATCTGAGAAGCAGGAGATTTGTAAAGGTCTCCACTTGCTCTTCATTTAATCTCATTAGTGTCTAGGAGAAAGAACTGAGAATCAAAGATATCTCAGTTGTAATTTCGTCTTTACACAGGAAGTCCAAAAAAAAAAAAAACACTAGTGGGAGATCTATTGAAACACCATTCACTGTGAACAGACATGGTGTTTTGCATCAGAAAACCAAGAATACCCCTTTAAAAAGACCAATAAAAAAAACTTCCCGCATGCATTTCATGCCAGTTTTGTAAAAACTTCCACAAGGGAAAAACACTGTGCTGCTTGAAATAAGCGTCTGTCTATGACTTCTTGAGCAAAACATCAGAGCAATTTCTGTGAGGTAATACAGTCGACTCTAGAAGGTTTGATGTAGCTTAATTGCATTCCTTTTTCGACAGCAAATTGAATTTCAGGGTAAGACCCAACTCAAACACCTCATAATCCCCGCTGCTTGCCTCCTGCAAATGAAACAAGGTCACTTTCATTTCAACTCAAAGGGCCCAATATAGCAGCCGCTGTACTGCCAAACATACCTGCTCTCACAACAGTTACAGCAATGGTGCAGCATCAGAGAGAACGGACGCCCTGACCGCTTTATTGAAGTCAACTGAAGGACAGATATAGGACGGACAAACAGACCTCTCTCCCTTTTTAGTCCATCTTCAAAGTACATGCTAATGCTCATGCTTATGTTTTATGTAAGTATGATGAGGATTAAAAAGAGAAACGCAATATACAGTGACCCCAAAAAGAATTTGGACACTTAGCCACTCTTACACTTGTGAATCAAGCCATATGTGAGTGTCTTACCTGCTACACTGAGTTTAGCTGTGTGGCTGAGGATGGTGCCCAGGTTGTCTATAGTGGCCACGCACTGGTAAACCCCTTCATCAGGTTTATTGTGTTTAGAGTGCACTACTGAGCTAATGAGGAGCGATCCGTCTGCCAGGACCTGTCTGTGATCATCTGATGCCAGGTTGAGGAAAGAGCCATCCTTCTTCCACTCGATCTTAGCAGGGGTCTCGCTGTGGACTGTGCAGTTGAGCAGTGCCGGCGCTCCCCGCACCGCTAGTGTGTCTGAGGGCTCTACGGAGAACCAAAACGGGCTGAAACTCCTCACTGTTGAGCCTACGAAAGAAGAAGAGGTTAAGGGTGATGTTAAAACATTTTTGTTATTTCAGCTTAATATGCAGAGACAACTATATATGTAAGCAAGCCATTAGTAGGTTGATTTCACCAAAAAAAGTGTAAAAGAGTTAACCTTTAAAATCAGAACTGGATCCATTTCATACAGTATGACGCACTGATATTACACTGAACTGGTTAAAAGGTTACAGATTTAATAAAAGGAGGTATTTGGATCATTGCATAACGCAATTAAAATTAAGTCCATATGGATGAGGGGCATGGCCTGGCTTGTGGGCTTATATTCCAAATATTTCACATATTTCAACATTCATTTATCCCAATATTTATTTGATCCTTTCATATGAGAGCCAAACACATTCAATCAAATGTCAAAACTTTTATTACCAATGCCCTAAATAATGTAACCAAACGTTGGGGTGGATAGGAGGATAACAATGAGCAAAAACATTATAAATCATGTTAATTATGAAAGTAAAATTGCAGGCAGAGCCCCTGGACATCAAGATACATTTGAATATTTTTGTAATATTGGCATACTCATAGGAAATGGAGGTTTAAGCAGATAAGTCTGAAGCAAAAAGTCAAACTAAGTGCAATTACTTTGCATTTGTCCTCATAAATTATTCAAAATCTTGGCCCCGAGAGTCATTGTTTAAATAAATAACTTGAATTATCTGTACTTCGTGGATTGGATTTGAATAATGAGCTTGTTTTTAAACACTGCACCAAATGATGAGTTGAATGCTAAATATAGCTGAATGCAACTCGGCCAGGCATCCTGGGTTTATGGCAAAACTACAAAGAGCTGACCAGACTAGGGCCAGCATAAGACTAGTAAATCGCCATTTGAACTCAGAGGTCAATGTCTGGGATTATACTGCTAATGTAGGTCACTCTACATACGCTCTTGGGCCAATGTGCACGCAAAATCTTCTAGCAATTCAAGCTCAATTTCAGGGTGCCTATACACTATATTTACTACAATACTACTACAGTATATATCTGTTAGAGAGCACTGCACACGTACGTTGGAAGGACATAGAGAAAACACAATAGCTGTGAAAGTTAAGGAAGAAACATACTCTTTGCAAGTATGTGAACGCTGACACTTCTAGCTACACAAGCTCAATTTAAAGGGATAGTTCACCCAAAAATGAAAATTCTCTCATCATTTATTCACCCTCATGCCATCCCAAATGTGTATGACTTCCTTTCTTCTGCTGAACACAAAGTAAGATTTTTAGAAGAATATCTCAGCTCTGTAGGTCTTTACAATTCAAATTAATGGTGATCAGACCTTTGGACCTATAAAATTACATAAAGGCCACATAAAAGTAATCCAGAAGACTCCAGTGGTTAAATCCAAGTCTTCAAAAGGGATATGAAAGGTGTGTGTGAGAAACAGATCAATATTTAAGTCCTTTTTTGCCATAAATCTCCACTTTCACTTTCAAATTGTGAAAGAATGTGAAAGTGAAAGTGGAGATTTAAAAGTAAACAGGACTTAAATATTGATCTGTTTCTCACCCACACCTATCATATCACTTCTGAAGACTTGGATTTAACCACTGGAGTCGGATGGATTACTTTTAAGTGGCCTTTATGTGATTTTTGGAGCTTTAAATGTTTGGTCACCATTCACTTGCATTGTAAGGACAACAGAGCGGAGATATTCTTTTTAATAATCTCTGTTTGTGTTCTGCAGAAGAAAGAAAGTCATACACATCTGGGATGGTGTGAGGGCTCTTTCTACATGCTAAAAACGCATCTTACGATTCCAATCCGTCAAATGTCAGAGCTTTCGGTGCATAGGCACGCTCAACGCCTTACAAAATGTGTCAAAATGCAATTTATATTAGAGAACGCCGTGCTACAGAGGCACAATAGCGGGCATTGGTGTACAATTCTGTGACCATCTTATAGGGTCAGTTTTCTTTTGTTTTTCATCTACGTCCTTGCAAAACAACATTCTCATTGAAATTAATGGATTTGTAGCATTCTCTGACTCTGACCTGTGATTGCATACTTGCAAATCATTCAGTTTGCATACTTGCATAGAGTATCAGACCTCACCATGGACCGTTTGCATAATAGTGGCCTATTTCCAATCCCTGACACTCTTAAAGTCTCCAGTAATGAGTTTGGGGGTGCCGGTCTGATAGGAAGTTTCACGGGGCTGTGGGTAGTAATTGTGGTCAACCCTGTGTCCACTTAGAGATGTCTCCTGGAACTAAGCACTTATTCATGCTTCTACAGAAACAGTGAAGGGAGCTATACAGCTGCTTTTGTTGGCTCTGTCGTTCTCCTGCTATAAAACCTAATTGCACTCTCTGGCAAACCTTTGACTATCCTCAAATAGTTTCCTGTAGTTCATGTAATATTTGCTCATGCACGTTCTGTTCAAAAACATCTTAAGCACTTCATAGTCCAGTGGTAACAGTCGTACAGCTTTCTCAAATAATATCTTCATCAAGGAATTGTATTTTTAAAGATTTGCTAGCAAACATCACTAAGTGGTATCAACCAATGGTACATGGTACCGTGGTACAACCAATGTTTTAAGGACACACATAGTCCAATGTGAACATTGAGTATGTTTACATATGCCAATATGCTAATGACTACCAAAAATCAGCTTATTTAAAAAATCTGACAACACAAGAGAATTACTTCACATGAGACTTGAAATCATAGAATTACTCTCTGCTTCTTACATCAAAAAAATAAAGAGGCATTTGCATAACAAGCCGGTAAGAAAGCAGTGTTTACCTAGATTCTGCATTGCATGTAATATGGGCAAAAATCTACAGGTGATGATCGGTTTATCTTTAAACCATTTATGACCTTACCCCCATAAAGGAAAACTGTTTAAGGTATTTTTATGACCACACCTGTTGACCTCACAGTATCCTGGTTGGTATAAATCAAAGTACCCTGTTATGCCGTTCAGTAAGGCTGAAACGATTAGTCGACGTTATCGACAACAGCGACAATAAAAAATTGTCGACAAAATGTCGAATAGTCGACATTTTAACTAGACCCCATGCATTGGGGTCTAGTTAAGTCAAAGTGCACTTCCGCCAACGCCGCGATGACATCATTTTGGTCACACGCAACCTCACGAACTTCTTCTATACTTATTAATCTATACTATCTTGTTTAAAGGAATTTTAGATCATTTTAAATGGAAAACAAGACAAAAACACTTGATAACAATAGGATTGTTTTGCAATTAATTTTTTTATTAAATTTAATAAAAATTAAAGGATTTTTTTTTATTTTGAGGTACTTTTAAAAGATGATGGTGTCCTCTTTTGCTAGTAAGCATGTTTAATACATCCTTTTAATTCGGGGCACAAGCTTAATAGTCGGTTAAGAGCTAATGATTAATCTTCGCAATAATCGTCCGAATAGTTGAATAATCGTTAGATTAGTCGATTATCAAAATAATCGTTAGTTGCAGCCCTACCGTTCAGATACCATCACTGTGCCATGGTACATCCACAGTACACAGATGTGTGGATTTCTCAGAGAAGTGATGAAGGGAGATCTCAGAGCGTTTTCCACAGATGGAGAGGTCTGTGTGCCATTGGTGAAAAGGGAATACCATGCTCCAGCAGAGCAT
The DNA here is from genome assembly GCF_019703515.2 of Myxocyprinus asiaticus. Classification (NCBI taxonomy): domain Eukaryota; kingdom Metazoa; phylum Chordata; class Actinopteri; order Cypriniformes; family Catostomidae; genus Myxocyprinus; species Myxocyprinus asiaticus. Next base: position 7,507,199 of record NC_059345.1, on the reverse strand, counting down.
CGGTAGAACTGCGTGCCTCATCATTACCATCTTAGTGGCTGTACGCCTCTTGCTCAGAGGAGGCGAGCAGCAGGGCTCACCCAGTTCCCATTTTACCATCAGACAAAACAAACTACCATCTGCTGCTGTTCAGACCTCACATTCCAGAGTCCCACTGTAAAGAGAGACTCAAACTGTCCTTCTTTTCAGCAGTTTTCATAGACCAGTAACCATGTAAAGCTACTATGCATCTTTTAACCATGTCAGGGACAAACCAAGTGCCTTCAAGCAAGAGCAAAATTATATGTGCTGCTTGCTCAGGCTATACAGATGAGAATGCTCAGTGGTATTCATGGTAAGTTGGTCTGGAACGTCCTTAGTGTAGTCTTACATTTTATTTAGATGGTGTATCTATTAAGAGGTGGGCTACTTACATAGGTTCGAAGGTATCTGCATTAAACCTAGGGATGAATGATATATCAGTGATCATAACTAGCCAATATACAGTTCTCCAGGAGGTACACACACACGATTCAACTGCACATCCTTGTATAGAAACTGATTGTGTGGTGCAAAACATGTCACAGGCATAATAAACACAAGGGTGGATTTACTATACGGAGAATGAGAACTTTACATGAAAGTGGTGAGCCAGGTGTGGGAGAGATACGGACAAACTGCTCACTCACAGAGAAACAGCGTGTGCTGTTTAGAGGCTAAACGGCAGCCAGGAAAATAAAAGTTTTGAGATTTAAAATTTCCACAAATTAAATTCAAGCATTCAATTTGTTTTTTATCTGTATGTACTGTATAGTGTCTTATAATGTCTTTGCAATTTAGACTTTAGTTTATCTTTTCAATAAAGTCTGATATAAATTGACTCTGCCCATTTGATCCTATTTGCAAAAGATTTTGCCCAACTTTTAATTACATAATTTCCACTGATTTTATAGCATGTAAACTTACACATTTATCAAAGATTTATACCTGCACTAAATTGTCTAATTAAATCTATCCGCAAAAAACGGAACATTTAGATTTATACATTTACGCATTTTAACATCTACGTATTTAAATAATTAAATAAATGATGACTAACTAATTTCTTGCAAGTTCTTATAGCCAAAGAATGAAGTAAATATATTTGATTACATTTTAATATTTGTTTTAATGTACCGTGTACCATGATAAATCACAATTAATTACAGAAAACTATGTAATTAATTAGTTAAAAAATGTAATCTATTCACAGTCCTAATATCTATCTATCTATATTAGGGCTGCAACTAACGATTATTTTGATAATTTCGACTAATCTAGCGATTATTAGTACGATTATTCGACTATTCAGGCGATTATTGCAACGATTAATCATTAGATCGTAACCGATTATTCAGACTTATTGTACCCCGACTTAAAAGGTTGTATTAAACGTGCTTACTAATAATAAAGAGGACAAAATCATCTTTTAAAAATACCTCTAAATGACATTCACAGAATTGAAGGAAAATTATTACTTTTTATTATGTTTAATTCAGTAAAAAAAATTAACTGCAAAAATTTTTTTTTATCATCGTGTTTTTGTCTTGTTTTCCATTTAAATTGTCTAAAAATCCTTAAAACAAGATACATTTACCTAAGAAACAACATATATTTCGATATTTAGACTTGTAGAATGCATTTAGAATGTATTTGTATATGAGTGTATTTGTTCACTTGTTTATTCATCTGCCAGTTCAGTAAAATCAAAATATACTTATATTCATGATCTATTCTCTAAAAGCAAATCTAAATATATTATATGCTGCTTCTCAGGTAGCAGCATATCATTTTTTTAAAGGATTTTTAGATATTTTAAAATATTTAAATATTAAATTTTATTGTCTTCTGCAGTATAGCTGTTAAAGTAAATGTATGTTGTTTTTTAAAGGAGTTTTAGATATTTATATTGGAAAACAAGCCAAAACAAAAACATATCAAAAACGTATTTTGTTGCAGTGTATAATGAGGTGAAGACTTCCCTCTCTCACCTTTCTGTTCACTTCAATCCATCTTTAACTCACAATAAAACAAACTCTCTCTTATTAATAAAGCTGCGTATTTCCAATTTTCTTCACGATAAGATACACACCACAACACATATGTATTATGATTCACTTCATGGCGAGCTATCACATTATAATCTAGCTGCAGCAAGCGTGCGTGAGGGACAAGCATGCCTGCCCCAGAATGTGCCTCAGCTGGATGCAGTTTCAATCTCTCCCCCTTAGATCGGTTCACTTCACGTGACTCATAGAAGAGGCGCTGACTGCACACAGAAATGCCAGTTTCGGAGTTTATACTTATTTACATGACCTGCTTCCTTATTATTTGAACTTTAATAAAGGATGCATTAAAGATATAATGCCGTGTTGTTTCCTTTTAAGACGCTCTGACGCACAAGTTTTGCTTCAGTGGGATGGCAGCTCCGGCTCTACTTATTCCACAACGAGAGTGCTTCTGTATTTACTTATTTTTGCATTATAATTTCCTCATACTGTGCAATCTACATCACCTGAAGCTGTTTGGAAAGTGCATCTGTGAGCTGCGTAATTCTTCCTCTCCTCAGTGCTGCTCTCACGTGTCATTAGAGTTTCATGTGATCTCGTTACGTTAAATGAGATCAAACGACTATTCGACAATGAACATTTTTTTAGATAATTTGTTTTTGGACAACATTTTCAATAACGTCGATTAATCATTTCAGCCCTAATATATATATATATATTACAATTGGACAAATTAGGTCGATTTTTACGTTTATTTTGAAAAAATTACTGGATTATCTAACTATTTTTTTTTTTTTTTAATTCAAATATTAACTATTTTTTTCTGCCAGGCTTCTAAACTACAAATAAGTTTTACATTTTTATTCTTCATATATAATGTTTTTTTTTATCTTATTTCACTTCACTTCATTAAGTGTTATCAATATTTTTGTTTAGAAACCGGCAAAACAGTATAGATTTGCATACCCAAACCCTAACCCTACCACCACAAAAATATGAATATTCAAAAACAGTCAAGCTCCAAAATGACTAAAAAAAGTAACACATAGGGGTCCTGGGTAGCTCAGTGGTAAAATACGCTGACTACCACCCCTGGAGTTGCGAGTTCGGATCCCAGGGCGTGCTGAGTGACTCCAGCCAGGTCTCCTAAGCAACCAAATTGGCCCAGTTGCTAGGGAGGGTAGAGTCACACGGGGTAACCTCCTCGTAGTCGCTATAATGTGGTTCGCTCTCGGTGGGGTGCGTGGTGAGTCGTGCGTAGATGCCGCGGTGGATGGCATGGGCCTCCACATGTGCTATGTCTCCATGGTAACGCGCTCAATGAGCCACATGATAAGATGTGCGGACTGACAGTCTCAGACGCGGAGGCAACTGAGATTCGTCCTCCACCACCCGGATTGAGGCGAGTCACTACGCCACCACGAGGACTTAGAGTGCATTGGGAATTGGGCATTCCAAATTGGGAGCAAAAAAAAAAAAGCACCACATAAGTATCATAAAAGTGATCCATACAACTCGTGAAATGTATTCCAAGTCTCCAGAAGTCATACGATAGCTTTGTGTGACAAACAAACAAAATTCACCAATGTTGTTCCACATATGGGTCATATGGGTTTGAAGCAATATGAGGGTGAGTAAATAATTACAGAAATTTTTTTTTTTGGCGAACTATCTTTTAAAATGAAAATATTTTCTTAACTGGTCATATACGAAAATATCAAGTGTGAATATGCAAAAGTTACAGACAGACACACATAAATCCGAGAGAAGACACGGTAAGCATTTACCCAACAGGCACAAGCCCTTCCAAAAAAAGCACTTCAGCGGTACCATGGTACAGTGATGTTATCACATGGTACAATCATGGTATTTTAAGGTAGTTCAGAAAATACCATGGCACTACCATGTCACATTTCCAAAACACATGGTAGAACCATGCTGTTTTTTATTAGTGACAGAAGAGAGTCATCTGTGGTGTCAGGTAACACATTACAGGCAAAAATCTAATCTATTCTGCTTTGCACTCTGCTCAGGAATTTACTTGAAAACATGTTCTGTAGACCTGCAGTCCAAGCAACGGAGAGAAAATGAGGTTGTCTCTTTGATAAGTATGAGTTGTCCTGAGAAATCCATTTTATTTCTCATCCAAAGAGCACTTTAGAGCCACAGCTCAAGTCAGAAGAAATTTCTGAAGCCAGACTGATATGGGGGAAAAAAGGATTTGCCCTGAGCCTCATTCAAAGACATTTACCTGCATACAGTGTCTGTCAGACTGTTAAAGACATATGAGTATGTCCCCATACGCAGCAGGGTGCGATGCACTGTGTGACGCTGACCCAGTTGTCTGGCCATAACAATTTGACCCTTGTTAAAGTCACTCATGTCACTCCTGCCCATTTCTCCTGCATCCAACACATTAACTACGAGAACTGATTGTTCGCTTACCATCTAATCTACCCAGACTTTGATATGTGCCCTTGTTGGGAGATGATCAATGTTATTCACTTCACATGTGAGTGGTCATAATGTTTTGGCTCATCAGTGTATATGACCAAAGCAAACAGTCATGGACTAAAAGCCACAAAACTCCCATTTTGATTTCTTGGGACTACAATAAAATAGCAGCACTGGCACAGTGTTATGAAATTCAACTTTGCATTTTCATGACAACAGCACTATGGGAGGTATAGAGAAGTTCTTCTAAAACAAAGAGCTCCTGTACCTGGTTTCTTCACAACAGGAAGCCTAATGGTCTCCCTTTCACAAAGACCAGGCTGCGCCAGACAGGTACACAACCTCCATTCTCCATCAACGGATCATACAGCAGCAGTGCTTTCCATCAAGACCCCCTTTTAATGAGGCTCAGGTCATTTCACCAAGCATATAGGAAAATATAACACAATAATATAATCAAAACAAAGCTCCAGATTAAAAGTGCTCACGTTGAAATAACACACAGCAGTCTTTGAGTTTTCAGCAGCCTACGGAATTGAGCTTAAATATCAGTTCCATTATTAATCACCAGTATCGCATCTGGAAATTACATTTGTGTACTCTTAGTCAGAATTCTACCTCACTCTAGTTTGTTAGCAATGGGGGAAAATGGCCTGTGGCATTGCGTTATGAAGTAAAAGGGGCTTTAGAGGGGTTTGACCTTCAGCTTAAAAAAATATACTGAGAGCAAAAAGCTTTTGGGCTTTGGAAAAGAGCCTGTCACAGGAAAAGGTTATATTTCCAACATATAGGGGAGACCAAGGCTAGTTGTCACCAGGGCTATATCTCAGTAACTATCTAGTTTTAAGTCAGAAATCGAATTAAACAAATATGTGTTTTCTATAGAAGTGGTTTGGAAGGTTTCAAACACCTAGTTCAAAACCCTCTTAAATTAGAATAGTTTTGTTAATTCTAACTTTCAAACTTATATATTATACAGTATCTGCTATTCCAGTATTGTCCTGTTTTTGCTATAGCTGTTGGGTAAACAAGTAAAACAACACTGGCATTTATGTTCAGGCAAGGGTCATATATATGAAGGTGCAGTCCTGATTTCTTCTGTTTTTGTGTATATCTCATACTCAATTGTTTCAAAAATTCTAACAAATTCTAACATAAAACAAAGGCAATCTGAGTAAACATAAAATACAGTTTTTAAATGATAATGTTATTTGTTGAAGCAAAAAAATTATCCAATACCAACTGGGCCTGTGTGAAAAAGTTACTATATCCCCAAATCTATGAAACTGCATTCATAATGGGGTTCAGCTGGACTAGACACACCCAGGACAAATTACTGCCAGCCCTGTTCAATCAAATCAACACCTAAATAGAACTTTTTCAGCAGCATGAAGTTGGCTAAAAGGTCTCACCCAACAGCACACTATGCCAAGGTCGAAAGAAATTCCAGAAATGATGAGGGAAAAGGTGATTAAAATTCATCAGTCTGGGGGGTTACAAAGTTATTTCAAAGGCTCTGGGACTCCAAAGAACCACAGTGAGAGCCATTATCTCCAAATGGAGAAAACTTGGCACAGTAGTGAACCTTCCCAGAAGTGGCTGGCCTTCCAAAATTCCTCTAAGAGCACAGCGACGACTCATCCAGGAAGTCACAAAAAGCCAAGGACAACATCCAAGAAACTGCAGGCCTCTCTCGCATCAATAAAGGTCACTGTTCATGACTCCTCTATCAGAAAGACTAATGCGCGAACACATTTCATAATTCCGCCAAAATACCCGTCTTGGTGAGGTATTCATGCAAACACTGAGAGTGATGTCTAAAGTGAACGTAAACAGCGGATAAAAAAGCGGCTTTGTATTAAAATGTCAGATTGTAAGTATAAATGTAAGCTTATAGACCTGCTGCTGTCTAGTGTAGTGTGTCATTATAATAATCAAACAAGAAAACAAGAAAACACTCACTGCTCTTGACTGGGTAACTTTAGTAGCTTTAAAAAGTATTAATGTATTATAACCATACAGTAAAGACCAGTAGTAGTTTTATGTTGCATTTCATTCTGAAAGTTTACTTGAATATTTGATGGCCTACTGCTGTTAAAAACTTTTAAAGCTGTTAAAATAAGCACTGAATTGTCTTAATTTGTATTTTTTGTATTTACTTCTATTCATTGCTCTTTTTTATTGTTATTGTATTACTAACTGTTTACTAGTCTTGAATAATTAAGAAATTGAAACCATTCTTCCATAATTAACATATTAGTTTGTGTTATTATTTGTTGTGGTTTTGAAGCTGGTATTGAGAATGGTCAAATTTCACTACAGACTACAAAAATGTTGGTATTGTGATAATGTATAGCCTTTATTGTACATGGTAGATCTTGCTGCAATAACATGATGAAAAAGTAGATCTCATTCCATAGACGTGTGAGCATCCCTGCTGTTAATGGAGGCTTTTCTTTATTTGACTACCATACATGACATAAAATAATTATCATATGCCAAAAGTCTCCTCCCCTACCCAGTGCAGTTTACATTTTTGTTGCAGAGAATTGAGTTGATTGCATAGGTTCACTATTAAGTTGGGCATCGGTCATAATTTTAGAAAAATATATAACATAAACTTTGACATGTTACTTGAGCATGTAACTTAAATGTACTTTTTTCTCTCCAGACAAGTAACTTTTTAACTCGGACAAGTGAATGACCAATTTTCTTGTCCGGAGGACAAGCACATGACAATGCTTAATGTCAAACCCTGGCTCAAATGTATGCTCTAGTTGATTTTGTGTTTTGACCATTTGTGAACTGCATTAAACTCCGTCTCGTTTATGCTTTGTGGGTGTGACTTTTTTGCCGTGTCATCACCACTCATATCTATACAAGCAATGTGTTTATGATTCAATTACTACTAGAGCACAAAATTGTTTACAAGATCACAAAATTCTTCATAGATCTAGCCTCTTAATTTTGCTCTCAAATTGCACCAGATTGATGCATTTAACTTTAAAATGTACAAAATGTTCTTACAGGGGAGCATGCCGCTGGACCCCCCTAGAGGGTCCGAGTTCACCCACCAACCCAATGGAGATGCTGTGGCAGGACCTTAAACGGGCATTTCATGCTCGAAAACCCTCCAATGTGGCTGAACTAAAGCAGTTCTGCCAAAATTCCACCACAGTGTTGTGAAAGACTGATCTCCAGTTATCGGAAGCGTTTGGTTGCAGTTGTTGCTTCTGAAGGTGGCACAACCAGCTATTAAGTTTAAGGGGGCAGTTTGTTTTTCACATGGGTGATATAGGTGTTGGATAACTTTTTTGCTTCAATAAGAAAATATATATTTGAAAAATGTATTTTGTGTTTACTCAGGCTGCCTTTGTTTTATGTTATATCTCTAAATAGATCTAAAACTATTTAGTATGAAAAATACACAAAAATAGAAGAAATCAGGATTTTTCACAGCAATGTAGATTTTTAACCAAATGAAACTGTGTTCTTAGGACAAGTTGTCACATTTTCATTGGGGCAAATGGTCACATGCATTTTTAAAGGGATAGTTCACTCAAAAATAAGAATTCTCTCATCAATCACTCGCATTAGGCCATCCCAGATGTGTATGACTTTCTTTCCTCTGCAGAACACAAATGAAGATTTTATGAAGAATATCTCCGCTCTGTAGGTCCATACAATGCAAGTGAATGGTGACCAGACCTTTGTAGCTCCAGAAATCACATAAAGGAAACATCAAAATAATCCATATAACTCAAGTGGTTAAATCTACAGTATATCTTCAGAAGCAATATGATAGACTTGGGTGAGATACAGATCAAAATGTCCTATTTTTAGTCTAAATCTCCACTTTCACTTTCACATCTAAAAGTCACATGTGGTGCCTGTTTAGTTTTACTTTCACATCTGAAACTTAAAGTGGAGATTTAGAGGAAAAAATGACTTAAATTGTGATCTGTTTCTCACACATACCTATCATATTGCTACTGAAGATATAGATTAAACCACTGGAGTCTTATGGATTACTTTTATGTTTCCATTATGTGATTTTTGGAGCTTCAAAGTTCTGGCCACCATTCACTTGCATTGTATGGCCCTACAGAGCTCAGATATTAATCTTAAATTCTTCAACTGTGTTCAGCAGAAGAAAGTCATACACATTTGGGATGGCATGAGGGTGAGTAAATGATGAGAGAATTTTCATTTTTGGGTGAACTATCCCTTTACGGTTTATATTGCATACAATGTATTAATTACTTTATAAAATTTATATAACTATTTATTGATATTTACTGGCCAAAACAATGTTTTTTGTATGTTACCTTTTACATTTGTGCTCTTTCATGAACTGTTGGGAGTTTCTTCAACTTTGTGCACTTTCATGTCCCAGGGGTTGATTTTTAAAACTAACAGATTTCAAGTTTCTTTTTGTTATATTAAGGTCAGATTAAAACTGACCTTCATCATTTATTTTAGGTACTTTTCAAATGACTTTTATATTGTTTGAGCTTTGTCCCAGACCCAGACGTTCAATATTAAACTATGAAATTCCAGTATAAAAATGAAATTATTAATTTAAAATGATAATAATCCACATAGTGAAATAAAAACATACCATTTCAGTGTTTTAAGTGTGAAAATGATATATATAAATTTGACAAAAATTACTGTTCACAGTTGTAGGATACATAAAATGTTCCCTAATAGTTACCTAATAAATTAGTCTTAGAAAGACAAGGGAGGCGACTATTTTATTTAAAAAATGCTAAAAATGTCATTTCCATTAGTGTCATTTCCACCACGGAATTCTACTAAAATTACAGAATTTTTTGAAGTGGAAGAAATGATACTATGGTGGGAATTTTCATGGTTTTCAGGGGAAAAAAAGACAAAAATTGCATAAATATCCTGTTATACATGTACATACACTGTTGGATTTCATTAGCAAACAGATTAAATAAGCTAGTGAGAATGTGAAATATGTTTAAAAGATTTTACTTTCTAGAAATCCACAGGGCTTAAAGTGTGCAACGTTTACTGTTAAAATGTATCTGTAAATCCTATAATAGACTGTTTAATGGCAGATTCCACTGTGACAACTTACCCCATATAGTGTGACAATATGCCCCGCTATTGGGGAACCTTGTCAGAAAAGGTCACTGTGTGTTAAATTAACTGTATCTTTTTTCTAGGCAATAACTGTGGAAATGTTCGATAGATTTTATTTATTTGCCTACATAGAAACTGACTTTCAAAAAATAAACAACCCTGAAAAATATTCACTGAAGCAAAGAGTATGACAAAAGCTTCCTTTCCTCACTGGGGCGGACTGACCATAGGGAGAACCGGGACTTTTCCCGGTGGGCCGGCCGCCATCAAGTCCATTTATTTATTTATTTGGCAAGTAGTTTTGTAATAAGCTGGATAATGAGCAGTCAGACGGTCATTTTCGCAACATAAATATCAACAGAACTCAGACGCAAACCGGCAGTAGAATTCAGCTGTTCAGTGATTTCTTTCTTCTCACATAATAACAAATTTTCAATGCAAATCAATATTTCATGTCCAGGTTTATTTTGCAATAACAACCGTCTGACTGTACATTATCCCTTACTTAAATTACAAGGGATTTAGACATCCTAATACTAATAATAAAACATGTTAGTATTTGTTGTGCTACTCTTAAATTATGCTGTTTAAATACAAAAATAATTGTGTTGCGGTATTCTATTATTTTAATATAATAAAAAATTATGTTATTACATTAATGAGAATCAAATAATAATAAATGGAATTACAAAAAAACAAAAAACAAACTCTAAGGTAAAAATGTCAGGACATAAGAATTTGGGGAGAAAATGTGCTTAATTGTCATGAAAATAACCAATCGATTAATCTTTTACTCTCTGGTACAAAAAAGTTGGCTTACATCAAGGATCCAATAAACCAACACTTTGTTAAAATGGGTCATTTTTTATTGTTTGGCCTTAAAGGCCTAGTCTATTTAAATACTGACCTCTTCTCAAATTTTGGAAGGATAGACTGCACTGATAATACTGGGGTGGGAACGTCAGCCATATTAAAAGGTCACTGTCACCACAGAAGAAAGGAATGAACTGAGAACGAAGACCTTCATAATTTTCTTTAATGCTGCTCACATTATTTTTTGTGTTTCACAGGAACCGTTAAGCCCACTTCATCTTTCACAGCAGCTACTGGGAACAATGGCTGTTCTCCCACTCAGGACCCCTGCCCGACAGCAGCCCCTCACCCCACGGTCTGGATGTTCTGATAGTGCCTTTGCCCTATCAACAAGGGTCCAAGGTGGAACGGCTCTACGAAATAATTGGCATGCTTCCATGCCAATATGCACACACTCAGCTGGCAGAACGACACAATTTTCTCGACTCAAAACACCTCCAGCTAACCTTATTTCGCCTGGCAGTGGAGCGTTTCCAAGGCCTAAACAATCCTGAGCACCAAGCTCATGCCAATTCTGTCCCCCCGCTGCTGTATTTAGCTGAATTACGGGATATTTAGTGGAATTAGCTTTGACTCTGGTAGGCTTACTGAAATAGCACGAAATTATAACGCTTTTCTTTTGCTGTTGTGATCCCCTTATGGTAACAATACTGTATTAAATTCTTTTAAAACACCTCCTTCAAATATTAAGTGAGTCTTCCTCTAAGTAATCAATGAATAGTTCACCCAAAAATGAAAATTCTGTCATCATTTACTTGCCTTCATGTTCTTAAAAACCTGTATGACTTTCTTTCTTCAGCAGAACACAAAAGGAGTTATTTTAGAGAATGTTAACACTGCATTTTGCAATGCAACAAAAGTGGATGGTGATTTAAACTACTAAGCACCAAAAAGGATCAGAAAAGCACAATAAAAGTAGGCTAAACAAGCTACAAAATTAGTTCATATGATTCATGTGCTAAATTTCAAGTCTTTCAAAGCCATACAATTGTTTTGTGTGACAAAGGGACTGAAATTTAAGTCATTATTTGCTTGTTAGTCACAAGAGACCTCACTGATGTGTTGCATGCTGTGTCATGCTTGTAAATGCACAAGTGTGAATGAGATTTGAGAGCTATGGCAGAGTGTTGTCTGTTCATCAATTGAAACTGGCCTATAGCGCACGAGTCATATGGATTTCTATGATCCTTTTTTGTCCTTTTCAAGCTTTGGCAGTAAAAAACAAAACAAAACTCACCATCCACTTAGTTGCATGGAAAAAGAGCACTTTTGTGGTCCACAGAAGAAAAAAGTCATACAGTTTGGAATGACATAATGGTGAGAAAATTATGATCTTGATCTTTATTTAAAAAAATATACACAGTTGTGCTCAAAAGTCAGAAATTGTGACATTTTGGCATTGATTTTGAAAATATGAATGACAATGGTCTTTTATTTAAGGATAGTGATCATATGAAGCCATTTATTATCACATAGTTGTTTGGCTCCTTTTTAAATCATAATGGTAACAGAAATCACCCAAATGGCCCTGATCATATTTTCAAGGAGCACAATACAACGATACTTGAACAAAAATGAGCTGCATGGTCGAGCTGCCAGAAAGAAGCCAATGCCACAAAAAAGCCCGGTTACAATATGCCCGACAACACCTTGACACGCCTCACAGCTTCTGGCACACTGTAATTTGGAGTGACGACACCAAAATAGAGCTTTATGGTCACAACCATAAGCGCTATGTTTGGAGAGGGGTCAATAAGTATTGTGCCCCTTGAAACAACCACACCATCTTTTTCCAGAGCAGCCTGTATTTCTCCTGAGGTTACCTGTGGGGTTTTTCTTTGTATCCCGAACAATTCTTCTGGCAGTTGTGGCTGAAATCTTTCTTGGTCTACCTGACCTTGGCTTGGTATCAAGAGATCCCTGAATTTTCCACTTCTTAATAAGTGATTAAACAGTACTGACTAGCATTTTCAAGGCTTTGGATATCTTTTTATATCCTTTTCCATCTTTATAAAGTTCCATTACCTTGTAACGCAGGTCTTTTGACAGTTCTTTTCTGCTCCCCATGGCTCAGTATCTAGCCTGCTCAGTGCATCCACGTGAGAGCGAACAAACTCATTGACTATTTATACACAGACACTACTTGCAATTTAAAAAGCCACAGGTGTGGGAAATTAACCTTTAATTGCCATTTAAACCTGTGTGTGTCACCTTGTGTGTCTGTAACAAGGCCAAACATTCAAGGATATGTAAACTTTTGATCAGGGCCATTTGGGTGATTTCTGTTATTATTATGATTTAAAAAGGAGCCAAACAACTATGTGATAATAAATAGCTTCATATGATCACTATCCTTAAATAAAAGACCGTTTTTTTGCATGATCAGTCATATTTTAGGCTACAGCTGTCATGTACAGGTTATGCAACTGACATGCGTCAGGCCAAACCCAGGAAGAAGAACGTTGTTGGAAACTTAAAAATGAATGACCATGAAGAGAGTCAAATGTCCACTGAAAACAATGAAATTGTGGCAAAAAGAGGTCACAAGAATTCAGTGATATGAAAGTGGCTTCATTTCAAAAGCTGGATAATGCAATACTTTGCCATTATTGGTATGAAATATACACTCACCAAGCGCTTTATTAGGAACACTATGGTCTTCTGCTGTTGTAGCCCATCCGCCTCAATGTTCGACATGTTGTGCATTCTGAGATGCTATTATGCACAGAGTGGCGGTACAGAGTGGTTATCCGAGTTATCGTAGCCTTTCTGTCAGCTCGAACCAGTCTGGCCATTCTCCGTTCACCTCTCTCATCAACAAGGGGTTTCCATCCGCAGAACTGCTGCTCAATGGATGTTATTTGTTTTTGGCACCATTCTCAGTAAGTTCTAGAGACTGTTGTGCGTGAAAATCCCAGGAGATCAGCAGTTACAGAAATACTCAAACCAGCCCATCTGGCACAAACAATCATGCCACGGTCGAAATCACTGAGATCAATATTTTTTTCCCATTCTGATGGTTGATGTGAACATTAACTGAAGCTCCTGACCTGTATCTGCATGATTTTATGCACTGCTGCCACACGATTGGCTGATTAGAAAATCGCATGAATAAGTAGGTGTACAGGGGTTCCTAATAAAGTGCTCGGTGAGTGTATACCATGATAAATATATCGATTTCCAGCAATATGAAAAAAACTGAGATAATATTTTTGGCCATTTCTCCCAGCCCTATTTGAGATGGTTCATCATATATGTGATATTTAAACTGTAGAGCACAAACATGTGAAATGACCTGGGGAGGCACTTTTGTAAAACAATTTCCTAATAAAATGCGACTTTATAACCCACCGTGGGAAACACATAGAAGACCTCTGGGCTATTAGAGAAACAGTACAACCCCATACTGAACAGATCTCTTACAAAACATTTAATTATAAAATAAGTTACTTAAGCAGAAAGACAATCTGCACGTATCAAGCCTTCATATACAGAGTCAAGTCTAGTGCACAGATTATGTGAGATATATGCAATATAACATTATCAGATCAAATTAATGTAAAAGAGCTCTGTTCAAAAACCAAGTGAGCTGCTTTTTTGTCTTAAGTCTACATAGGCAGCAATTCTACACAACACAAAATGCAACTCCTCCCTTGATGTGCACTGAAGACTTTATTTACAGTTGAATTTTAAATTTTTTTTTTGACACTACAGTAGCGTGTTGTTAAGCTAAATTTGTATTACTCAAATAAGTATAAACAATACACAGCACATATAAATATTGGGTAAAATAGCTGATGTTATCGATACTTTTCAGTTTGGATTAAAGGAATATTCTGAGTTCAATAAAAAGTTAAGCTCATTCAACAGCATTTGTGGTATAATACTGATTAATTATAAAAAAACAAAATCTGGACTCCAGTGAGGCACTTTCAGTGAAAGTTAATGGAGCCAGTCTGTAAACGTTAAAATACTCAATATTTCAAAATTATAGCCACATTTTAGTGTGAGAAAATTGCTTACTAAACTTTTCTGTGTAAAGTTATAGCCACTTTTACAACATTGTTGCCATGACGAAAAACCCTAAAATGACTGTAAAAATGACTGTAATACATGAGTTTTAACAGATTAACTTAAGTGTTTTTATAAAATTATAAGCTTCATATTTCTGACTTTAAACCATCCAAAAATTGGCCCGTTCGCTTCCAGTGTAAGTGCCTCGCTGTCACCTCAATTATTATTTTTTTATCCCCTTTTCTCCCAATTCCCACTACTTAGTAGGTCCTCGTGGTGGCGCAGTTACTCACCTCAATCCGGTTGGCGGAGGACAAGTCTCAGTTGCTTCCGCTTCGGAGACAGTCAATCCTCGCATCATATCATGTGGCTCGTTGTGCATGACACCGCGGAGACTCACAGCATGTGGAGGCTCATGCTACACTCCATGATCCACGCACAACTTACCACATGCCCCATTGAGAGCGAGAACCACTAATCGCGACCACGAGGAGGTTACCCGAATGTGATTCTACCCTCCCTAGCAACCGGGCCAATTTGGTCACTTAGGAGACCTGGCTGGAGTCACTCAGCACACCCTGGATTCGAACTCGCAACTCCAGGGGTGGTAGTCAGCGTCCATACTCGCTGAGCTACCCAGGCCCCCAATTTTTGCTTTTTTTTTTTAGGTAATAAACATTATGCCAAAAATGCTAAACCTGTATATTCCTTTAAATAAGTATAATTATAGTAATTTCTCTCAACTTTTTTACGACACCCTGGCTATTATTTCTTAACTAATCTCATCAGTCCAAGATGTCCATAAGATTTGCAGAGCTAATACATCTCGAAGATAAATTTTCAAGCTACATATTGGCAGTGGATTCCACGGAGAGGATTTCAGCTCAAGCTACTGATCTATAATGAATCTGAGAGGACCACCACATCCCAGGCACATGCAGATACAGAAGCTACACAAAGGTGCAGCTGATGCAGTGAAGCTATGATGGGGAAGGGCAGGGAGCACCATGCACAGCAGAAAAGCCTTCCAGCAGCAAATGAATGAAAATAAGATGATACGAATCTGATACTGGGAGTCGGCTAGCTGTCGCTAACAGATAGCGAATCCCTAGTGCACACAGGTAATTTGGCGACTGCAGTAAGCCCTCGCTGCATGCTCCCCCTCTCACCTCTGTTGGACACAGTAATTAAACACGCTGATTGGAACTCAATACCCCTCTATCATCAAAGCTGGCTTAGCATGCTCTCGAATCAAGCAAACACAGTCAAGGACAAAGTCCAAGAGGAATGAGAAAAAAAAAATACTCTAAAGCTCCATTTTTATTCCCTGCCAGGTGCTACTCAAAATAGAACAAAGCAGATTGTGACAATACATCCAACTGTGCAGCAGGGTCGGAAATTATTAAAGTTGATTCAGAGCAACAATGCCACCAAAAGTGGCAAAAATGCTTGGTTAAATGTAAAATGTGAACACGTGATTGACTTTTATATGAACAGGTCTCCTGGAAAGGCAGGACATAACTTCATTATTTCACAGCTTTCATGTTTAAGCCTAAACTTATCAAATTAATTAGTCAAAAAACAAATTAAACTCACGAGCAGTTTCTTGTCTTCCCCAGAGACAGACGATGGAACACGTAATCTGGCACGCGCTTCGCTTGTGATTTTGATTCAGATTCATGATTCGCAAAAAAAAATCATTCAGACCGTTTATTGAATCTTTTTGTTCAGTTCAAAGGAATCATATTTAAAAGATTCGACTCAAATGATTCTTTCAACGAATCACACATCACTACTGCCGATCTGCACGCATTTTTGCATGTACAGCTCTTGTTATTTTTTATTGGGTGTTATGTCGCAAAAGTATCGAAAGGTTCTAGAGAAATTTATTGGAGCAAAAGTATCAATTTTTCAACCTCTTCAAAATGTAGTGAAGTGAAAGTAAAAGTCCAAAGAAATATTTATACTCAAGTAAAGTACAAATATAAAAAAACTTACGTACAGTAACGAAGTATTTGTACTCGTTACTAGGGCTGAAACGATTAGTCGACGTTAATCGACAATGTCGGCAATAAAAAATTGTCTACAAAATATTTCGTTGTCGAACAGCCGTTTGATATTTTTTTTGGGGGGGGGGGATTTTTCCCCTTTTTCACCCAATTTGGAATGCCCAATTCCCAATGTGCTTTAAGTCCTCATGGTCGCGTAGTGATTCACCTCAATCCGCGTTGTGGAGGACGAATCCCAGCTGCCTCCGCGTCTGAGACCGCCAACCCGCGCATCTTATCACGTGGCTTGTTGAGCGCGTTGCCACGGAGACATAGCGTGTGTCGAGGCTTCACGCCATCCACCACGGCATCCACTCTCAACTCACCATGCGCCACACCGAGAACGAACCACATTATGGCGACCACGAGGAGGTTACCCCATGTGACTCTACCCTCCCTAGCAACCGGGCCAATTTGGTTGCTTAGGAGACCTGGCTGGAGTCACTCAGGTCGTTTAATCTTAACGTAACATAAGATCATATGAAACTCTAATGACTGCACACAAGAGCAGCACTGCAGCTCGCGCCTGACTGAGAAGAGGAAGAAAATACATCTCACAGTCCAGACACACTCTAAGCTTTCCAAACAGCTTCAAGTGATGTAGATCGCAAATTATGAGGGAATTATAATGCAAAAATACAAAATAAGTAAATACAGAAGCACTCTTGTTGTGGAATAAGTGGAGCTGGAGCTGACGCTCAGCTTAAGCAAAACTTGCGTGTTGAGCGTCTTTAAAGGAAACACCCCGCCGTTACATCTTTAACGCAGTTCTATTTAATGCGTTATAGCTTTATTAAAGTTAAAAATAAGGAAACTGGCATTTCTCTGTGCGGTCAGCGCCTCTTCTATGAGTTGCGTGAAGTGTCCTGATCTAAAGCGGCTGAGGTACACTCTGTTGCGGGGACGCTCAACCCTCGAGTGCACGCGCTTAATGCAGCTAGATTATAACGTGATGGCAACTTATTGTATCATAATATATGTCACTGTGCATTTCTTATCGTGAAGAAAATTGGCAAAACGCAGCTTTATTAATAAGAGAGGGTTTGTTTTATTGTGAGTTAAAGATGGATTGAAGTGAACAGAAAGGTGAGAGAGGGAAGTCTTCACCTCATTATACACTGCAACAAAATACGTTTTTGATATGTTTTTGTTTTGGCTTGTTTTCCAATATAAATATCTAAAACTCCTTTAAAACAACATACATTTACTTTAACAGCTATACTGCAGAAGACAATAATATTAAATATTTAAATATTTTAAAATATCTAAAAATCCTTTAAAAAAAGATTCATTGACCTGAGAAGCAGCATATAAGATATTTAGACTTGCTTTTAGAGAATAGATCTTGAATATAAGTATATTTTGTCTTTACTGCACTCACAGAAGTATAACCAAGTGAAAAATACACTTATATACAAAATACACTTATATTTAAGATACAATCTCTTAAATCAAGTCTAAATATCTCATATGTTGCTTCTCAAGTAAATGTATCTTGTTTTATGGATTTTTAGACAATTTTAAATGGAAAACAAGACAAAAACGCTTGATAACAAAAGGATTTTTTTTGCAGTGAATTTCTTTACTGAATTAAACTTAATACAGATTATTTTTCCCTTTAATCCAGTGAATGTCATTTAGAAGTATTTTTTAAAAGATGATTTTGTCCTCTTTATTGTTAGCAAGCATGTTTATTACAACCTTTTAAGTCAGGGCACAAGCTGAATAGTCGGTTTAGAGCTAATGATTAATCATTGCAATAATCGCCCGAATAGTAGAATAATCGTTCAAATAATCGTTAGATTAATCGATTATCAAAATAATCATTAGTTGCAGCCCTATTCATTACTATACACCTCTGATAAGTAGTGTGTACTACTACTATGTTAGTGTGAACTATTACTAATACAAGTTCTTAGTATTCTAGGCCTTGTACAAATACCAATACTACTTCTTAATATTCTAGGGCTAGTTATTAAAATTATCACACCTCAGCAAGGACACCTACATTTGTTCCAAGGTCAATTAAAGCTAATAACTTAACGTTAGCCTAATTCATTTAAGTATTTATTCAGGTCTCAATAAAGGCAATAGTAAATAAAGAGTTCAAAGCATCATAGTAAATGTGTTTTTAGACATTATGAGCAGTTCTGTTCACTTACACTAATGTTATCAGGTGTGTAACTGCAATCAAATGACGCTTTTCTCTTTTCAAGTGACTGTGATAATCGTTTGCCTCAATTCTGATTCACAGTCTTCAATCAAATTAATATGTAAAACATCAGATGAATATGCTTTGGCAAAAACTGTGCAGTTCACGGCAATCTCCCTTTCATTCCTTTGGGAAAGTTCTGCAAAGCTTGTCAGAGCTAGCAACGGTAGCCAAGGGGGGCGGAGCTTAGTGAAAGCTCAAGTAGAGAAAGTTACACAAAAGAAACACGAAATTGAATGTCTTTCATTTAGACTAAAGGTGCTGTAAGCGATTTTAGCCATTCTAGAATTTCCACAAGCTGTCAAGATGAGTCGATGAATTAGCCACGCCCCCATTTTCCAAAGCCACACACTCCAAAGATACCAAATAAGCTTTATTGAGACTGGCACGAGCAGAAACGTTTGTCAAAAACAACAGCAGCAAAATAGCGCCCTCAACTGACAACTGTTATGAGCAACATGGCATAAAAATGGCATTATGCCTCAATAATTCGCTGCAACTAAAATACTATGAGAATGTGCAAAATAATTGACAGCCAGAAAAATGTAATTGTCCACGGCACGTCAACACATTTTTGTTTGCTGTTTACATAGTCTAGTGTTGTCATAGAGACTGGTGAGACATCTCAGAACACAAATGTCATTCATATCTGTTAGGGAGTAGTAAAATATTTTGCATACCTTTCCATGAAAAAAATCATTTACAGCACCTTTAAGTCAGTTTCATTGAGCCAACATAATTTAGTTGGGATTAGGTCAAATTAAATGTACTATACTGTACTATTTTAACTCAACTTAATTAGGTTAGTCAAACTCAATTTATTGGTAAGGTCTTTTTAATTTATATTTTTATGCTGATCCAGCTTAATTTGTTTATTAATCATTAGTATTAGGTAAGCAAGTGTAAGGTCAGTAAAAATGCTGCACTATCAATTTAATAGCAACTGGTTATAGAGCTAAGCAACACTCACATCAAGTATCATTTGAAAGGAAAAAGTCCATCCTAAAAATAAAGCACCATTCTTCACCACAACAGTAACCTCCAAAACTCCAGCATAACAGACACTCTTTTTTTAAAAACAATATAACAGAACATTAAACATTAACAAATCTCCTATTCTCCTCAGGCTCAAAATTTCATAAAATAACACCTAATTTCAACACTTGTCCTCCCAATCCAATCCCATGCAAAGCATGCTGGTAAATGGAAATCCTCAGCCCATGCAGATTCATCAATGCTACATTAACACCACAAAAAGTATTCATGTAGTCCCAACTTAAATGGATGAAGTAAACTTCCACTTTACAAACTGAAATGGATAAAATGCAATGAAATCAAGTTCTAACAAAATGTTCTAGAATTGTGTTGCTTTAGTTCATTTTAATTAAGTAAACCAAACAAGCAGCAAAAATCTTTTTTTAGTGTACATAAATACACAGTTTATGCGGTTAGAAAAAATTATGCCCTTGTAAAGTTAAAAATGCCCCTTGAAACCTACTCCAAGGGGTGTATATTGCCCAGTAATGGAAAAATTAATTTCCGACGCTGCTAACCATCGTATATATATATAAACTGATTCACCAGGCGTAGACTGGAAACAAAGGAATGGCAAAATCCATTCTGGTGTTGAATAATTGAAAAGTACTTGATGTGAATATTAATTTTTTGAGACATCAAGAGTATGTGTTAAATACTAAAACTCTTGTGTAATTATATCAGTTTAAATACACAGAGGTCCATTATATGTCACATCTGTACATTAAGACTGCACCCAATTAATTTACAGCCATGTGACAGGCCACGATAGACAAATTCTATTAATAAATAAAGGCAGTGCTCAGGGCCAGGCCCACCAGACGCAGAGAGGGGGGGTTTTATGGAGTGAAATGACCTGATGATGGGCTGTCTGTGTCCTCACTAGGACCACCCTGAGATGCCTCTCACAGCTGCCCTGGGGCATGTTATTCCTGAACCACAGTGATGCGCTCATATCACATATAGAATCATGGTTGTATTGCTTTTAATGCTGGGATGAACTTCCAAGGAGACTGGTGCATTTTATTCTTCCTAAGCATATCATCTGCAACTACTAACGAGTATACTACATTTCTTAAAGGCTGCAGTGTGCAATGTCTGCGCCACTACTGGCACCAAACTGTAATGCAAAATAATGACTACAATAGGTAGTCCTGTCCCAAACTCAAGCCATTGGTAGAGCCAATGTTATCTGTCATATATAGACCACTTTTCACAATCCAATTAATTCCCAATGGATAAAATGCAATGGAAAGCAATAAAAATGCCCCCAAATATTTAAATAAAGCGAATTCCTCAGTTTTTACCTGTTATCTAACATTTGATATGTTTCATAATAGTCTATTTTAGGCCTATAGTGTAGTCTGATGAAGTATTTGACATAAACGGATGGTGTGCTGTGTTATTTATATATGGTTTGGGTAAAAGGGGCCATCATAAAGGTAAAAAGAAATTGCCATGAGGGCTGATATTGCCCCTTATTAATAGTTTATTTCAGACATTGATTCCCACCCATTTTCAATGGCACAGTGAAAGTGATGTGCATTGCTTGACTAGTCAGAAAGCTTTGGATGTTTCCTTCATCTTCAGTGCCCTGATGCAGATAAGGGAATAATACAGGAGGGAAAGAAACATTTATCTTTCTGTTCTAATAGTAAAGAAAATGAAGTGGCCGTAATTAGATATACTATGGATTTTTTAATGCAATACAATACAGAATTTTTCCCTTTTTCCTCTCTCATATGCACACCAGAAAAAAAATCTATATACTCCAGCAGAGCTTTGCAAAGTCAACCACTGAGCAATTTGTCAGCATCGAATTTCAAAAGCCAGGTTTCCGCTAAATTATTCTAAGTCATATTACTTTCAAAGGTCTCACTTTCTCGGTGGGGGCACAAACAGCTATTAGCATGCTGTATGATGCTATTATGACAGAGCAATAACTTCCTGTAGCAAACAACTCATTCAATTAAGGGTCATTTCAAACACTTCGTTTGAAGTCTGGGATTTGATTCTAAAGATAGAAATGGCATGTCTGATTTTACTACCACAAAAGCAACTGCTTACAATGAAGCAAATTAACTTTAATATTCCTGATATGACAATACGCATCAGGGGTTTACATACAACCAATAAATCACAAGTGTGTTGCCGCTAGAGTGTTGTGGGTGGTTGCCAATATGTTGATATGCTGTTGCTAAGGAGTTTTTTTAATCCGCTATATAAACAGCATAATCATAATATTACAATTGACATATATACAAACAATGAAGCGAATGAACAGGTGAACTTTAAGGTAAGCACTAGTAAGTTGCGTTGTGAATACACTGTTCCATTAAAAACCCGCTACACTTAAAGGGGTCATGACATGCCATTTTCTTTATTTTAATATGTTCTTTGATGTTCACTTAGTACAATATTAGTAAAGATTTTTGCAAAAAAAAAAAAAATCATATATTTGTAAAACATGATGAATTTTTACCCTCATTCTGACCCCCTGTCAGAAATGCTCGGTTTTGGTGCTGCTTCTCCTTTAAATCTTGATAGTAAACGCCCACTGTTGTGATTGGCTCTCTGCTCTTGACTGACCTGCTCTCTCTACTTGCCATCTAACTGCCCACCGCTACTGGGCGGGCTAAGGAAGTGATAAGGTAAAGTAGTCCTTGATATATTGTTTTGGAAGCGGTCAGATGCAATCTGACATCACAATGTGGAGGAAGTAGAAAATGAGTTGTTTTAGCATCTTGATTTAAAAGAAATGCTCTTTTTGCAGTGAGGAGGAAGTTTTGAGTTCTGAAAGATATGGTATACGGTAACTATCTAAATGTGAGGATTTCACAACAGAGTACCTTCAAAAAACACTTTTATTTCAGGAGCTCAGGTTTTCAGGACAGTTGTATCATGTTGTTTTAAACATTGATTGACTTTTAATATGTTTGATATGCTAAATTAATTGAAAGTAGTTTATTCATTTTTCTAAATATTTGTATAAAGTTTGGTCTGTTACAGTTTGATTCATGCCCTTGTCATTTTGCAAGTTATCGTCAACTAAAGTGTAAAATGATATGCCATTGACTAAAATGAATGAATATGACATGATGAATTTATGCATTTGGCAGACGCTTTTATCCAAGCGACTTACAGTGCACTTATTACAGGGACAATCTCCCCTGGAGCAACCTGGAGTTAAGTGTCTTGCTCAAGGACACAATGGTGGTGGCTGTGGGGATCGAACCGGCAACCTTCTGCTTATCAGTTCTGTGCTTTAGCCCACTACGATACTACCAAATTTAAAGTATATATTCATCAAAAAACGACACCTGCTTTGCGATATTCTTTAGTACAGCAAGCGGCATGTGCATGACGAGGTGCAAAGAGACTGACTGTCCGCTTGTCTATAAAAACTAGGCTGCATGCGGATAGTCAACGCGTGTGCTGCTGACAAAATCTGCGTCAAGCACACTGTGCGCAAAACGTCCCAGCATGCGGAAAACCAAAGTATACTTTGTCCTTAAGTCTACAGGATTTACTCAAAACCTTTTCTTTTTGCTTAGCACTCACTCTCACCCACACACACACAGTGCATCAGTGCAGGTTAATTTTGTATTTGGCAGCATGTACTCATTCATTAGCAGAGCCAATGAGCAGCGGATCCTGTTAAACCTTTTTAATTAGAAAGTGATACTAAAACTAACAACTCTAGATTTAGGAGACAAGCTCCTGATCTAATCTTCGACAGCGGAGTAATTGAGGAAAGTCAGTGCCAGAGTTAAGGCTCATAAACGTGCAGGGTAACCCTATACAATGAAAAGATATCTGTTCCTCACCTAGACAAGGAAAGTCGATCCCATGTTGTGGGAAAAAGTCAATGTGGTTTGGAATGAACCTTAAGAGAAAACTTGGTGAGCCATAGGGAAAAAAAAATCAGCATTGCACATGAATTCTCGTGTAATAATTTTCCAAACTTTCTTTGATGGCAGCATTATCAAAAGCTGCCACAGCTGCCTTCTTCCTGGAAGTTGCAAAAGAAGGGATTTAAGTGTCCGAAAGTCAGGCACAACTGCAAAGATAAGGTAAACTGAGAGCCCATAATTTGTTGGAGCTATTTGCACTGATGCTATCTGCACTCGGTTCCACTGGTTAAGAGCCGTTACACTAAGATTCCTTGGAATGGCATTTTTTTTTCCCAAGTCCGGCATTCACATCTCCTCTGTTTCTCATTTGTTTGCCTTTGTTGTTCTGCATGAAGTGAGAACTGTGTGTCAACAGAGCTTTGTTTGATCTTTGTGCTACAGCCCAGTTGGAAAAAACAGTTTAAGGTGGTAAAGTTTTAGGCTTTTTTTGGAACATGGTAGCTGGTTTGTTGCTTGCTCCACCAGCTCTAAACAGCTTGACCAAGATGGTCTACCAGATGGAAACTAGGTCCACCAACACGTAATCCAGCTGATCACTCACCTAGTTCATCTTGGACCAGCTAATGACTATAAATGACCAGATTGGAGCCAGCCCTATCCAGTTTGACCAAGATGGTTTACCAGGTGAAAACTAGGTCCACCAGCAGGTAGTTCAGCTAATCAACCATCAAGACCAGCTTGGACTAGCTAATGACTATAAATGACCAGATTGGAGCCAGCCCTATCCAGTTTGACCAAGATGGTTTACCAGGTGAAAACTAGGTCCACCAGCATGTAGTTCAGCTAATCAACCATCAAGACCAGCTTGGACTAGCTAATGACTATAAATGACTAGATTGGAGCCAGCCCTAACCAGTTTGACCAAGAAGGTCTACCAGGTAAAAACTATATTTTTGTGAGAAAATGTGATTGCTATTGCTCACATACCATCCGTGGTTGCTATAGACTACTGTGTTTATTGTTTACTATTGTATCTTTCTTCCTAATGTATTATTATTTATTTGTGTGCAAACAATTACTATCCAAAACACAAAAAGTAATTTTAAACGTTTTATTTTTTATATTTTTTACAAAGTTCAAGTTTTGTGTGAAAGTTTGAGTAAATATAATGCTAAATAAAAGTTAATACATTTTTTGTCAATTTATGTACAGTATATGTTATTTACTATTATATTAAATTGTGTGATATCTCGCCATTATATCAGCCTATCGGCCACTCTGCTTTCTGGATATCGGCATCGGCAATTTAAAAAAAAAACAATAATCTAGACACAATGTAAAATGATCAGAAGCTGATTTTAGCTGGGTTTTTAAATCAAGAAGAGCCCAGGTTCAACTAGTCTCCAAGGGTAAATCCATGATCAATAACCAGCAAAGTAATACAATGACTTTAGCTTTAATAAGGACAAATAAGCCAAATAAAAGTGACAGGCACAGGACCTGCTCTTCTACATTTAAAGCCTGCTGGTTTTATCCTTTACCACAGGGACACAAGTTATTATTACTGCCTGAGCTTATCTGTCCTCATGAAATGATGCCCCACATGTGACAGCTCCTTCACTTTCAAAGATGTTAATGTTTATTAGTTTTGCAGAGCCAGACAGAGCCAGAGCCATCATCATAAATTCTGGTCCATATTTCAGCTTATTCTGGCCAAGAACCACCCACTTTAGACAGGAAAAGGCCATCTATTCAACACTCAAAGTGACCATCTACAGCTTTTTTATGTGGCATTTAGGTCAAATTTGAAATTGGCCATAGTCCTGACTGCAAAGTGGGAAATATACAGGTGCGCTCAAGAGTATCTTATTTACTTGAGTTTGTGTCCAAAAATTGTCTTTCAAAGTACTGGTTACAAGAGCATCGCAAACTTTGGCAACTTAGCAACTAGTTCTTTCTCAAAAGTGCCCTTTGGCTCCATTTACACCTGGTATTATGATGTGTTTTGGGCAATCCAACTGAAATGGGTTGACACTAAAACAACCGTCAACGGAGCATATGACCACAATGGTCTCTCGTAGTGCAAATGCTCAAATGCCCATCCCAGATTGAAGCTCGCCTTTTGAGAAAGCTCTTGCCTTTTTTGTGTGTAATCTGTTCCTTCTGAGGCTGAGACTAATTATATAGTAGAGCTCATAAGAAGGTCTAGGAATGGTCAACAGTACAGATTTAGAGAGACTTAGAAGGCACCATTACCGCAACTAAAAAAAGCACTCTATATGTTTATAAAGAGCATTACAACTCAACATTTGATATCAGTATTGCTCTTCTTCAGATACAGTGCATTTAAAAGAAGCAGCTCTGTTTATGTATGCTGTAGGGGGATTTTCTGTAAGTGATTGTGAGATGAGGGATTCTATCAATTTATCTCTAGGTTCCATCTCCTCGTTGTCATTTCTGTGCCTCTCTCATAAACACAGGAAGGAACATTTGGAAGCACTCGACACAGATGCCATCAAATAGCAGCCTTATCTTTAGGCCACGACATGCAAAAAAGCTCACCGGCCAGTCAAGAACATGACATTCATATCAACACAAGGCATATAGTGATGACTGGTGTGAGGGGTCTTTGACCTTTTTGACACTTTATGGATAGAGACAGCTAGAAATGAGACATAAAATGATGGGGAGAAGAAAGGGGAAAAGGATGGGGGAATGTTGCAAGGTGGATTCAAACTCATGATGCCACATGAGCACCAAGGCTCAAAGAAATGTACCAGTTTAAGGCGGTCAAGCTATTTTTGAAACATGGTAACTGGTGTGTTGCTGTTTCAAAGTGGTCTACCAGCCCTAACCAGCTGGACTAAGATCAACCAGGTTGAAACTAGATCCACTGGCTGGTAGTCCAGCTGATCAGCCATCTCTAGACAAACCACTTTAAGCACAGCAGGATTATTTCCTGCCCGTGCAATATCTAGAAAATGCAAGAGAAAAAAAAAATCAATAAAAAGGAAAGGCAAAATGTACTTATTATTCTCCATACATCATATATAGATTGGATATGATGAATAATTAATAATATTTTATTGGAAAGGGCTACATTAGCTGTGCAAGGCCTTTCAGGTGCCTTTGGCAACATTTAATCAAACCAATAAATGCAAAGAAACAGCTGAAAGGCAATGCACCACATTCCATTGCTGCAACACCACTTATTTCGCCATTCAAAAGGCAGATGTAGTGATAGCAATACACATTTGAGTAGGAGGGAGCAATATGACAGACTTCGTGAAGCCTCCATTTTCCCCGTCTTCATTTAACGCTGCCTTGATAGCAATATCTCTTCAGCATGTGCCGAGCAATCAATTTGCTGAACAAAACTGTCCATCAATACATAGGAGCATTCAGCCTCACTCAATAAATCCATTTCCTGCTAAGATCTAAAGCCGCCTTATCAAAGTAAGCAAGGCCAACTCGTTCCACCTTGAAGGATGTGGTTCACAAATACTGCAGCAGACATCCAGGAGAACGAAGTCTGATCACACCAGCATTCCATCATTTGCTTCACAAACAAAAAAGTACTTTGGCAGTACCATGGTTTAGTATTGGTATCTGATGGTAATACCATGGTATTTTGATTATATTTATAATATTCCCCCCATTTTCTATTGATCGGTCAAATAAAAGGAGAATGCCCCACCCCAAACTCAAGGCATTGGTTGCACATTAAATTGTGATATACAGTATGAAAAAATTTCCATTCTCCTTTTAATGTTTCTTTAAGGTTAATTAAATAATACCATGATATCGCCATAGTAGTAGTGCACCAAAAAGTACCATGATATTATCATGTTTTGTGGTTTTGCACCATGTTAGTACCATGGTATTCTTGCAAGTACACAGGAGTACCATGGAAACCCTTACATAAAAGTACCCTAACATTAAAAAAAATACCATGGTACTACTATGGTACATGTCCAAAATAACATCTATCATGGGACTATGGATGCAAATTTTGGCAATTCTTTTTTAATCAGTTAACTGCCAGCATTAACTGGTTATTACCCAGTTAAACAAGTGACCACATGACAGAAGTGCATATTTAGCAATAGCTATAACATCAACATTTGAGTGAACAACTGTATATTTCATTCTTATATTTTGTAACAAACACATTTTTAATGGATCGCACGCACGCCAAATTAACCTACGAGGCGACAACTTTTGGCAGTTTAACAATGGAGGAATAGCCAGCATACCCACAAATTGTGCTGCTGGGCAATCCTAACCATTTATTTATTTATTTATTTTAGAAGGATCGACATACTGTATATATGCATGGGCAGGAGTCAGTACGGTACGCAGCCGGTTGACAGCAAGCCCAGAAACCCGTTACAAGGCACTGACATCCCGCCGTGTATTGCACTCCCGTCGCCCATGCAACATAAGTGATATGCGGGGCTGTAATCATATGCTCTCAGATGTCGAGGCTTGCAGATGTTTCAATGGCAACCTACTGCACTCATGCTACTATTTTACAATTTGCATCAGAACATGTCATCTTGCCCTTGTGTGTTCGTAACATTCCCTACATGTTAAACCCATCAAATTACCTCTCTGTTGTTCCTTTAAATAACCTTTCAGTTCATTTTTAACTGATAGTAGCCTATTAGTCGAACAAATTCTTAATGCCAGTTAATCGGTTAATCGTTAATCGTCTACATCCCTACATGGGACATATACAAAAAAAAAAAAAAACAGTACTACCATGGTACACATACAAAAAAATGGTACTACAATGGTATTTTGTCCTGTGAGGGTACTTTTTTTGTAATTAATATAAATATGGTATGTATACATCAAAATACCATGGTATATATCTTATACCATTACTTTACCATGATACTAACACTGATTTATGTTAAGGACTCTTACAAAAAGTAATCTCATAGTACAAAGTAGTACCATGGTTTTTTTGTTACCGTGAGGGTAATTTTTTGTAAGTGGTTGGTTTTCTAAGGTATATTTCAATAGTGATACCATGATACTTTCCTGTAAGAGTTATTTACTGAAAAATAAACGAGTTATAAATTAAACTCTGGCTCAAACAACTGACTACAAATCAACAGAAAACCTTGCAGTAGTGTAAGAGTATTATGAAAGAAGGGCACCGAAGATTGTGGATTTAATACAGGCATATCAGGACTGCAACTAAAATGGTCGCAAATGCAACCAAAAATAATTGATTGCAACAATCATTTATAATCTAATCGTCACTGGCGACATTTGGGTTGTGTGCGTTCATATGCGGTTTCGTCAGATTTCATCTTGTGAGTTATTGAATACATCTTTAGAGCACGCACCACCAGTGTGTCTCAAGGCTTTTCACCCATTCTGTTGTGACGAGCTCGCTGCACCGCACGCAACAACAACAAACCCAGCGCGAGAGATTCGTGACCAAATGACTCTTTTGAACAGAGTCTTTTTCATGAATCGGCCAAAAAGAACAGAGGGTGTGAACTCAGGAGCTCAGGTTAGCACTTTCTCAGCAAATCATCCATCAGTGTGTTCACAACAGACATTTCAAAAGAGGAGTCCCATGTGTAATTCGGGCTTCTTTATAATTAAAATATATATATATGAGATCCATCTTTTGACACTTAGGACAATTGAGGGACAATGAATGCAAACATTCATTGATGCTTTACAAGACAACACACTACTATATGCATACTATGCTTTATGTAAATATCTGTAATGTAGATTCTGAAAGGCAGTACTAAATAAAAAAATTGTATCTCTTATATTTGTATAAATTATGAAAGGGGTGTGAACATTGATGAGACAATAGGGGAATGCAAACTTATGTATCTTCTCAACTATATATACTGTTTATTAAACCTCTGATTAATGGGTTATCAGGGGTCTTCCTTTTCTTCTGCTTTCTATCTTGTTTCTGAACAACAATCTAAATTGTTGGCGACTGAAAACAGCCATTTGGCTCCTTAATGTTTCAGTTAAGGAGACAATGGCTCCTAAGTCATTTTTTAGTCTGGAGCCCTGCATATAGAGAGTCACTGCAGAATTGCAGCCAGTTTGAGCTGTGCCAGCCTCTTCAGTGCTGAAATACAGGGTAAGGTCACAAAGACAGTTCCCCTGCAGCTGTGTTTGTGTATGTGTCTGACTGAAGCTGGGTAATTATTTGTGTTTTCACAGAGCCCGTCCTTCTAAATAAAAGGGTTCTTTGGCCATGAACCCTTCATACCCTTTACAAGCCTATTTTTATGTAGTGTGCATCAGCTTTCATGGCTCTCCACTCTCATGAATGTATAAATACACAAGCAGGCGCTGTTTCTGATTGGTGAAAAGAAGAGCTATTTAAAATGACAGCTACTGAAGCATTCTAAAAGAGAGCAAGAGCAACTTGTTCACATGTGTTTGTCTTGTGATTTTGCCATGATAAAGAGGTGATCTTAGGCAGAACGTGAAGCGGAGTGCCTAAAACCTCCTAAACCATGGTAAAATGACTTAAGTGCAACTTCAAGTAGTTTATTGATTTTATAAATTGCCGGCAACAGCGCAATGACAAAAGACAGCAATATAAAAGAGTTACATTTAGTATCAGAGAAAAAAAAAATCTTTTAGTTCATTAGCCTAACTGTAAGTTGTTACATTGATATAGAATATGTGGTCATAAGTGTGCATTTAAGTGCAACTTACACCTGCTTTGAACGTGGCTCATCCAATCAGAATTTTAAGTTGGATATTTCAATTTTAAAAAAGAGCAATAAGCCACTCAGTGTGTTACTGTTTTTATCACTGTGAAAGGGTGAAAAAAAAACGTCAAAACAAACAGTTCTTAGCCACAACATGAAACAAAGTGCCAAAAATACCCCCCAAAAGGGCCAACTAAAACAAAAAAACCTTTACTGTGGTAAAATCACCATAACAATGTAACTGTAATAAGTAGCATATTGCTTTTATAATACAGTGACAAAAGCAATTTGATAAAGACACCAATGTATAGACAATTTACTGATATTGTAACCAGTCCTGCTCGACCCGCTCCGAGCGGGATTTGAACTGGCGTCTCCGGCATGGGAGGCAGGTGCGCTAACAAGGAGGCTAAAGGCTACAGCCTCTAGCGTCAATTGCTAATGTGCCTCTTGAGGCCAGGGGAGTGAGGTTTACACACACTGCACAGCTATCGCAAACCAGCTGGCTCCCGTTACAAATATCAATAATCGTAATAAACCATTTTTTTTCATATAGTTAATTAGCCTAACTGTAGGTTATTTACAGTTGCCAAGCAATGTAGCAAATTAGCGCACTGAAGTTCACAGGTGTGCATTTTTTTAGCAATTTCCAATGCCTTTGAGGATGGCTCATTCAATCATAAATTAGACTTGAAACTATCCATTTTAAAAAAACAGGCTACTTGTTCTATCATGACTAATCTTGAGGAGCAGCCATTTAAATACCAAGCCAAGGTCAGGTAGACCAAGAAAGATTTCAGCCACAACTGCCAGAAGAATTGTTTAGGATACAAAGGAAAACCCACAGGTAACCTCAGGAGAAATACAGGCTGCTCTGGAAAAAGACGGTACTGTTGTTTCAAGGAGCACAATATGACGATACTTGAACAAAAATGAGCTGCACGGTCGAGTTGCCAGAAAGAAGCCAATGCCACAAAAAAGCCTGGTTACAATATGCCTGACAACACCTTGACACGCCTCACAGCTTCTGGCACACTGTAATTTAGAGTGACGAGACCAAAATAGAGCTTTATGGTCACAACCATAAGCGCTATGTTTGGAGAGGGGTCAACAAGTATTGTGCTCCTTGAAACAACCACACCATCTTTTTCCAGAGCAGCCTGTATTTCTCCTGAGGTTACCTGTGGGTTTTTCTTTGTATCCTGAACAATTCTTCTGGCAGTTGTGGCTGAAATCTTTCTTGGTCTACCTGACCTTGGCTTGGTATCAAGAGATCCCTGAATTTTTCACTTCTTAATAAGTGATTGAACAGTACTGACTGGCATTTTCAAGGCTTTGGATATCTTTTTATATCCTTTTCCATCTTTATAAAGTTCCATTACCTTGTTACACAGGTCTTTTGACAGTTCTTTTCTGCTCCCCATGGTTCAGTATCTAGCCTGCTCAGTGCATCCACGTGAGAGCTAACAAACTCATTGACTATTTATACACAGACACTAACTGCAATTTAAAAAGCCACAGGTGTGGGAAATTAAACTTTAATTGCCATTTAAACCTGTGTGTGTCACCTTGTGTGTCTGTAACAAGGCCAAACATTCAAGGATATGTAAACTTTTGATCAGGGCCATTTGGGTGATTTCTGTTACCATTATGATTTAAAAAGGAGCCAAACAACTATGTGATAATAAATGGCTTCATATGATCACTATCCTTAAAAAAAAAAAAGACCGTTTTTTGCATGATCAGTCATATTTTCAAAATCAATGCCAAAATTTCACAATTTCTGCCAGGGTATGCACATTTTTGAGCACAACTGTATAACTAGCTGGAAAACTGAAGTCCCTTGTCTATAATTCAAGAGGACTTGACAAAGAACAAATAGCACATCCACATCAACTGCAAATCTCTAAACAAAGAGTAATTGCACAGAAAAAACAATGCCATTTCCAGCTGACAAGCCTGGCAATGCAGAATGAAAAAAACAAAACAAAAAAACAATACTATTAACAGCAACAAACAATTTTTATATTTAATGGAGAAAGTGTCCCTTCACAGCTGGAGCGTTTTTTTCCCTGCAGGACTCGACATCTCTTCCATCACTCTAAGAGAGCATGTTTAATTATTCATGCAGACCTGCAGCAGGTTAGCGATAGACGCAATGTCTGCATGCCATCTACGCTTGTCCCCTGCTTGTTTACATGCGCAGACCCGGTGACGGAGTAAGAGCGTGTGCCTGCTTCACTCTAGTGCCACATAAACATGCAGCGCCTATGAAATCGCACTCGTTCAATTTGCGTGCAATACGGCCTGGGGATTTCACAGAGACAAACAGCAGAAGCAGTGGCAGTTTTTCCTACAGCCAATCTGTGGTGATATGTCTGATGAGGTTTGACCCTGAGAGCATGGCCCCTTTAGACTGATCACTTGTAAGATGACATGGACTAGTGCAACATGCTGTTATCCTTTAAAGTAATATTCAATATTTAAGTAATTAAATTAATATCATAAAGGTGTGACAACTAGTCAACTAATGGCTTAAACTAATGACTACTAGTTGTCTAGTAAAATCTTTGGTTGGGGGCAGCCCTAACTTCAACAACATTATATGCTAATGGTGGAAGTCTAAAAATTCAAAAACAAACCTTTGTGTTGTTTTTCCCAAAGTTGGAGTGCTTATAACTTCATAAGTATGAAACATATATTAATTTCCTTTTAGAATATGATTCAGACAAACTTTCCTTTTGGTTCCTTCATTTCTAATGCTCTAAATGGTTAAATCCCAGAGATATGGGGCTCTCAATGTGGCCCCCTGAGTAAATTGTTACCTTTTATCCATTCTTCTCAAATGTGGCCTGTGTTTGATATATATTACAGTTTCATATTTTTTTCTGTCTTTTTTTTTTTTTTTTTTTTTTTTTTTGTTAATGCATGATTTCCTGTAAAGCTGCTTTAAAACTATGTGCGTTGTGAAAAGCACTATATAAATAAAAATGACTTGACACCAGTGATGCCAAAAATCATTAGCCGCATTTCCACTATCGGGCCAGTGTGAGCCAGGGCTATCAACTGGCCAGCCAGGGCCAACAGCCTCGGACTTCGAGCCGCAAGACCAAAATCAATCTGCATTCCCACCATTGGGCCAATAACGCCCTTAATACGCCGCCCTGGTGCCAAAGTCACACCGCGTCCATTTCACAAGCAAGAGGGAAGCTCAAGCTGAGGTATCATGTTATCTAGTTGTCTAGAATATCGAGTTGATTTTGAATGTAAACATTAGCTAGCTAGCAAGATAGGTTAGCGTTGATAGCTCACCGACTGTAACTACCATGGTGTCCTGAGTGGTCTCGTCACTAACAGCGGGACGAGGTCCCAGCACAACATCCATGATCTCGAACCATGATCTTTGGGCACCGCTTGGTCCATTGTGTGTTTTAACAGATTTGTACTGTGCCCGCAATTTTTCCTGAACCTGTATCATTGCACGTTGGATACACAACCTGCAAGTTCGGCAATCTTGGTGCTGAAAGCTCTGACATGACTCGACGATACTCCGCCTTTGACACTGACCCCGCCTCAATCCCCAGTTGGCCTTGTTTGGCCCAACGGTAATCAGCAGGCCAAATGCCATTAGCCGCTGGCCCCAAGGCGGCATGATGAAGCCCTGGAAGTGACAGTGGGAACACAACTGGCCCTGGCATGCACTACCATGCCCTCATTTGGCATGATAGTGGAAACACGGCAACTGCAATTTAAATATACACATGCATGAACAGCATATGAGAGTTAAGGTGGACAGGAAGATTTTCATTACTATTTACGTGCATTTTGGTCTTTTCCTCACAAAAAGCTATTGTATGGCTTCAGAAGACTTAGAATATATTGCACAAGTCATCTGGACCACATTTATGGTGCATTTTTGTCCATAGTGGAACTTGACAATCCCCGAAGTGATCTCATCAATATCACATGCTATGCAGACTTCAGCAATGAAAAAACTGATTTCAAAGTGAATAATTATCATTTAATTCTTTCAAAACCAAATAATCTGAGGTATTCTATGCACATTAATTTTATTGCTTTATACTCTCACTATAAGTCAATTTCAGTCTTATTTGTCTCTATTTCCTCAGGAATTTTAGGAGCAACATCTAAGTAAAAGTTGATACTTAAATGAAACCTAACTACAAACTCCAATTCTCCTGAGTCTGAAAGAGCGATCTCTAAGCAATGCAATTTTCCTCTATATCTGCTCAGTGAGAACACAAAAACCCTTAGAATTTAAGACTAACACAAGCTTGTAGTTTTAAATCACTCAATATATCCTCCATAACAGAATCACAGCAAGGGCCACAGGGTGCTTAGACCGTCTTTTAGCCTGGGCAGCTCAAATACTCTGAACAAAGGCGATTCCTGTTTGGCTGCCACACTCTGAGAACTGAATAAATCAGTGAAAGCCTGAGAGGGTGTTGGGAGGGTTTGAATGTCTTAACTCAGTCCTGACAGCATGCTGGGCAGACTCCACAACACCTTTTCATGTGAATTCAGGGGGCATCTTTATTGAAACACTCAATCCTAGCACACTAGACACCTATAGCAGCCAATTTTTCAGGACTGTTTTTTTTACCCCTTGTTTGCTCATCTATGGACAGCACAAACCAATGAAATGAAATACAATCGGAGTGAAAGAGATTATGGCTGCTGCAGAAAGTTCCTTGAAATTTCTTTGTTTGTCGACTCAAATGTGGCCGTCTTTGGCTTTCGCGGCTGTATTCTGGCTTAGTCGTCAGCAGTGTTAAAGGTGGGGATGCTAATTGGTTCGGCTCCTTTGATCTGCAGATGAACACTGTAATCCGCTTTAATCATATTAACATAACCCCTTCCCGGCAAGATGGGGCTGTCGATCCACATCCCACATACACACAATGCATGAGTCACAAATCCTGCATGCACTTAAAACATGCTTTGCATTAAAGACGACTCAAAGTACCTTCATTTCTCCAAGTCTATTTTTCTGTCTATTCATGACTGGATTTAAAGAAACTACATTAGAGTGATTCTTTAATTAGGGGCACTTTTAAAAACTTGAAATCTTGGAAAATGAAACTTCTTCAAACTATGTTTTTATCTATGTTAAAACATCATGTCCTGAAATAAATATCTGATCATGGCTTTGATCAACCTTCAGTTGGATTGGGGTAATATGTATGCTAATGGGGATTAGTGGTATTATCTATGTGATTTTTCACTTTTTGGAGGAAAAACCTACTCTCAGATTAGTGTTGTCAAAAGTACCGGTACTTCGGTACCAAGTCGACACTAAAATAAAAAAGATGTAATGATACCAGTGTTTCTCCTGTACCGGTAGTACCGAGCACCGTCTCAATCCGGTACCAGTGCGCAGTCTAACTGACACACAGCAGCTTTAAAATACTCACAGGCTTATTTAGAATACGTGCTCTGTTACTCCTTTTACACTGAAATGGACAATTAATCAAATTAAAATCTTGAAATATTGAATGTGATTTATTAAACTGCTAAAGGCTGCAATATTACTGTGAACGAGCTGCGTATTTTAAATAAATTCGACCGCTCATCCACTAGAAACTCAACAGATATTGAGAATCATTCGTGTTGTATGTGATGACAGAGCAGAGCATTAAACCACGGTGAACCACGCAGCACATGTAAAATATATATTTATATCTTTAAAATCATGGCATTAATCTTAGCTCAATTTTATTTATATCGTATTTAAAAGTGATTCACAGTAATAAAATATAACACATTTCAAAATGACCACATACACAAACACCAGTAATCTAAAATACTAACACTCCAAAACTGTGTCCTACATTTCACTTGCCAGACACAAAGGACAGTGTAAACAGATGAGTGATCAGACGTGACTTAAAAGTCTTCAATGATCACACACTGTGACGAGAACTGTAACCCGGAAAAGTGAAGCTTTCGGCAAAAAACACTCGTCATAATAAAAGCACGATTCAAAATAAAAGCTAGATGTCTGAAATTGGAAAAATTTAAGAAAAATATACTACAACTGTATAGTAAAATGTAATATTCACTGTAACAATAATAATTAATCAAAATATCACAAGCTGTTGAACAAAAGTTTGGCAAAGATTATGACATGTTGAAAAGTTCTATTTTCACTTGTTAAAAGTTTTAAGAATTTATTGATTAGACTATATTTATTGATACACCATTTTGATGATGAAATTAAATTAAACTTTAAAAAATGTTCTGGAACGTTCAGGAAAAAAGTTTTCAAAATGAATGCAATTCAAAATTAATGCGATTCATTGAGAGTTTAACGCTTTAATTTTTCATAATTGCAATTAATGCATTTACCGTTAATAAAGCATAAACCAGCATAAACACTGGTGGGACTTGGATTGGTGCTATTTTAGTGCATTTCTATCTTTAAACTGTGGAAGGCTTTGTTTGAAAAATGTTAATAAAGCATTACATTGTTAGATATTGTTTTGCTTTCTTTCCTAAAAAGGAAATAAATGTATTTTGACAAGAAAAGAAGTATATATGGAGTACATTTTCAACACTCAAATTCTACGATTAATCGCGATTAACTATGAAAAGCTGTATATATTGTCAAAACTAATGCGTTAACGCATGTGATTACTTTAAAATGTTTAACGTGTGAGTATTTAAAGTATTTACCAATCAGTCATTAGATTCTGACATTTTATTCAGCTCTGTGTGAGTTGTCAACACTGTTTGGAATTGGGCGGAAACTTTGCGATGTGTCCAGGGTCATTACACAGACGTACAAACCACAAACAAACACAGCAGTGATTCTGTGTCAATTATCAAGTGATGGAGAATGGACCTATTAATCGTAACATTTTTTGTACTGCATTAAATCTCTTAAACCCTCATCTTGAGATTTAATGCTCATTGCAATGAATACGCAACCTATGGGGGCTAGTTCTTTTAGTTAGTCAACCTCCCACTTATACTTCAGGGGACAGAAAAGTTAAAGAATCACACATTACCAGTATGGCTTCAATACTGCAATGTAAATAAACAAAGTCAATGATATCTCAATAAAGGATAATACCATCAACTCCGGTTGAGTCATTTTCTTCATTTTCTTATAAATCTATGGAGAATGGCTTAGAGTATGTGTGTGAGCAGGTGTCAGCTCACCAGGGAGCAAATCAACAGCAGCATGGGATTGGAGGGCCAACATGTCACTTCCTGGACATCCACATGCAACTGCAGCATCACGGCCCCTCGGGAACATATGGTATCATTACATGTCTCTGAACTCAGACAGTGCAGAGGCCTTGCGGGCGCAATTGAGTCTGGCTGCTTTAGAGCATAATTCATCAAATGTTTTTATTCACGAGGGGCAGATCTTATATTTCAAGCCAATCTTCACAATCCAAACAATCTAAATGTGTGAACTTGAGGGGAACTAACTTCATACATCCACCAACAATGACCTTGGAATCAGTTAGTTGAAATAAATAACAAAAATGGCAAGAAAAGTGAAGTTGGTTCATCATTTGCTTGCAGATTGCTTGGTGTATTGCATTTGTTCCAGGCACTTATACGATCTAATACGATGGTATTCAGACATTTCTATTCTAAGACTTAGGCCCAAGTGATTTAACTGTCCAAAAGTGTCCAAATACTTTTTGGGGTAACTATGTACGGTAGTCAGTATGGTACTGAATGAATACTTAAATACCTTGGTATTTACATGGAACTTCAAGTGACTTATAAGAATAACATGGTAATACCATCATAACCAAGGTCACCCTTACAAAAACATACCCTCACAGAATAAAGATATCATGGTAGTACCAGGTTTTTTGGACCTGCACCATGGTATTTTTGGTACTGTGTGGGCACTTTTCTGTAACCAAAATAAATTGTATTACCATGGTATATTTCCAAAAAGCCATGGTATTACCATGGTACCACGTCCTAAAACCATAGTATTGCCATTGTGCATGTCCCAAAACATGGTATTGCCATTGTAAAATGTCTTAAAACCATGTTATTACCATTGAATATGTCCAAAAAGCAATGATATCACAATGTCCTTTAAGAATTGTATTATCATTGTACCATGTCTTGAAACCATATGATTACCACTGTATATGTCCAAAAAGCCATGATATCACAAGGGTACCACCATGTCCTCAAACAGTGGTATACTGTACATATCAAAAAACTATGGTATTACCATGGCATCATGTCCTAAAACCATGGTATTACCATTGTGCATGTCCCAAAAACATAGTATTACCATGGTCCCATGTCTTAAAACCATGTTACCATTGTATTTGTCCAAAAAGCCATGATATCACAATGGTACAATGTCCTTAAACAATGGTATTATCATTGTACCATGTCTTAAATCCATGTGATTACCATTGTACATGTCCAAAAAGCCATGATATCACAATGGTCCCCTGTCCTTAAACAGTGGTATGACCATTGTACATACCCAAAAAACATGGTATTACCATGGTATATGTCCAAAAGCCATAGTACAGTAGATAGTACAGTTACAGTACCATGTCCTAAAACCATAGCATCACCATTGTACATGTCCAAAAAACATGATATTACCATGGTTAATTTGCAAAATACCATGGTATTACCACAGTACCTTTTAAAAAAATATATTACCAAGGTACACATCCAAAAAACATGGTTTTTACCATGGTACAGATCTAAAAACATGGTATTGCCATGATACATTTTCAAAACACCATGGTATTAACTTTGAACCATGTCCAAAAAACAAAACAAAACAACTTCAACATGGTATTACTATTACATGGTAATTTTTTGGTACTGGCTTTAGTGTGGGGGAAACATTCAGTTGAAGTCAGAAGTTTACATACACCTTAGCAAAATACATTTAAACTCAGTCTTTCACAATTCCTGACATATAATTGTAGAAAACATTCCCTGTCTGAGGTCAGATAATAGTCAAGAATAATAGTGAAATGTAAATAATAGTAGAGAGAATTATTTATTTCAGCTTTTATTTCTTTCATCACATTCCCAGTGAGTCAGAAGTTTACATACAATTTGTTAGTATTTGGTAGCATTGCCTTTAAATTGTTTAACTTGGGTCAAACATTTTGGGAAGCCTTCCACAAGCTTCTCACAATAAGTTGCTGGAATTTTGGCCCATTCCTCCAGACAGAACTGGTGTAACTGAGTCAGGTTTGTAGGCCTCCTTGCTCACACACGCTTTTTCAGTTCTGCCCACAAATTTTCTATCAGATTGAGGTCAGGGCTTTGTGATGGCCACTCCAATACCTTGACTTTGTTGTCCTTAAGCCATTTTGCCACAACTTTGGAGGTATGCTTGGGGTCATTGTCCATTTGGAAGACACATTTGCGATGAGCTTTAACTTCATGGCTGATGTCTTGAGATGTTGCTTCAATATATCCACATAATTTTCCTTCCTCATGATGCCATCTATTTTGTGGAGTGCACCAGTCCCTCCTGCACCAAAGCACTCCCACAACATGATGCTGCCACCCCCATGCTTCACAGTCGGGACAGTGTTCTTCGGCTTGCAAGCCTCAATCTTTTTCCTCCAAACATAACAATGGTCATTATGGCCAAACAGTAAAAAAAAAAAAAAAATCATTAGACCATAGGACATTTCTCCAAAAAGTAAGATCTTTGTCCCCATGTGCACTTGCAAACTGTAGTCTGGCTTTTTTGGCGGTTTTGGAGCAGTGGATTCTTCCTGGCTGAGCAGCCTTTCAGGTTGTCGATATAGGACTCGTTTTACTTTGGATATAGATACTTGTCTACCTGCTTCCTACAGCATTTTCACAAGGTCCTTTGCTGCTATTTTGGATTGATTTGCACTTTTCGCACCAAACTACGTTCATCTCTAGGAGACAGAATGCGTCTCCTTCCTGAGCGGTATGATGGCTTTGTGGTCCCATGGTGTTTATACTTGCGTACTATTGTTTGTAGAGATGAACGTAGTACTTTCAGGCATTTGGAAATTGCTCCCAAGGATGAACCAGACTGGTGGAGGTCCACAATTGTTTTTCTGAGGTCTTGGCTGATTTCTTTTCATTTTCCCATGATGTCAAGCAAAGAGGTACTGAGTTCGAAGGTAGGCCTTAAAATACATCCACAGGTACACCTCCAATTCAGTATACATCCTATCAGAAGCTAATTGGCTAATTGTCTAAAGGCTTGACATCATTTTCTGGAATTTTCCAAGCTGCTTAAAGGCACAGTTAACTTAGTTTATGTAAACTTCTGACCCACTGGAACTGTGATATAGTCCATTAAAAGTGAAACAATCTGTCCGTAAACAATTGTTGGAAAAATTACTCGTGTCATGCACAAAGCAGATGTCCTAAACGACTTGCCAAAACTATAGTTTGCTAATATGAAATCTGTGGAGTGCTTAAAAAATTTGTTTTAATGACTTCAACCTAAGTGTATGTAAACTTCTGACTTTAACTGTATACTCTAATATGCTGCCATACAAAGTGAAAACATTTTGTCAAAATTAAGTGATGACAGAAGTGTCTTTTAGACTGTGATCTTTCCTGTAAGAGACGGTTTGAAGCTCTACTATGCTCAGATTCAACATAATTCTATTTTATAATCCACATTTGGCAGGACAATCCAAAAACTTTGAAAGTGTTGGTTTAGTTACTGCGTTTAGGCTTTTCAGGGCAGAATACTGTTATATACTATGACAGCAAGAGATATGCAGAGAGACAGACAGAGAGAAAGAGGATTTTATGTGCTGATTGGAGGAAACGGTGAGGGTGGTTGGGGGAAGGTTTGGCATTGTTGTGGGAATCACATACCAACTGTTACCATGGTGACCCGCTGTCAGTGATGGACTCCTAGCCGTAATGAGCTTGCTGGTTCCCAAAGAGACCCCTCTCCCTAACCCCTCCACACCACATCCCCCACCGCTTGCGCTCGCTCGCCTCTGGCACAGCCGGGGCTTTGCTCCAAATGGGCACAAATCACCGTTCCGTTCCATTTTACCAAATTTAGAGTCCATATTTTTGATGAACCTCAAGACATGAATGAACAAAGACAAGTGCTGTGACTGACAGGCTGGGTCCCCCTCGCTAATACAGGTGGGTAATGTTGAGTGGGCATGGCTTGGCAGTCTGCCAGATACACATTCGCTAAGGTGGGTTATTGCAGCGGTAAAATGGGCAGCCCGCACAGACAAACAAAGACATACACTGAACAGCCACTAGACTGTTTTAGTACACGGTGCACTCAAAATAAAACAAAAGATGGGGGAAAAAAAGCATATGAGGGCACTGCAGGCTGTGTTTTCACAGAGAAACAAGTGTTCAGGTGATGTCAAGGGGTTTTGATGACTTATGTTAAAGAAACAGGGCAATATTTAAGAACTTGCAAACAACTGACAACTTCAAGGGATAGTTTACCCAAAAAATTTATGGAATTCTGTTATTATTTACTCTCACTTAAATCTGTCTAAGCCTTTATGTTGTTCCTTGGAATACAAATGAGCCTGTTCAAGAGCCTGTCGTGTACACAAACCTGGCGTTGCAAATGAAAACACAGAGATGGCGGGGAGCTGTACTTTCAGTTGTTTCCTTCCCTTAAACCTGTTCCCTACCAGAAACAACCTTGATTATGGGCCCTCTGGTTGTAATTTTTCCATTTCGAAAGAGGACAAATAATGGCGAATTTGTGGTTGTGTTTGAGGCATTTCACGCCTGAATGTTTCCAGAGGTGATTACTTTTGAATGAAGTGAGTCGGATGCGTAGAGAGTGGCTGGTGTTTATTTGTATTTTTTATGCAGGCAGATTTCGGAGGTATCTTGTGATATACAGCATGGGTAAGTGCTCTTTATTCTTTATCTTAAATGTATTGTGATTCCAAACATTGACATACTGTGATCTTTTACTCACTTGTTTCTCACTCATCTGCATTGGACTTGCACAATGGCTCCAGCCTCATCGCAAGCAAAGACTGCAATGTGCAATGTGTTGTGGGCTGGTTATGTATTAAAGAAATATTCCGGGTTCAATAAAAGTTAAGCTCAATCGACAGCATTTGTGGCATAATATTGATTACCACAAAAATTACATTTTGACTTGCCCCTCCTTTTCTTTTTTTGTTGTTGGATTTTCTCTCCTTTTCTCCCCAATATAGAAGGCCCAATTCCCAATGCACTCTAAATCCTCATGGTGGCGTACT
Source organism: Myxocyprinus asiaticus (assembly GCF_019703515.2). NCBI lineage: Eukaryota > Metazoa > Chordata > Actinopteri > Cypriniformes > Catostomidae > Myxocyprinus > Myxocyprinus asiaticus. Next base: position 7,464,615 of record NC_059345.1, on the reverse strand, counting down.
GACTCGCCTCAATCCGGGTGGCGGAGGATGAATCTCAGTTGCCTCCCTTGATTGAGACCGTCAATCCGTGCATCTTATCACCTGGCTCGTTGAGCGCGTTACCGCGGAGACATAGCGTGTGCGGAGGCTTCACGCTATTCTCCGCGGCATCCACGCACAACTCACCACGTGCCCCACCGAGAGCAAGAACCACATTATAGCGACCACAAGGAGGTTACCCCATGTGACTCTACCCTCCCTTGCAACCGGGCCAATTTGGTTGCTTAGGAGACCTGGCTGGAGTCACTTGGCACGCCCTGGATTTGAACTCACGACTCCAGAGGTGGCAGTCAACGTCTTTACTCGCTGAGCTACCCAGGCCCCCTGCCCCTCCTTTTCTTAAAAAATAAATAAAATCTGAGTTCCAGTGAGGCACTTACAATGGAAGTGAATGAGGCCAATCTGTAATACATAAACAATATGAGCGTTAACATGATTTTAGTGTGATAAAATCACGTACTAACCTTTTCTGTGTAAAGTTATAGCCAATTTTACAACTTCGTTGCCATGACGATGTTGTGTCGACAAACCCGAAAACGATTGTAAAAATGATGATTTAAACAACTTTACAGCTCAAAAAATACATGAGCTTTAACAGAAGAATTAATGTAAGTGCTTTTATTAAAATAAATGAAAGTTTCACATTTCTGCCTTTAAACCCTCCAAAAATTTGCCCCATTCACTTCCATTGTAAGTGTCTCAATGCAAGTTAGATTTTTGCTTTTCTTAAAGAAAAGGAAGGAACGAGTCGAAGTAATTTTTTGTGGTAATCAACATTATGCCAAAAAATGCTGTCTATTGAGCTTAACTTGTATTGAACCCGGAACATTCCTTAAAATCGAAACATGAACACCTTCACACCAAGAATGCACAAAATATTCAATATTATTGGTAAAGGCATGTGTGCGATCAAATCAGGTGCTGGTGCCACATCCGGCCCTTTGAGGGCACACATAAAGCTGATCTGGCCCGGGCTGAAATTAAGTTTGACACCCCTATGTCAAATGCATTCCTGGCAATGATATGAACCACAAAGTCACCTAAGCGTCAGCTCTTTCACTGTGATAAACACGGTGTAAAACTCATCAGGTGATTCAAGGACATTAGACCACATATTCATCCATTTAATTCCCTTTCATGATCCTGTTCTGTAAAGAAAAATCATTTTACCCGACCACATGAAGAATCCATTATTAAGTGAAAACAGAACATCACTCAGCCTCATAAAGCAGCTCTTGCCTGGCCTGAATTTGAGATTGTGGTGAGAATTTTTAAACTAGTAATCCAGCAAAGGTGTATCGCTGCCATGGTTCTGATACAGTCCTGCCATATTCAGTCTTGACGAGAGAGACTATTTGAGAGTGCATTCTTGTCTTCTTCAATAACAAAGGCCGTTTAGCACCTGAGCAACTCTAATAGCAGTGGCACGCTCTAGTGAGCTGTGACTATTTGTACATTTCGTCTATTGTGCAGGTATGAAGCTGTCCTCCCACAGACACGTGTTACACAAAAAGAGAGACGGAGTGCAGGTTGCTGCTCTGACAAGCACACAAACACAATGCACACGTAAATGCACAAAGTTCAGTGTTTCATTTGTGCTGAAAGCATTCAAGGCATGTTTCCTGAGACAAATTGGAGGAGAAAATCACTGTGACTTTTTCAACGACTCACTCCTCCGCTGCAGAGACTTTCCAGGGAGAGTCACATTTCAGTTTAATTACAGGTCTCATGTAGGACAGATCTTTCTCCTAAAGCTCTAAATTGGAGGGAAGAGGTTTTAAGCGGTAGTAACAGCAACTCTATTCACAGTGTTCTTTAGGCAACTGTAGTAGCAAGACAACAATAAAGAAAAAAAAAAAAAGACAAGTTTCACAAAGACTAATGCTCAGACTTAAGGTTAAGGATTTGAACAAACCCATAAACCCAAGTATTAAAATTCAGCGTGTAACTCATCCCGCACCATTTGTGATCACCCTGTGGGGGTTTATTTTGTAAAAGTGACCAGCTGACTGTACATTGTCCCTGCATTGGCAAGCTTTAAAAACAAGTGTAAAAATCTGCCAATGAAACGAGACAAAATATCCTGGTTATATTTAATCCCAAATCAATCCAAAGAAATATGAAATTATATTTTGCATAAAGAAAATGAAGCCTACATTTAGGATCATTTTGCACTGTGTCATTATTTCCAGGCCACTTCAGTTCTGATTTTTACATTAAAATCAGTAAACATGACAGGCAGTATGAAGGGAGTCCTACTATGATTAATAAATACTTCACAATAAAAATACTATATAAATGTTTTCATGTTGTGGTAATGAGAATATCATGACCATCTTTTTTCACAAAATTGGGGGTAAAAAGTTTGCAAAGCTGTCAGGAATATAATGTCACAATTAGGGATGTCCCGATACCGATACTGGTATCGGAATCAGGTCTGATTCCACACTCACATACTTGTACTGGTGCTCGTAAAAATGCTCCTATATCAAAAGCTATACCATTTGATGTTAATGTCATTCTGTAAACATTCAGTGCACAAATTGAAATCACATTATGTCAGTGTGATTATTAAACCACTCGGGCTGCAGTTTAATGAGATAAATATATAGTTTGCATGTGCTGCACACTTCAAAGTGAATGTGTGGAGACACCGGCTGCTCATAACTTTTAAAGCTCCTTGGCTCATACATGGAAAACTCCATCATGAGCATCACACGCTGTTTGTAGCAGATGACAGCGAGCGGAGTGCTTATTCACTTTGTAGCATGAGGCACAAACAGACTACATATTTATCGAATTAAATAGCAGACTTTTGAGGTTTAATAATCACTTTGAGTCACGTAGCGACTGGCTTTCCCAGATTGAGAAGCTACTGTACTAATAACACTTTAAAAAAAAAGCTCTGCCAAAATATAAAACAAACAAACAACAAATAAATAAAACAAAAACTCTTAAATGGCCCTAAAAAAATAGGCTTCATTTTCTATATGTAAAATGCCATTTCTTATGTTTCTTTTTATTTTGGAGTAAAATAGGACCAGGACATTTTCTTCACAGGTTTCGTGAGAATCACCCCCATATACTCAAAAAAATTTAAATAAATACATTTTAATATGAATTTAAATTGTATATTAAAATTCTATCAAACTAAATTAAGTTATCTTTACCTAAATAAAAAAATTAAAAGAAATGTATTCGTTTCATTTTGTTTAAAAATTACACAATTAAATTTGATTGAAATAAGTTATGAAATTGAAATGCGTAAATCTTTTTTAAGAGTATATTCAAGATACTTCACAGTCTAAACTTTGGCCTTTTGTGCACTATTTGTGTTACAAACATGATTTATACCTCAAATCATGTGGCTTGTTTAGGAGAGGTGTGCTGTTCCTTTTCAAAGCAACTGGACTTACAATTTTTGCCGGGCAGACTATAAAATGGGTGTAAAAATCCCATAGGCTTACATTGAAGGAGAGACCTGAGCCTTATCTAGGCACAAAAATATCTTAGAAACTTGGGAGTGTGCTTTTGTGACTTAAGCCAGTAAGCAACCACCCAAAACACCCTAGCAACCAGTAAGCAACGCCCTTGAAACCAACCACAACACACCCTAGCATCATGGCAGTGAGTTTTGCATAGGCAAGCACCATTCACATTTTCTTGTAAAATGTAAAAATCTAGTTTAAAAATAAAAGGGCTGAACCTGCGTGGGCGATACAGCTTCAAACAAAGGAGCAGCATTTGCTGTGACAATATCACAACAACCTGCTGCTCAACCCACATACACCCATGAGCTCTTCACTCGCAGTGAAAAGGACAGTGTCACATACATCTGACATATACTGCAGCATGTATCTGAAAGCAGTGTGGTTAACATAACTATATATCAAAGCAAGTGAAAAGTGTCCTGCTTTCTAAACAGCAGTGATACTTACAGATAACAGCCCTGTCCTGTAGCTCCTTTGAGATTCTCAGTTCACAACAGAGCAAAATAAACATCTCTATGCTGGACGCCTTCATCTGTCAGTGGCAGCCACAGAGCATGCCCTAGTTCATATGACCATCACAGATCAGCCAGTTTAACACATCAAAACATGTGTCATGGAGTGCACACTCCCCCACCATATAAAGACATAAGTCAACATTGGAATGGCAATCGCAACCCATTTGAAAAGTGAAAGTGAGTGTTGACTGAGGCTAACATTCAGCTGAACATCTCCTTTTGTGTTCCATGGATGTTCAGAAAGTCATACAGGTTTAGAACAGCATGAAGGTAAGTAAATAAAGACTAAATACCTAAATAATAAAGAACTGTGCCTTTAAATTGATAGAATGCAGTCCTATATAATAAACAAAGAAACATTAAAGTTTTAAACTGTTGGTAAGGGGAGCATTCAGGGTGAAATATCCTCAGCTGACTACAGTCACTGCTTTCAACAAGCCTGATAACTTCACCCTGAAAGTTAAAACAAAAATGAAAATTCTGTCATAATTTACTCACCCTCATGTCATTCCAAACCCATATGACTTTCTCTCTTTTGCAGATCTTGACATCCGTTGCATGTTCACGAGAGCATGAGAGAAACTTGCTCACAATGGCACAAGCGTTCACGTGAGAATTCGTTGTTTAGCACTACAAATAAGGAAAGTTCTTGCATGGGCAAGCTTCTCTCATAACAATTCACTAAAAAAAAAAAAAACATCCAAAATTCTGGTTGGTTCCCACCAAAACATATCGCACCTATTGACTTAATAGTCACATGGACTACCTTTATATTTTGGGGTTCTTTTTAAGCTTTAAAGTGAGTCTCTATCAACTGTCATGGCATTGAAAAGACAGACCAGGATACTCATAAAAATTTCTCCTTGTGTGTTCTAAGAAAGAAAGTCGTACAGGTTTGGAGCGACGAGAGGATGAGTAATTAATTGTTTTGAGGCATTGCAAGTACTGGTATTTTCTTCTGGAAATGCAACTTCAGTTCTTCTTTGCTGTTTAGATTTTATCATTCATTGTTAGGAATGCACCGATGTATCGGCTGCCGATATTTATCGGCCAATTATTGACCAAATTAAAACCATCGGTAATGAGGATGAAACCGCCGATATGAAAAACAACGGTTTATTTATACTTAATTAGTAAAACACTTTGTAAAAACTTTGTGAATTAAAATGCACAATAATCCAGAAATAATAATAGTCGCACTATGTAGAAGGGTTGACACTCCAATTTAATTTAGCTTCTTTCTCGTTCTCACGTTAATGCGAAAACACGTCATAAATGGACATGACGGTTGTGACAGCGGCATTTACCTATAGGCTACGTGACGAGAGAAACCATCCAAAATGCTTTGAAACCAGCAGACTTTGACTTCTGAGATATCGGTAAGATATCCATTAATGCTGCGTGATTGATTGATCGAAGATTAACATTGCAATATGGCCTTGCACGACTACTAAACCTTAAAAGGCTGCGTTTTAAATTGCAAAAAGAGAAGTGCAAAACATTTTTTAGAAGTACAAAATAAACTTTTTTCATATAATTCATCATGTTATCATATTAAGTAATTTTTTTGTAATCTTTTTTTATTTTTATCTTCCACTGTGGCTCTCTTTAAAATTATAGCCAAAGATTTTTTTTATTTTTTGAACAGTGAAAAAGCTTTTGTACCTCTTTGTAAATTTTTTTAAGCATTCCTGAGCAAAACAGTGACAAAATAATGTAAGTGCCAGAATACTGGTATCGTTATCTGCCTATAGTTTTTGTAAAAATTGGTATTGGCCAAAAATATTCATATCGGTGCATCCCAATAATTCTTGTGCTGCCAGCAACTCTACATTTCCAGCAGTTCTGTATTTGTATCTCCTTACTGAAATGAAAAGTGTACAATTATTGCCTCATTGATGTTTGATTGATTGGATTATGAGTAAAGCCTCAATGATCGTCATATATTTCAAATATCTCAACAGGAAGCAATCTGTTCCACTCCAGAAATTTTAACCCCTGCCACGTTCTCATCTCAAAATAAGATGCAAATGAGTGTGCTTTGGGAATAAAGGACCGAGAGACACGAAAGGCAGCGGACCGAGGAGGAAATAACCCAACAGACTAACAGATTTCTCTGCTGGGAGCAACAAGCTCTGTCAGAGGTGCACAATCCATTGACACATCACTACCTGCTCAGTTTGCCGTGGCCCTGTTTGCAATGTACCGTATGGTTTTGCCAGACTCAGGGCAGCTGCACTGTCGCTCTCTGTGCTTGTCACCTAATTGACTTGTGACAATTGCTCAGACATAGATTAAGCTGTGTGGAGTGGTGGTGGAGTAGTGGACTAAAGCACTGAACTGGTAAGCAAAAGGTTGTTGGTTCAATCCTCACAGGCACCACCATTTTGTCCTTGAGCAAGGCACTTAACTCCAGGTTGCTCCAGGGAGACTGTCCCTGTAATCAGGGCACTGTAAGTCGCTTTGGATAAAAGCATCTGCCAAATGCATAAATGTAAATGTAAATGTAAGCTGTTCAAACCCAAGTAGCCAACACTTTATCTGGTTAGAGAGACAATATTCTACGCTTTTAATGCATGTTTTTTTTCCACTTATGTCCACTAATGTCCACTTTCTTACACCGAAGCTGTAATTTTGTTTTATACAACCATTTTCCAATTAGGTAGGCCAGGGGTTTTCAGTCTTAAACAGTAAGCAACCCCCCGACAAAATTCTGCAATGCATAATACACTGGTGCATGATTGATTGAAACATTTCTATTAATAATATGAAACCATGGGGGGCCTAGGTAGCTCAGCGAGTATTGATGCTGACTACCACCCCAGAAGTCAAGAGTTTGAATCCAGGGCATGCTGAGTGACTCCAGCCAGGTCTCCTAAGCAACCAAATTGGCCTGGTTGCTAGGGAGGGTAGAGTCACATGGGATAACCCTCTTCGTGGTCACCATAATGCAGTTTGCTCTCGGTGGGGCGTGTGGTGAGTTGTGCGTGGATGCCGCGGAGTGAGTTTTAGCATGAAGCCTCCACACACGCTATGTCCCGCGGTAACAAGGACTTAGAGCACATTGGGTATTGGGCATTCCAAATTGGGGAGAAAAAAATGAAAAAAAAATGAAACCATATTTAAAAAATACAAGTTTGTCCTAATGACAATGGGATTACTGAACTGTTTTTTAGTCTATATTTGTGACAAACTTGCATCACATGAGGTGAAACTGCATTTTGTCACAAACACATGATGACGTCGATAATTTTAGTAATTTTCATTGCGCCACATTAGGGCTGGCGATAAAACGATATCAATATTTTTCACAATAAAAAAAATCCATGATATCGATGATAACCTTTTGAGTAATTTTCTATATTTAGCCTGTGTTCTACATCTAGACGTTCAGGTGCATGCCGCTAAAAACGGAAGCAGATTTTTTTCCGGGTCCAGACCCCGGATTGATTCCATCCGGACCGCAAGACATCATGATGACGGTTGCACCCTCTCATAGTCTCTAGTGAGCAGCGCGACAAAACAACAGTGCTGTGTACACCAGATCTCATCTTTCTGCGCTGTATTTTGTAATATTTTCTCTAACACCGACCACACCTCATTTATGCCCTGTCCCGCTCTGCACGCGTTGCCTCTTTTCCCCACATGTGAGTAGACAGGAGGCACTGCATAAGTTAACGTGGTTCCAGAGTGCCTTTAGACCATAATGTTTTTTCCTTCTAAATTTAGCTTTATTAATCAGCATGTTACAAGCCTTTATTAATAAACAAATAGATTTCTGTTCTAATTCAGTGAAATTAATCAGATGTCATCCTCTCTGGCATGGATGACAAGGAAAGACAATAAAATTACCAATTTGTAACCAAGTCTTTCTCACTTTAATGAAAGTATAAAAATGGTCCATTCTTACTTTTACATTTTCTAAAAAATGTATCTGGGGATAACTTTGAACCCCCATACAGTATCATTCCTCAGTCACAAGGGCTTCTATGCACCCATACATGTGAATTCTACTCATAAGCATAAAGTCATTGATAACACATTTTAATGTCACATTAGTTAAGGTTTTACCGAGCATCCTCATATTTAAATGCCCTCTAAACGCCCCCCACAGTGGTATGACCGGTCTCTAAATGTTGGCAAACAGTATACCATTGCTCAGCTGTTTAGAATTTCTTTTTGCCCCTGAACGAAGAAGAACTTCTCTGGAAGTATATCGGGGCCTTTAAGGGTTTAAAACAAATCTGTAACCAGAATGTTTGAAAAATATCAATACAGTGCTACCTACACATTTGTGGCTGTAGGGGACAAGTATTTATTGAGACATTATCAGTATCGCCAGAGGTAGAAAAGCCTGTAACTGGTAGCCACAGAAACAAATCACATTTGCAGTGCATTTGGCATTGTCCAGACACAGTGTGCTGGTGGCAGGGGAGGAGTTACCCGCTACATAGCAGACAGACTGAGTGAAAGCATACGAGCTCCGTCCAAACACTGAACATCATGTGAATTACACCCCCCCCCCCCCAAAAAAACACACAAAGAACCGCTTTAGAAACGCCACACTTCCTATTAGTTCTTCTATTCTATTTGGAGAACGAAACCAAGGTACAAGTGCTTCATACTAACAACCAGACAAAATCCCTTCAACAAAGACACTTCCACATGAGGCGGAGTATTGTGTTCGAATGAAAAGAAACAAGTCTAGACAGACGGGCAGAGAGAATGGAGGAAAAAACGCATAGCACCAACACCACAAAAGACCAAAATTATTGTTTTTTTGAACCACAACTGGAGACTATTATTGATCTTTGATTCACTTTATGGAGGTCTTGATATCACCCTCAAGGGGTTTATTTGGCAATAATAACCAGCTGAGTTATCCTGCTTATCCCATGACTACTTACCAAATAAATAATAAATGGATTTATTATGCGAGAAGAAAGCGACTGTGGAGTGATACGGGAGATGAAACTAGCACATTATACAAACATTTGACCGACAAAATTCACTATTGACCAATCACAATCAAGTATCCCAGAGAGCCGTGTAATAAATTATGTTAAGTTATGAGGAATGAAATTAGCTAGGACCTTGAGGAGGTATTGGCGGCCAGCTATCTCATTGTCACAGTGCCAGGGGCACATAAAAGACCAGTCTAAACCCAATCCACAGCAGCATTTATCTTCATTCTCCAAACATGTGTGGAATAGTAACTAATGGGGGGGTGGAGGCTCTGACTTATTACCCCATCTCTCCACCCTCTATGACTGCACGGTTGGGTGGAAATGGGGACATCCAGTGAGAGAGGGGTCCCTTCATTCACAGACACCCTCCCCTGGGTAAATCAAAGGCTGCAAGGTACATGTTCGGGCTATAAAGAGAGCGGATACAGGCTAATTGTTTATTGCGGTCTTGGACAACTGTTATCGGGCAAAGGGTATGAGAAACAATCAATAAAAACATGACTGTGTGCCCGTTGGTTCCTGAGGCAGCGTCTGTACAGCGTCGAGCCAAACAGCATGATCGCTCTCTCACACACTCAATTAGCTGTATTAATTAACTGTCCAATACATATCATTTAAAATCAATTTAGCACTCTTTATGGAACCTCTCAGGCAATTTCAAGCCAAATAAACCTGAAATAAACAGCCATTATTCATGCATAAGGAGGTCTGATACTGTAGACTCTATATCCCATTTCAGAGAAACTGAAAGAGGAAAAGAGTATAAATGAAACCCATATGGGTCCAAATACAAGAAACAAGAAAAAAGGCAAAAAAAAAAATAAAAAATTGGAGCATACTTTAAAACTGTAACAAGCAAGTTAGAGCTGTCGGAGCTGTGGCCAAGTGGTTAGCACAAATGTTCCAATATACTGAGCTTTCACAATTAACTGTCAAACAAATTGTCATATTTCTTAAGGTGCATGTGTGCTTCATAAACCTTAAAAAGTCATTTTTACACATTTAACTTCAAATATAGAAATCAAATAATTAAAAAACAATTAAATATCAAAATATTTCTAAATACTTAAAATATGTCTCTCGTTTTGGTCAATTTTACATTTACACTGTTGTTTTTGGAACTCATTAAAAAATTATACTTTATTATTTTAAAAATAAAATAATACAAGGTATATTTTTTATTCTATTTATATCATATCATAGAATATTATATTAAGCAATAGTAAAATATTTCTGTCCTAATTTCTTCACTTTCACATGTCATTTTAATGCTCTTTGATTAAACCCACAAGCCCTTATTTCTGATGAAGCAAAACCTTTAAGATATAAATTAATAATTTTATCACTCCAGAAATAGAGTAAGCATGCGTCTCCTCCTATGTGTCACACTGTGTCATTAACAATGCGTGAATGAACCTGCTTTCACCAGCACGTGTGCCGGCACTGCGCACATACGAGGACCGCGTCCGCCGGTCAAGAAAATCTAGGTGGTGCGCGGTCAGGCAGCGTGGCTGTGCTGATGTTGAAATTTGCGTCATGCATACTGTGCGCGGAGCGATCAGCAACGCAGACAACTGGAATATACTTTGGTCTTTAGTGATCCTTGGACTTCAACTGAATGGCACACAAACATTCATGGCATTTATATATTTGCTTAAAATTCCCTTATTTGGGCATTAAAATGCGATTGGAATTTTAAGTGCACAATAATCGTGGTTCTCAAATTACCGAGGTTAGATCATATAGCCGCGATCGGACGATTATTTAATAATCGCGACAGGCCTATTACTGACTAGGGCTGAAACAATTAGTCTACGTTATCGTCAACGTCAACAATAAAAAATTGTCTACAAAAATGTTCGTTGTCGAATAGTCGTTTGATCTCATTTAACATAAAATAAGATCACATTATACTCTAATGATGACACGCGAGAGCAGCACTGCAGCTTGCGCCTGACAGAGGAGAGGAAGAATTACACAGCTCACAGATGCACTCTAAATTTTCCAAACAAAGTATGAGGAAATTATAATGCAAAAATACAAAATAAGTAAATACAGAAGCGCTCTTATTGTGGAATAAGTGGAGCTGGAGCTGCCGCTCCGCTGAAGCAAAACTTGCGTGTCGAGCGTTACATTACATCTTTAATGCAGTTCAATTTAATGTGTTATAGCTTTATTAAAGTTCAAATAATACGGAAGCAGATCATGTAAATAACTACAAACTCCAAAACTGGTATTTCTCTGTGCGGTCAGCACCTCTTCTAAGAGTTGTGTGAATGTCCCGATGTAAGAGGGAGAGACTGAAACTGCACCCGGCTGATGCACACACTGTTGCGGAGACACTCGTCCCTCAGTAAATAATGACATAATTGTCGGTATCTTCATATGGACTACTTTTAATGTGCTTTTATGTTGCACTTTTGCAGTTTGACAGCCCTATTCACTTTATGAAAAAGCAGGAAAAGAGCTCTATGGAAACTCTAAAAATAACTACGAAAAATAGCAGTAAAAAAATTTTTACAATAAAAAGTGAAAGGTGACTGATGCTAACATTCTGCCTAACATGCGGAAGTAAGTCACATGGGTTGAAACGACATGAGAGTGAGTAAATGTTGACAGAATTATTCCTATAAACTTGAACACTACTCTGGAAGTGGATTAAGACAGTATGCCAGCTATAAGGCAGGGAAGCCATGAAGGAAACAGAGCGAGCGTCTGCACTGGGCAGATAGCAGTACTTATACTGTTCACAGGGAGGGACTCTGTCTTCTGGCCAAACCAAACTGCTAAGACTTACACCAATTTGTAGGAAGCCATCCGACTGTGCCTCAGGAGCAAAGCCTTGCTGTCAGATCGCATGGAGCTTTATACCAGCATTGTGTGGAAATGGCAGCCAATGGTGTCTGCTGAGAAAACATTCAAACTAAAACAAAATTCAGCTAACATTTATTTATATTATCCCATGCCAAGGTAAAAGGGAAACAACCATTTAAATATAAGCCAATTTAAAATGCTTTCAGGTCTTCTGTATTCATCAAAGACTTCAAACTGATGTCTAGCTGGGTCAGGCAGATCATGATTGAATTATCCTCTATGATAAAAATAGGTTTACTTTCTATAATGCTTGCAGACAGTGATACTACTAGAGGTGGGGAGAATACAAAATCGCAAAAGTATCGCAATATTACTATTTTTCTAAGTCTGTGAGAAAATGAATTGTACTATGGCATTAGGTCAACGAACATTCGAATCTATGCTCCTTTTATGACTACGCTGAAGTAAAGCATGAGGTTGAGCATATGCTTGCAAAGCACCGATGAAGATTATTGAGAAACGAGTAAAGGACCGCAATACATTAAAAAAGTTTTAATGCTGAAGTTTTGTTTATCATATTGTAAATAAATGGTCAAAAGATGTTTGTTTAGCACACGTTTACACAGAAAAACGAATTATGTGTTTGGTTTGAACATCCCCTTAAAGGTGCAGTATGTAAGATTCAGAAACCTTTGTTATTAATGACACCTGTGGCCATTAAGTGAACTGCAGCCTGTTGCTCGTGCTCATGCACACACTCCATAGGGACGCGAGCATCGACCAAAACAATGACGTAACGTACAAAGAGACTGAAGCTAAATCTGGTGGATGATGACAGTAGCTGTTTATAAAATAGACTGTACATTATAAATATGTTGACACAATTCAGTATTGATGTGATTCCACCACAACTGTCATTTTGATATATCGAATAACCAAGATACGTTACACTAATGAATGGAGCTTTTTGCATTATCTTGAACATTGTCTAGCATTCATTTCATGTGTTATTGTAGTTTAGCTAAAATTACACAGATCAATCCTTATGGCACTATATTTCACATGCTTTGCAGTTATGTAAGTTTACCTGTCCAATAAGAAGAACGCCAATTGAACAAAGGTCCCTCCAAGAATCAAATGCCCTGCCGATTTTCACTCTAGTTTTCGCTCGACCACGATCATGGTCCCTCTTAGCCAGACGGTATTCAGTAGATAAAGTTTATTTTGGCTTACTTGGATTTTGTGTAGGAGTCGGTGTTGTGCTGGGAGCCGGACGTTTGCTGGATTCCATCTCTGAGATAACGTTACCTAGTGTTGCAGTTTGTTGTCGCTGTTGAATAGCGGAAGAGAAGCACTGAGGCAAGGCTATCGGGAGAGTGCATAAACGTCACATCCTTTGGATTTTCCCGGCAAAAGCGACCCGCTCCCTTCACATGAAAATCACTCTACATGCTTTAATAGGCAAACTAGGAAGTCCAGGAAGGGCTCATTTTTTAAGTTGCGTTACAAGCCGTTCACACATTGGCAAAAAAAAAAAAAAAAAGGTGAATATTACTTGAAAATTGTTACACCTTTAAAGTAAATGAACATTAGATATAGTAACACTTTGCCAACCTAATTTCAATGAGTTACGGTTACAGAAAGGGACCAAAAATAGTGTTTCTCTGAAAAAGTGGATTATTTAAAAAAATAAATAAAAGCGGAAAATCTTGCTAATGATATTCCGAAAGTCTGTCAAGACCAAACATTAGGTAGATAGCAATTTAAGGAAATATTTGCATCTCACAGTTCTCACTGATTCTATGAGAGGATTAAGAGAGAGTATAAAGACTTTGAATAAATCATGGAAATAAACCTCTTTGAAACCCTTCTGAGGTAGTGAGAATTTTCAAAACAAATCTACTTTGTACATTTTACCCTTAAACACCAGTTTGCCATGAAAAAAAATACATCTTTACACTAAGCAAAGGAGAAAAGAAATGTGCTTATGTTGGACAGTCAGACAAAAGAAAAGAGATACTGCAAAGATCAAAGGTTTTCTGCACAAAGACCAAAGTTCTACATAAAATATTGGAAAGGACTAAAGAGGAGACACACACACACACACACACACACACACACACACAGAAAGTCTTTGGATCATGCACTGCTCCAAACCTGCATAGTAAAGATCTTGCGGTGTGAATTCCTAAACAGGGAGCCAAGAGTAAGGATTAATTATTTATAGCGGCCCTTTGCTCCATGTCAGCAGCTCCACTGGATGAAATGATATTTATGAAGTCCCATGGGCAGGGGGCAGTTAAAAAGAGAGGGGCAGGAGGCGGCGTCCAGCTCCGGTGGGGAAAAAAAAACAGCCACTGATGAAGGGATACGGCATGAGAAAACAACAAGATGCTAATAAACATCCACAGGAGTTGGATGAACATCTATTTATCAGGAAAAAAAAAAAAGCTGGATTTTCACAGAAATTAACATGCAGATTGAATGTATGGACTAATATTTTTGCCTACGCAGAATCGGATAACTGGCTTAGACCAGCAACAAACATTACAGCATCTTTTTTTGTTTTTCACTAGGGATGTCCAGACACAGATACTTGTATCAGAATCAAGTACTCATGTACTTGTGCTCATAAAAGTACCAAAAACCGACACTATCTAACTTCGGAATGTTATTCCATAAACATTCAGTGCACAGTGTAAAATCACATTATGTCGCAGTGTGATTATTAAACCGCAAAGGCTCGATTAAATGGGATAAAATATATAGTTTGCATGTGCTGCACGCTTACAAGTGAATGTGTGGAGACACTGGCTGCTCATACCTTTTAAAACTCTAAAGTCATTTTTTTCTGACATGAGCATTGTGCACTTTGCAAGCTCAAAATGTTCGAGTGCTTTTTATAAGTCAAAGTAGCTTTAACCCACACCTCTTTTCATTAACTGGATGCCAGGTTTGCCAACTCCTGACTCTAATTAGCTTTTGCTGATGTCATTAGCTTAGGGGTTCACATACTTTTTCCAACCTACACTGTGAATGTTCGAATGATGTATTCAATATGTACAAGAACAATACAATAATTTGTGTTATTTGTTAAAACAGACTGTGTTTGTTCATTATTGTAACTTAGATGCCGATCAAACCAGATTGTAAGGCAAATTGTTACATAAATGCAGGTAATTCCAAAGGGTTCACATACTTTTTCTTGCCACTGTATGTAAAAAATTTTTTATCCAACATCAACATAAGCACTATGTTTAAAAAAAAACTCTCAGTAAGGGAGGTGTCAGGTCAAATGAAACAGTTTGAGAAGTTTAAAACTTAACATGTAAAAATATCCAAGACCACACAGGGTACATTTAATTAAAGAGTGTAAAGATTATAATTTACCATTGCCATCCCTTTAAAAAGCATTTAACCATCCCTGCAAGCTAAAAGTCTGCTTGAAAACTCTGCCAATAAACTAATATGATTTTTTTTATTTCCATTTAAATGTTTATTTCCTGTGAACAAGAGCTGACATGTCCGATTTCCCTTTTTAAGGGAACAGATCGCCCCCCCCAAGATCTTGGAATATAGCAAACAAGTCATATGGACTTTTATGGTGCTCCTTTTTGGAGTTTGTCAGACGTAGTCATTAAGAACTCTCATTGTATAGGAAAGACCTGCTTAAAGATTATTCAAAATTGTTGCTTTTTGTCTTCCACCAGGGGCGCCGGTTCACGCCCCCCCACTTTTAGCCTACACCTCAACTGAACTTTGACTGACATAAAAATATGTGCACTTCTGATGCACGCATTAAAAGTAGTACAGCTTGGGAATTGACTGAAAAGAAATGACTACTAACCGCTTTGATCCATTGCTTTCCTGTTCTTGATAGAACAAAGATCAAACTGGTGTCGCGCTTTAGCAATCAATAGGTCAGATTTTAGCGAACTAGATTAGTGATAGCTGTTTTCGAAACACGCTTCTTAAAGCTTCGAAACCTTTACAAATCAAATGTTTCGAACCAATGCTTCGGAGAGTGTATCTAACTGATCAAGTCACGTGAATTCACCAGTAGGTGTCACCAGCGTGAGATGTTTCAAGCTCTTTGAAACGACGAATCATTTTACGAAGCAACTGATTCATTTGATTCAGAGCTCTGAAAAGCTTCGTTTACACCACCACTACATCTAACAGTATCACACCTAACTCAAAGGAACTCTAATCTCACACAAGGTAACTAAAAACTAAACCCACATTGTAACATAAAATGACATAATTAACATTAAACGGAACTTAAAATTATAACCCCCAATAACTTTTAAATGTTAATTAATAACACCCCCAAACAGTCCCCAAAACCTGCACAGATGTACCTCATTAATTATGTAATGACAAAAGCCAATAGCAAGTCCTCAAGCATAAACAATAACAGACGTTAAAGTATATTCCTGGTAAGGACTATAATTCGATGTAGTTTTAGCATCCGATATTCATTTAAATGGGTAAACGTGCCATTTTGCCCTTTGCACTAAGAAAAGTGAAAATATGCAGACGTCTGATCGGTCCATAACCACTGATCTACAAACACCCCAGGAAATGAATAAAACAATGAGGGTGTGCTGGCTAGTTGTCACTGTCATCTGTGTTGTTTGTAGACGCTTGTAGAGCCATAAGGAGATGTTCTGTTATATACAAGTCCAGGTGTTTAGGTAAGTAGTTATAACTTGCATGATATGACTTGTATGATAGTCGCAGAATGACCATTTACTGTTTGCACAATGTTATCAAGCTTATCACCTATGTGGGTTTCGTGTTATTCTTCTTTCATGAGAGAAATTTGTCTTAATCCACAGTAAGACTAGATTGATATCGAAGATCAGTCATAAAGTCAGCAGCATTAGACAAAGTAGGATAATGAACAAATATTGAGTTGTATTCTATTATTGGGGATGAGGAAATAACTTCAACCATTACCTCTTCAAGTCACACAATGTCGATTGCAATATGCTGCTTTAAAAACGGTAAAAACACAAGGCATATTGTGCTTGTGTAACGTTGTTGAATGCAGACACAAACAATAAAAGACTTTCAAACGATTTAATAAACATATAAAAAAGAGGGACCCATACAGAAGAACACGCAGTTGATCGTTCCAGCGCCGGTGCCTTCCACAGATACGATAACTGCATACAGGTTTGGAAAAACATGAGGGTGAGTAAATCATGACAGCATTTTATTTTTTGGGTGAACTATTCCTTTAAACATCTAGAACGTTTAAATGTTTCTTGATCATTAGGCAGCAGTCCAAAACGGACTCGGTATAACTAAACCTCCATTCAAAAATCCACCGTAACTGCTGAAAAATTGTGCTTTTTCATTTTCATTTCAAGTCATTTGTAACTGGAATCTGATTTTTTGTTCCAGTACTGCCTCATGCCTTAAACAGAGCAAAGAACTCAAACCTCCCTCTATAACCCCTGGATGAAGACGCGTTCATACTGAGAACTATAGTCTGCCTTGTCTTGTGTCACCATCACATAACATCATTTCTTCAAGAAGACAACGATTTAGACATCTGATATGCAGTGCACGATCATTGTTCATACACTATTCATGCATGACTCTCAGAATAACATATAACCTAGCCTATGCAGACCTCTTATGAAAAACATTCAAGTGTTTGTGGTGCAAATGAAATATTTGCTTTTACAGCAGCTGTACAGAAACATTTAATATATATTATGGCAATGGGCAAATAACATTGCTATGGATCATGCTCTGCATACATATTTCTCCAAAAGCGATTGGTCATATTGATTTATTTGAGTAGCTCTTGAGGTCTACCAGCATTAACCGTCAGTGCAATCATAATTAAGAGAGAATTATGTTGCTAAGTAATGTTGCTGCCAACCTTGTTGCTAAGGCAAACATCACTATTACTATTGCTTATACATAGATTAAGGGATTTGAGGAAACCCCTGACATTTGTGCTACAGACGTAAATGATACCTGAAATTGTGTGATTTGTTGAGAAGTGTACTATTACTTTTATAACAGATAAGATTTTAAGGTAAAACGGGGGGGGGCACTTATGGCACTTTTCCACTGCACGTTACGGTTCGACTCGACTCTGCTCACTTTACTTTTCTGAGCTTGCTTTTCCACCTCAGTTTAGTGCCGCCCCAACGTGGGTGGGATTATAGGCTGATCGTCATAGTTGCGCCACCTCTACTGCTGTGACATCATCTTAAACGCGACACAAACATTACTGACCATAAACAATAACACAACCGCTAGCTGTTAGCTACTAGCTCATTGTGCTGCATAAAGCAGTTGTTGCATGGTGATTTTACACAAGTGTAATAGTTAAATTGGCCTGGTTGTTTTAGAAGCAAGAGTATAGAGTTAACGTAACAAAACGTACCATCCTCCATCGTGGACCCCAACAACGCTGAGTCCTCTCGCTCCCATTGCTCGCCAGTCTATTGCCATAGATAGCGTCCATTTGGTCGAACCACTTCCACTTTCTTCTGTTTGAACCACTCCGGCTGTTGTGGTCCTTGATGGTTCTGTAGTCACTTTTACGTTTTTTTAACTTTTCCCTACACAGTTGGTAGGTCCGGTGGTAGCCATGTGCGGCCAACAGCTGAGACACTTCCTGAAATACTTTTTCGGTTCGCGTCGTTTCGTTCGTTGCTAATGAGAAGAACGTCTGCACCTCGTTTATTGACCACGGCGTGGTTTTGAACACAGCCATTTCTTTTTACAATTCGAAAGTCACGTGAACAAGTGATACTGCTATCAATGTTGCTAACTTTAAAACTAGCGGGTTGATGTCCCGTGTCGCAAATCCAGTGACGCTGGTAGTGACGATTCTCTCTGACCAATCAGTGATCTGCACGGTTTTGACGTCACATTTACTATCGGCTTGGCTCACTTGGAACCTCAACCAAGGTGGTACTAAAAAAGGTATCAGATACCAGGTACTATCCACAGTGAAAAACCCCCAAAAATCGAGCAGAGTCGAGTCGAGTTGAGCTGTACCGTGCAGTGGAAAAGCCCCATCAGATTTCATTAAAGGAAGGACCAGGGCAACTAGGGTCACAAAAGTGGCTAAATTTCTTAAGTGAAAAAGCTTTCCATGTCAAATGACAGCATTTAAGGCAGAATTTTGATTCCAACAGAAAATAATTACAACTTGTCCATGGTTTATTTAAAAAAACAAAAAAAAACAGTAAAGATCGCCGTTCAATATACAGTCTGAAACGCAACTGTCGCCAGACAGCAATTCCGAGTAAACTACACTTCGCCTCTGAAAGGTATGCAATATGAAAGTTATACAAAGTAACATTTATCTTTAACAACACTATCAAAGTGGATAGTAGGTTGAATGGATCACATGACTTCGTCACATGACAATAAATACATCATCGTTGTCAGATATCTCTATTTCCCCTGTCCACACTACAACGCCAGCATTTTCAAACGTATCCACATTTGAGAGAGCATTTACGAAAAGCTCAGTTTTCGCTGTCAAGAACACCGTCTCAGTGTGGACGGATGGCTAAAATGTAGAGGGAAAAGATGAGTTTTCAAACTTATTAGTGTGGATGTGGCCTTAGTGACCTCACAGTAACTGTCATTTATGCTTTTTTTTCTTTTAAATAAGACAAGTCGAAATATTTTTTTGTGGCAATCAACATTCCGCCCCAAAAGCTGTCGATTGAGCTTAACTTGTATTCAACCCAGAACACTCCTTTAGAAAATAAAAATTCAGTTTTTGTTCTCCTTGTAGTATCATTTTAGAGTTTATTATGACACACTCAGGGTTGTCTTTTAACCTGAAAAGAGATAAATATTACAGTGGCATAACCACAAGGAAGAACTGGGTTTTAGGTTAAGTGTTAGTCAAAATACACAACCTTAAAATCTTCTGCCCTGACAGACAGAACTTCCTCAGTCCCATTAATAATTATTACTATAATAAAGGCATGGGGATGAATGTCCTTTCAGTAGAGCTGCACGATTAATCGTTAAAAGACTGCGATCTCGATTCAGACATCCACGCGATCTCATTTTTGAATGACGATTCTGCAATGAATCCGCTAGTGCCATTTGCAAATTCACTTCAACGCGTTTTTAAATGTTGATCTTTTAAACTTTACATGGCATTTACAAAACACAACACTCCTGCATGAAACGCTGAATAAGCTAAAACGCAACGCCAAAGACGTTTGTCCAGCACAGTGCTTTACAAACTTTTGCAGGGTGCAGCCACGATTAGGAGAGTGACAGAATCTCTTCTCAGATCAATCTTTTAATACCTACTGATGCAAAAAAAAAAAAAAAAAAAAAAAGAATACCAGCATTACAGAGATCTGACTAAATTCGCTACACGTGCCCTATTTAATTACAGTCGGCTGCTCTCAAACGCTCACAAGCGTGTGTCTGCCCGTACGTTTGTGTCTTGTGATGACTGTAGCGCTCCTGTACAAGACTGTGCGCTGTTTTTAATCAAACTCCTCTTACTCCTCTTTAGGTGATATTAATGTAAACACAGCTGTTAATTAATTACGAGAGTGTAAACAGACAGGATTAAATCTGTGCTGTCTTGACAAGATATTAAAGCAAACACAGCCGTTAAATGTATAAGCAGACGGGACAAATTCTTCAAAATGTTAGATTTGTGCAATGTCTCAATGTACTTAAGCTGCATGCAGTCTGTTATATGCATTCAGGCATTCTTACTGCATCAAATCAGTATTAATGTATAATAATCACACAGTAAAGAGTGTCAAATATTTAAGTAGCTTCATTTTGCACTAAATTATTTTTTAATGTTTTTATATAACAATTTTTTTAATGTTTAATTGCTACTGTTGCTGAAACACTTAAAGCACTGTTTACTCTGTTCTCTATTTAATTACTAGCTCTTGAATTCCTTTAAAAGCTTGAAGCAATTATTGCAAGAAAAACAATGAAGGTGTTTTTAAATTAAAATGTTTTTTTATATATATAAAACTTTTGTAAAATAACAGTTTAATTGCATATTTGTTTACTAGTACAACACTAAGTTAACATAGAACTGTTAATGAAGCTTTTTCCGCTCATTTTGCTTTTTACTTAGCATGTGAGAAACAGGTTAAATTGTATTATTAAATTATTAAAACAGGTGCTGTTTGGTTTATAATATGTTAGTTGCACCCTCTTATGGACTAAGGACATTTTAAATGTATATATTTGATTTACAACTTTATTGCATTTTTGCATAGATTGAAGCAGAGAACATTTTGTCAGAACCTCTAGTAAATGACATGTTACTTTGTTTAGTACCCTTATGTCCAGGTTTTGTAAATCACTGAAATAAGCATTTTTTTCCCTTCATAATCACAAGAGAATCGTGATCTTTATTCTGAGCAAAAAAAAATCGTGATTCTCAATTAGGGCTGAAACGATCAGTCAACAAAAAAAATTGTCAACAAATTGTTCGTTGTCGAATAGTCGTTTGATCCCATTTAACGTAATGAGATCACATTAAACTCTAATGATTACACATGAGAGCAGCACTGAGGAGAGGAAGAATTACACAGCTCACAAATGCACTCTAAACTTTCCAAACAGCTTCAGGTGATGTAGATCGCAAAGTATGAGGGAATTATAATGCAAAAATACAAACTATGTAAATACAGAAGCACTCTCGTTGTGGAATAAGTGGAGCTGGAGCTGCCGCTCTGCTGAAGCAAAACTTGCATGTCAGAGCGTCTTTAAAGAAACACACCGGCGTTACATCATAATCCAGTTCTATTTAATGTGTTATAGCTTTATTAAAGCTCTAATAATACAGAAGATCATGTAAATAACTACAAACTCCGAAACTGGCATTTCTCTGTGCGGTCAACGCCTTTTCTGTGCGTTGTGCGAAGTGTCCCGATCTAAAAGGGAGAAACTGCACTCGGCTGAGGTACACTCTGTCACAGGGACGCTCATCCCTCGAGTGCACGCGCTTAATGCAGCTAGATTATAACATGATGGCTCATGACTTGAATCATAATACATGTCACTATGCATTTCTTATCGTGAAGAAAATTGGAAATACGCAGCTTTATTAATAAGAGAGTTTGTTTTATTGTGAGTTAAAGATGGATTGAAGTGAACAGAAAGGTGAGAGAGGGAAGTCTTCACCTCATTATACACTGCAACAAAATACGTTTTTGATTTGTTTTTGTTTTGGCTTGTTTTCCAATATAAATATCTAAAACTCCTTTAAAACAACATACATTTACTTTAGCAGCTATACTGCGGAAGACAATAAAATTAAATATTTAAATATTTTAAAATATCTAAAAATCCTTTAAAAAAGATTCATTGACCTGAGAAGCAGCATATAAGATATTTAGACTTGCTTTTAGAGAATAGATCTTGAATATAAGTATATTTTGTCTTTACTGCACTCGCAGAAGTATAACCAAGTGAAAAAATACTTATATACAAAATACACTAATATTTAAGATACATTCTCTTAAAGCAAGTCTAAATATCTCATATGTTGCTTTGAGTAAATGCATCTTGTTTTAAGGATTTTTAGATCATTTTAAAATGGAAAACAAGACAAAAACACTTGATAACAAAAGGATTTTTTTTTGCAGTGAATTTCTTTACTGAATTAAACTTAATACAAAGTATTTTTCCCCTTTAATTCTGTGAATGTCATTTAGAGGTATTTTTAAAAGATGATTTTGTCCTCTTTATTGTTAGCAAGCACGTTTAATACAACCTATTAAGTCGAGGCTCAAGCTGAATAATCGGTTAAGAGCTAATGATTAATCGTTGCAATAATCGCAGAGTAGTTGGATAATCGTTCTAATATTCGTTAGATTAATCGATTATCAAAATAATCGTTAGTTGCAGCCCTATTCTCAATTTATCCATAATCGTGCAGCTCTACCTCTCAGAAGGTAAAATTCTCTCTAGAGTATCCCTAACTCTATGTCCAGATCAAACAGATTTCAGCGCTATTTTAACACATTCTCAATGTCAAACATCAATAACTCCTCCCATGTCATTTTCAACGGCCTCTTCTACATATTCATGACTCATCGAGATCAATAAGCTGACAGAAAGACTGATGGACACCAGCAGTCACCTCATTTAACAAATAAAAGCCCTGAAAATGATTCTGAGCCTTCTGACAATTGAAAAAAAGTGTGATAATGGAGAGATTTCAAATGAATTAAAAATGAAAGGAAATGAGATGCGAGACCAACCACAGATAAGAGCTTTTCTACAATGTCCATGTTCAAAAGCTGAAGAGTGAAATTACATGCACACAGTGAGCATTTGAACTGTGAAATGAACAAACTGCCTGGCAAACCGAGCCTAGTGAAAATCTTTTAAATTACATTTGCAAAATTCATGCAGGTGGTGTTTACACACATAACTAAACAAGCACTCTCAACATTCAATAAAATAGCATTACATTTTTACATTCATTGATGAAAACGTGAGTGATATTTGCCCATGCAAAAATCATCACTAGATGCTAGGACGTTGTCAGTGGTGGACCAGGGCATTGCTATGTGGTTTCTATGGTGTTCTGATTGGTTGATAGCATGTTCCTATGCGGTTGATAGTGTAGGAAGCCTAGCTGCTTACAAGAGCAAATTAAAAGAGTCCGCCCCCAAGTCTATATATTCTGGTCTATGGCTCTGGTTAATGGGATTTTTGCCTGTTTTATGATCTGCCTGATGAAAATGTTTAGTCTGATTAATAAGTAATAGTACACCTCTTCTAAACAAGCTGCACTATTTAAGCTATCATTTATGTCTATAGCACAAATAGTGCAGAGTTGCATTTCTAAATTTTCTATAATACTAATATGATTGCTTATATGGCACTAATATTATTTTTATTTATACACCAGTTAGTTCTGGTCCTCGAATCTGATTGGACGAGAGGCGATCCAAGAGTGCTGACAGCTCACCATCAGCACTGGGACGCTTTTCTGTTTGCATAACTCTGCTTGTGTTTGTGGCATTCCAAATGTGTAAGAACAGTGCAGATGTGGAACAGCAGCTAGATGTGTGACTTTTCATTCATTCCTGTGACATTAAAGATCTGAGCCAGCAGGTGACGATAAAAGACCGTCTTGTGTGTGCTATAAGTAAACTGAGCTGACGTTGATAAATTGTGTCAGTCAGTGCGCAAATTTCTTTAAAGTCATCCTGGTATTGTCCCTCACTCCATGATCGCTCGGATAATTACTACACTATAGCTGAGAAATAGAGTTAAACTAACAGCTTCAGCATTACTGCCGATCACAACTGAGAGTCACAACAGATGGAGTAATCAAATACGCTTTAGGGCGCCTACCCAATACAAGTTTCCGAATTGGGAGAAGATGTAAACTTTCAACATGGCGGAGGAGAGAATGCTTTATGTGTCAATGTCAAAATAAGAGTTCCTCAAGAAATATACAAGAATGAAACTGCGGGGGAGCCTGGGTAGCTCAGTGAGTAAAGTCGCGAGTTCGAATCCAGGGTGTGCTGAGTGACTCCAGCCAGTCTCCTAAGCAACCAAATTGGCCCGGTTGCTAGGGAGGGTAGAGTCAAATGGGGTAACCTCCTCGTGGTCACTATAATGTGGTTCTCTCTCGGTGGGGCGCGTGGTGAGTTGTGCGTGGATGCCGCGGGGAATAGCGTGAAGCCTCCACATGCGCTATGTCTCTGCGGTAACACGCAAAACAAGCCACGTGATAAGATGCACAGAGGCAACTGAGATTCGTCCTCCGCCACCCGGATTGGGAGTGGGTGCATCTTTCAAACTAGCAACGGCAGATCCTGAATCGTAAGAAAGCTGTTCCACGCACAAGGATGTTTTTTTTTGGGAAAGTCCTTTATTTACTTGTTCGTTGAACTGTAATTTTAAAGCAATACTAAAATACTAAAATAAAGGACTACTATTAGGGGAACTTTGTACAGCCATGAATAAAGAATTCTGAAAGAAGGAAAAGGCTGATTTGTGTCTTGATGGTAAGAAATCCAGAAATCCACCACAAATCATAGCACACGGACCACTTTTTTCATACTTTCATTGTGCTTTTACATCCTTTTCCCATTCATTGCATTTGTGTTGCATTGGAAAAAAGTAACAGAACATTCTTCAAGATTTCTATTTTTGTGCTCCATAGAAGAAATTCATACAGTTTGGACGAAATGACAAACTGGTGAATAAATGATGACAGAATCTTCATTTTAGAGGGTAAACTATTCCTTTAAGTGGGTCTAACCTGGTTTTCCAGTAGGGTTTTGAGTTCTAACGCATTTACATTTATGCATTTGGCAGATGCTTTTATCCAAAGCGACTTACAGTGCACTTATTACAGGGAGCAACCAGGAGTTAAGTGCCTTACTCAAGGACACAATGGTGGTGGCTGTGGGAATCGAACAATCAACCTCCTGCTTACCAGTTCTGTGCTTTAGCCCACTACGCCACCACCACTAACGTAGATCAACATGAGGCATGCCATCATAAACTTCTGATTCATCACTTTTTTCATTCGCTGTGGCGGAGTGCTTTGCCCAGTTTCTTACATCATACAACTGGCATTCCTCACAGCTTTCCTCTTTAACTCTATACCAGCCATAAATCTAAAACCCTCATCCATCCTCTGACCCCTGCAATGTGCCACAGCTAAAAGAGAAGGATACAAACACCACATGGCTCCTTCAGAACAGCATAAAGGCATCAAAAGCATTGTCTGAGTTGACCTCAACAAAAGAGAGCAGTATTTCTATTAAAACTTCAACAATGTCATCTGGCTTTTTTAACACAACAAAGGCGAAACCTTCTGATGCACTTGGCTAAACCAACAATAGAAGTAAGTCATGGTATGATATGAGGCATGAGCTCAGCACTGAACCAAACTGGGATAGTCAATGATGGGAAACACAGCAGAGAGGTGTTGGGGGCAGGGAGGCAGAATTTGTGCCCTGCAATACAAGGATGGGGGAGAAACTAGCATCCATTATTAATGGAAGTCGGCTGCCAGGAAAAATGGATGAAATGTGGCTTCAGGTGGAGCTACCACTTTAAAAAAAAAAACCTGTATTATCTGTTGTTCATCTTGGTAGCATTGTCCTTTTTGTCCTCTGTAAAGGGAAAGTACATTTTTCATTGGAATACAACAGATGAATTGTTTACCCATCTTCTTGGAGCTCTTTCGATACATTGACAATTCATAGTGACCACCTCTGTCTCATAAAGCTAAAAAAATGACACATTTTTGAAATCGTATTCAAGTTTGCATTCAGATTAAAAAATGGTGCATCATTAATTACACCTAAAACTATTGGTTCTCATGTGTTGAAACTAAATGCAATGCACCAGTTTGAATATTCATAATGGATAATGAGATTTGAGAGCTGCATCATTATTCAGTGAATAATGGCAAAAATTGCTTTATGTTCCCCACACAAAGCTTTTGTACATGTTCAGAAGACTTGGAACTAAGTGAACAAGCCATATCAGACCAAAACTGAACTCATCATTCACTGTTTATCTTCACATTCGCAGAATCAATTAACGCCACGTCAACACTAATATGTTTTTGACAGCGAAAAGCTACGGAGCTTTTGGGAAATGCTCTCCCAGATGAATACATTTGAAAACGCTGTCTTAGCATTGTAGTGTGGACAGGGAAAACGAAGATATCTGAAAACGATGATGTATTTGTTGTCATGTGACGCAGTCATGTGATCCATTCAACCCAAAACAATCAAGATGGCGGGCGATGTTGTAGCGGCGTCGTTGCGCCTGCACTTTGATAGCGTTGTTAAAGACAAATGTTACTTTGTACAACCGTCACATTGCATTCCTTCAATGAGAGCATTTCAGAGCGTACATGGAACCGCGATTTTTGGCATGTGCAGTAGGGGGATTTAAAAGTTTTCATACATTTCAGTGTGGACGAGAAACTTTTGGAAAACGCTTGAAAACGGCAGTGTTGACGGATGGTTTCGAAAACGGTGTTTTCAAATGTATCCGGATTCATGTGGATGTAGCCTAAGTCTTATTCATTTCCTCATTCAGATTTAAAAATGTGGCATGTCATCAGCATATTGCATTCGAGTCGTATGGAATACTTTTACTGTTTTTTTTTTTATTATTATTATATTTTTTGTCATTTTTTGGAGCTTGACAGATGTGGTCAGTGGTCACTACGAATTGTCACTGCATGGAAAGAGCTGCATGAAGCTTTGGAAATATTCTCCTTTTGGAATGACACAAGAGTGAGTACATAATGCCAGAATTTTCATTTATGGGTGAACTACTGCTACAGTTTTTTCACTCTTTCTACTACAATCTTACAGCTATTAAAAAACTGCTAATTTGGTATCTCCATAGAGACCCAAGTTTGCCTGCGCCATATGGAAAGGTACAGAAAATGCCAAATTAGCATTTCCCAACAGCACACGATGCATTCGTAAGAAACATAGTGTCTGAATAATTCAATCACACATTATGGTAAATACCCATAAAACATATGGTTGGTTAATGGAGTCCAGGAGACAATCATGGCCTTGAACTGAAGCAGCTATGGTGCTACTGCAGTAAATCTAATTCAATATATAGCACACTAGGGTGTTGTGGATGTGACAGCAGATGATAAAGTGACACACAACAGAGAAAGAGATAGAGGTGTGGAGGGGGTTAATATTGATTGTCCCACCTCCAGTCTGAGATCAGCATGAGCTGGCTGAAGACATCAGTAAAAATAGTGTGTTTGCAAGCCCAGCAGCAAGCAGTTTACGGGACGTGCCCCCTGGGATGTGAGCGGACACAAATGAGCCTCAAATGAGCCTCCGTTGGTCACGGCACATATTCCAACCATACCTACATCTCCCATGCCTCCACATCACAACACATCAAGCACTGATTCAAATAGGGGCACAGCACAACAGAATTGACATACTGAGGCATCGCAGAGGTTCTCAGGGGCCCAATAGAGCACAGATCCATGACCACTTCACTACTAGCCTATTTTCCACTGAGATTCTGCAGTGATATTTGCCTATGTGTGATTTCATGGGTGATCAATGCTCCATCTCGCATTTCCATTAAAGATATACAACAGAAGCAGATATAATTTACAACCTGGTCTCACAGAAGCACATTACAATAACTACATTTTTGCTAAATGATTTTCATGTGGCTCGTTGTAACGCAGAATTTTCCTGGTTGAAATAAACACTAGAGGGCAGTGCCTCAACAACTTTAACTTTTATTCACAGAAATCACAAGTAAACCAGCAGATTATCAGTTCATAAACACATACTTTTCACCCTGTTCCTCACACAATGCTGACTTATGACATATAAACACTTGTACTATAGCACATGACTAGATACATTTTCACATTTGCAATACATACAGTAACCAACTCCATTTACAAGCTTATTCAAGTGCTCGTAAATGTTGACCTGTTAGCCAGAAGTGTCATAGAAGCAACAAAATTGAAGTGGTTGCTTCAGCAATTGCGTTTTTCTTCTGAAATTTGCTTTAATGACACTATTAGTTAGGTTTAGGTTCAAGGTTTAGGGTAGGGTAGGTTTTGTTGATTTAAAACTTGATCGCGCATTAACCTTAAAAATATCATCTGTTTGGGAGAACATTTAGCTCACTTTTAGTGCCACACAGTGGACATTTCACATTGGAACTGCCGCTATATATGTAATGAACCAAGTAATGTCATTTAGCAAATGTCGCCACAATCACCTCACGTAATTTTCATGAGATCATGCTGATCATTTAGGGACAGGCACGCCTCAAGTACAAGTATAAAATCCTTGCTCTTACTAAATAAGTACTAAGTACTTTTGTATTTATAAAGTATTTAATTCACTTACTGGAGTTTCCAAATATAGGCATTACAATATAGTTCTTTAAAATATAAACCAATTTTTATTGATTTTCCAGAAAACTTTTAATATATCGTTATCATGGTATAAAATTACTCATATCGTGATATAAGATTTTGGTCATATCACCCACCCCTAATTTGAGGGCGTTCACACAGGACGTGTTATCCCTTTCACATAGCTAAATGGAGCGCAACTCAATTTTTATTTAATGTTGAACTATACATCGGATTTCACCACCTAGTGGTGAAGCCTAGTAGCAGCAGGTGGAGACTGTGCATCAACAATCTACTGCTTTTCCTGCAATGCCAGGAAGTACAAGGTTGAATTTCAAGGTTGAAGAAAGTGAATATTTATTAAAGAATTTTTAATGATAACATTTTGTGTGAAATGTTTTCAATGGAAATATTCACAGCTTGAATATGCAACAATATAAAACTGCATCCCCAAAAATGCAAGCACTATAAATGCAACGCGCTTATTTTTCAATTAGTGCAATTCAGTGTGCTTTTTTTTTGCAAAGACATTTGTCATATATTTACTACCATAGAACAAATTTTAGCTTGACACACTTGTCTTAAAAATTAAGCTCATTGTGCAAGACGCTAAAAAACAGCAAGATGGGATGCAAAGGCCAAAGACGTCTTGCACATATGTAGGGATGTGGCAGTGTGGTCAACTAATCAACTAGTCATCCAACAACTGCCTAGTCGATTAGTGGGGTTGACTACAAATGTTAATATTTTTAGTGGTGGTGGTTTTAAAGGTGCTGTAATTGATTTTAGCCGTTCTAACTTCCATGAGACTGAGCTGTTGATTTAGCCACGCCCCCTCTTTCCAAAACACCGCACTAATACCGTTGAAACCAACACAAAGCATGATCCCACGGTTGTCAAACACAACAGTAGCAAAATAGCGCCCTCAAATGACAAATTATGAGTCAGAATAAGGCATTATTCCTCAACAATTCGCTGCAACTACAACACTATTAGAACATGCAAAATGATTGTCAGGCAGAAAGCGTCAGAGCCAGAGACCAACGTCACATTTTTGTTTGCTGTTTACAGAGTCTAGAGTGGTCACAGAGACAGGTGAGATATTTCTTGACACTTATTTCACAATTTTAATCATTCCCGCAAGTTTAAGAAATTTCCGCACACTTTTATTCACTTTACAGTGCAGCTGCAAATTATTAAACCAATAGATACAGATGAACAAATCAAATCAATAAACTTGTATTTGTATCAGACTGTAACTCCAGAAGCTGCATGAGTAAATCCGCTCTGTCTCTCCCTCTCTCTCACGTGCAGCTGTCAGCAGCACGTTTGAGCACCTGTTGAATTTAGTGTTAGCGCGCACAGTGAGGGAGCACTTTGTCTGATAGGTACTGAACTTAAGATGTTACATATGTATAAACTTTTCTAAACTTGTTCAATTTGACGTGCAAATGCCGTTATACTGCGTATCCGTTAGCGAGAGATGCGATAAAACTATCGCTCCTGTTAATAATGAACAAAGCTGTTAACACTGCAAGTGTGACGTTGGAGCGATCTATAGTTTTGACGCCTTTCATAACTTGGCGCACCATCGTTTGTCATAATGCAGTGCATTTGACAAGAAAGGCAGAAATAGCAAAAATGCTTTGTGTACCAGTTGCATGGTGAAGAGAGACACTTAAACACCTGTTACATCTCTCATCTCCATCTCTCCATCCAGCGTCGGAAATTAACGGGGGCTCTAGGCAAAAATGCCCCCTAAATTCAAAATATGGTGGCAAAAAAATGCCCCCGCAAAAAGTTCTTGTTATTTTATTAATAACATCTGATAGCCTATAGGCCTACTTCCAAATACCTACATCGCGACCTTCACTGGAATTTTCGCTGAACATAATTTGTCTCGTGTCGTCCGTTGTGCAGAGTCAGTGGCGGATGCTCAAGCCATAAATGCACACAAACGGGCACTCGTTTCTCACGCTCCGCAGCAGTTCGGTGTCATGCTCACACGCTAAATTACGTGACCGTTCGATCCTTTTGTTCAAAATATACTGTCCTAGTAAGTAACACTGTCACTCGCTGTGCTTTAGCCTACTTACCTGCACATCGGTTCGTCTCACTTATGCATCTCTCTGTTTGAAAAGCCTCCTCACATGCTAGAAGCCAAAAGTGCGAGAGGGATGGATGTTTTTTATTTAGTAAGTTAATCAGGTCTGACAGAACACAAAATATAATGTAACCAAATGCTACAATGTAGTTAATAATAATATTAACAAAAATAGTTCCTGGATAAATAGCCTTGATATGAAATAAAACATTATTAATGATCATTTTACATTAACCACTTTGAGTGTATGAATCATATTTCTGACTATTGTTCATTGTGAAATGGTTATTTTTGCATTGTTTTATTCAATTGGCATGAAGGAGTTGCTAAGTTTTTTTTTAAGCTCCTCATTCCAAATCTGGAGAAATGCTGGGATCTACTCTATGTCGGTGCATTAGTTTTGTAGACTATGTTAATTTAATAGTCACAATGTTTGAAAATATGAGGAAAAAAAAAGTTTTGTTTCAGTAACAATGCAGATTATGTAATGTACAGATCATGTAATTTTGTAATTATTGAAACATGCCATTTTTCCAAATGAATTAATTGTTTAAATTATAACAAAAGGATGAAAGGTTCATTTTATAAGGTTAGAATAGAAAAAAAAATTGCCCTTGTAAAGGTAAAAAACAATGCCCCCCCACCAACACAACAGTCTCTAGAATTTACTCAGAATGGTGCCAAAAACATCCAGTGAGCGGCAGTTCTGTGGACGGAAATGCCTTGTTGATGAGAGAGGTCAACGGAGAATGGCCAGACTGGTTTAAACTACGGTAACTCAGATAACCACTCTGTACAACTGTGGTTAGAAGAATACTATCTCAGAATGCTATTCTGAGATGCGGGTTGGCGCTGTTTTGGTGGCACGATGGGGACCTACACAATATTAGGCAGGTAGTTTTAATGTTGTGGCTGATCGGTGTATGTAGCTTACCCAGACCAACAATTTAAAAAAATAGCACGTGTACACCATACTCCGATAAAACAATTTTGAGTAGAAAATAGAGTAATTTCTCTAATATCACTAATTTTTCCTAATTTGCCATTCACCAGAAATGCAAAACCTTAACGATCACATTTACTTGTTCATTAGTGGAAAGAACTCACTGAATGAAAATGGACGGCAAAGCTGGAAATTACATTAGGAAAGGTTTACCTTGAGTAATTCACTTACAAGGTTCAATAACAACAAGCTAAATGAGTTCCAGAGCTCGTCAAAGACCCAAAATCAATTTGTGCGGAACAAAGCACGAGGAATGACTGAAGGTTTATATTAGGTAAATCTCATTTTGAAGATCATCGCTCCAAGTACACTTGTCTCTAGACTCCAGGTACTCTGGGCTATTGAAAGACTAAATGCTAAACTGAAGGATACGGTCAGTGGAGAAAGAAAGAAATGATTGCTTTGAAAGGCTGGTAGAATGATATCAACATTTTTTACACTCTAGTCTAGAGTAACCACTTGAGGTTAAAATTAGAATTGTACATTTTCTGAAGAAATTGTAAGTGGTGCATGTCATGCAAAACTCATCGGCAAAAATGCTAGGGTGCTTGCCAGGGGACTGTTATGCAGTTGCTAGGGTGTTCTGGGTGGTCGCCACTAACCAGGGCATTGCTAGGTTGATGCTTACTGGCCCAAGCCAAAAGAACCTGACCCCCAAGTCTCTATAGCCCCATTTACACCTTGCATTAATGTGTATTTCATCTCCGGATATAATCTAAATATTTCTTAGCTGGATTGCATTTACACCTTGCAGTCAAATGCTTAAGTCCACTACGATAGCGATCCGATCACCGAAAACGCAAGTTAATGCAAGGTGTAAATGAGGCCCATGATATTCTGGTCCGTAGATATGGCTCTTGTCTCTCCTTCAATGCAAGTCTGTGGGATGTTTTTTTTTTCTTGTTTTTTTTTTTTTGCCTGTTGAAAATCGTAAGTCTGATTGCTTAGAAAAATAATATCACACTTCTCCTCAACAAGCCACATGATTTGAGCTATCACTTATGTCTGCAGTACAAATAGTAAAAGTTACACTCCCAAAGTTGAATACTTATGGTTAAAGGTGCTCTAAGCAATTTTTTCATGGAAAGGTATGCAAAAAATGTTCCAACTCCCTTAAAGATGAGATAATCTCACTGGTCTCTGTGACAGCTGTAGACTTTGTAAACAGCAAACAAAAATGTGTCCATGGACCACAGACATTGACACTTTTCACCTGTCAATCATTTTGCTCGTTCTCATAGTATTGTAGCTGCAGCGAATTACTGCCATTTTTATGCCATGTTGTTCATATCAGTTGTCTGTTGAGGGCGCTATTTTGTTGCTGTTGTTTAAACAACTGTTTCTGCATGATGACGGTCTCAAAAAATCACATTTGGCATCTTTGGAGTGCAGGTTTTGGAAAGAAGAGGGGGTGTGGCTAATTCAACGGCTCAGTCTCATGGAAGTAGAACGGCTGAAATCACTTAAAGCACCTTCGAGGGTTTCTTCAAATCCCGAAAACAAAGTATTTTACACATAATTAGGTTTAGGGATTTGAAGAAACCCTTAACCATAAGTATTAAACTTATGTAATTTTGATGTATTCCTGTTTTCTTAAGTAAACTATCGTTTCATCTCCAAAGAAGAGTGAAAGTTTTGTCCATTGAAGAAAACTTCAAAAACAAAATATCTTCTCTATTATACTCTACTCCATTTTGCTTCTATGAAAACATTTTAATTATTTCTAACCTCGACCAAAATCAGCATGCACAATATCTTCTGTGGCTTTTGTGCATTTCATAGCTTTTATCATATCATGACCACTAAAACTCATCCAGACTAAATACACAGGTGGTTGGGACACTTTACTGGCTGTAGATAGATGTGAGGCCCAGACTTCCTAATGACATCCTGAATTTCACAGAATGATTTCCTTTCAGGAAATGTTTTCAATGCAGGCTACATCAGCACTGATGCAAAACCACAATACACAAGTCAACAACTTAAAATGTGATAGCACTGACAGCGTGCTTCCACTAAGATAAATGAAAGTCAAATGAGTATTACTTAAAAAAAAACAACACACACGCATTTTGATGGGTAGAGTTTATTGAACTATTGTATATTGTATGTTTTTTTACAATACATATCGTTTTAAAGCAGTTCTACAGAAAATCATGGCTTAATGATCACAAGGGAGCAAGCAAAAAGAAGACTGGAGGGGAAAAGCTCCAAAAGATGTTAGGAGGAACCAACCCGGTCTCATGACAAGTCGTTAAAATAGTACGAGATGGCGAAATCGTAAGAAATCATACGAGTTGGCTCATACAAAAACGTACGACTTTTATTCCCATACAGAAAAATAAACGTTTTTTTTCCTAAGTTTAACCCCTTACCTAAACCTAATCATAATTTTAATAGGATAATTACTTTTGTGTTCCACAGAAGAAGAAAAAAACATGGTTTTGAACAAAACAAGGAAAGCGTATTACAGGAGACATTCATTGGTCATTTGTACTGCATAAATAAATATGGAATAACTAACCAAATTTGTTTACAAGCATTTCCTTTCTTAAAATAAAGTGTTAGATAGAAGACTTGATCAAATTTGATGCCTGTATTGTATCCGTTTAATTCTATTTGTTAATTGGTAGGTCTCTCAGCGAATAAAAGTAGTAACTTTT
This sequence comes from Myxocyprinus asiaticus, assembly GCF_019703515.2. Taxonomy (NCBI): domain Eukaryota; kingdom Metazoa; phylum Chordata; class Actinopteri; order Cypriniformes; family Catostomidae; genus Myxocyprinus; species Myxocyprinus asiaticus. Next base: position 7,430,119 of record NC_059345.1, on the reverse strand, counting down.
CGTACATTCAACGTTGTATAATAGCTTACCAATTTTCCAACTAATACAAATTATTATGAGTTGTCACGAGACAATGTTGGGAGGAACCTTGGGAGGAACCAGACTTATATGGGGGAGAAACTTTACAAACGGTCCCCCATCCAAGTTATAACCAAGGCTGACCCTGCTTAGCTTCTGAGATCTGATGAAATTGGTTCGGCCTAAAACCATGATTGCGTGTGTAAAACAACTCAGATAACACTGAAATTCTTTCAACTATCTCCATATGTTGATCTAATGAAAACTAAAGCTTAGCAAAGTAACATGGAGAAATTGCACATGAAAAGAAGACAAAAGAATGTAGACGTCATAATGTGCAATGGAACTTTTGACCTACTGGAGAATATCCCACTTTATACAAATGGGGCATGGAAGGTTCCTTTCAAGTATATCGCAGGAGCCTGTGAGTTCAGGGCAAGCTGGCACAGGCAAGCAGTCCTACCCTTATTAGAAATTAATTACCAGTGTAGTAATCGTGGGGCGGCCGTACAGTCACTATGTATTTAAGGGTTTACCCAGGGACAACAATTGAACCCCTGACCCCCCTCTTTTCGGCAAGCAATGCGCGACACCACCCTGACTGCAAAATACTGGCCCAAACATGCTGGGACTGCAGCAGCGTGAAGACTATGACTATGGTGTGGGTGGGTGGGCCAACCCAGTGCTCATGACCCTGATAAAAAAAAACAAACAAAAAAAAACAACAACATTTAAACCAGCTGGTTTGCTTGTCTTAATTTGGCTCCCAGCCTGGCCAGGCTGATCAGTTTGCTGGTTTTAAAGGGGTTTGGGGTACTTTTCAGATGGTCACGCTGGGAGACCAATTGGCCCACCAGCTAGACCAGCTAAAGTCCACCATACCAGGCTGGGAGACCATCTTAAATCAGCTAAAACCAGCAAACCAGCTTAGGCTGGTTTAAGATGGGGGTTTTTCAGCAGAGAAAGAAGACTTCATTACCTTTATTTTATGAAAACATCAGTGAAAAATAATCCCTCTAGCTCAACAAGTATCCAGGAAAAAAACGCTGAGTGTTTTTCTTTTGCCAGAATAAAAAGAGAGAAGGACAAGATGAATGGTGTAAAGGGTAATGACTGTGAATACTATCTAAATGCAACTGGTAATTATCCAATCAGTCAGTTTTTGTGTACAAGATCTAGCTTAATTCACATGAAGTGTAGTAACACTGTGAGTGTCTAGAGATGAGAAAGGAAAGATGAAAGTAATGCTTGTATAATTACTAGGGGTGTAATGGTTCAAATTACTCAAGGTTCAGTTTTCTATCACGGTTTTAGGGTCACGGTGTCATGAATGCAGAAAATGAGGCTCAGGACCCAAACGCAGAGTGACATAGATGATAAATAAAAAAAACAAACTAAAACTCCCACAAGGGGGAAAACAAACAAGTCCAGGTCAGAGCTAACTGAAGAGGGGCTGGGGCAGACGAAACAGGGACCAGGAGTGACCGGACCAAACAGGGATGGGAAACCAGACTGATAAGAAACTAACTAGACCGACTGAGCATGAGACCAACACCGACTGAATAAACAAGGCTGGAAACAAGACGAACTGGCACTGGACAACAAACATAAGGAGACTAAAATAGGGAGAGAAATCAACAGGTTAACAAGACAGGGCAAGTGTGACTAATAGTGCCCGACCGATATATATGTCGGCCGTATATGTTTACTGATATGAAAACTTTTTTTTCAGAACATATAATGCAGAAAACATTTTAGAATTGGTGTCATAACGTAGTTTGTCTAGCAGAACGCGCTCCGACTCCACTGTGTACAGAGATGAACTGACGGTGGCTCTGCAGACAGGGTGGAGTTAAGCGGTGTCTTCTCGGTAAGTTGCTAACTAGTTTGTGAAATACATACTGGAAAGTTAATAAACAATGACCCCATCATTTTAACTTTTCAATATAACTAATATAACGTTAACCATGTCCCTGACAACCATGTTTATCACATCTGTTTGCTGTGTTAGACAGCTATAGTTTGTCAGTGCAGTAAGTAATGTAGCAGATTGAAAGGTAAACATCAGAGCATCTTTTTGCCGCTCAGCAGACATCGGTGCGGTGGTGGATTTTGTGTAAGTTAAACAGTACTGATGTTTATTTGGCTATTTATTTTATTTGAATTTATTCTTTATTTTAATGTTCAGCAACAGACAAACTTTTGATGCGAGTGCATGCTGCCAAGATGACATAAGCGCGATGCACCCATGTCAATAACAGACAGACATGGAGCAGGAGTGTCCAGATCCCGACACAGACCAAACCGAACCAGACAGGAAGTCAGGATCCAGACACCGTGCTCCCAACATGAAACAAGACGGACCGAAGAGCGCACGGCAGGGAATACAACCGAAACCATGCGTTCACACAAACACAAACAACGAAACACAAACATGGGACGATGATGCCACGGTCCTGTCAGACCAAAACCCAGACTGACAGAGTGACAGGACCATGACACGGTTTCGGAACGGTTCGGTATTTGCCATGTTCAGAAAAACAATATTACTGCCAAACCCAAAGTATGAATACTCTATTTGGTAACAAACACATCAACAGGTTTGCCCTTAATAAAAATCATTGTTTTACACTAACCATAGTTTAACTATGGTATTTGTAGTAAAAACATAGTAGCCACAAAATCACATGGTTACTGTCATGTTTACAATATATAGTATAATCATGGTTACTATATGGAAACTACAGTATTACTGTAAAACCATGGCTAATTGTATCAAAAGCATGATTTCTGCAAAGAAAACCATGGTGACAGCAGTCATTGTTACTACAATATTACTATAGTAAAATCATGGTTAATTTTCATTAGGGTCTTTAAAAATACCCTTTTCTCTAATTACTAAATCAACATTTTAACTTAATACCTGCACTATTACATGCATCGACATAAAATGCAACTCTACTGCACATATATTCAATGTTTAGAAGCTGTACATCACTATAGAAGGAACTTTGCTATTAAAATGGATACGAGGGATGTTGTGATGCGGCTCAAGTGTTTTAATTATACGCGGAAATCACACATCTTCATCAACGGAGTAGGGAAATGTATCATTGGCAATGAACACCCCAATCGCTTTAGTTATTGTTTTATGTCTGAATTAGCACTGAGTGCCTGCTTAAAAACGACAGGGAGTCTGTGCAGTTTCGGCTCATCTGCGGCTCTTTCCCCGGTGATTTCACCGTAATTACCAGTATATGGCACTCGCGTCGAGCAATGTCTGCAAACAGTGCCTGTTTTGTAAATATTTTTTGACCATCGCTGTTGTAATTGACTGCAAAAAGAAAATGTTTCCAGACAGGAGACCTGAATAATGCAGGGGGCCTATCTATTAAAAAGCTTATTTGCTCACTTTGGATAAAAAAAAGCAAGGAAGGTTTACTCTCAGCATTGCAAATAAGTCTTTCTTTTCTCAAATCATAGCCTAATTTTAATGGTAGTCTCGTCTCCCAACTAAATAATTTCATTTGTGAGTTTTAGGGCTGTCATGTGATTATGAAATTTGGCTGATTATTAATTGTCGAACATTTATTATAAACACATCCTTTCTAATGAAGGAAGACTTCATGAATTTGAAGATTCTGTGTATTTGAAAATATGTGCATATCTTCATTCTATAATCTCCACAGAAATAGGGAAAGCGGGCATCACCTCCTCTGTGTCACTGCGTGTATGAACCTGCAACGACCAAGAACATTTGCCAAACGAACATTAAAGTAAACCCGGAGTGCTTTGCTTTCACCACCAAAGGTTTACTGCGGGTTTGCTGCGAACCTCTGCAGACAGCGCATGCATCAGAGCGCTTCAAAAGTGGTTCATCTTCAAGCACTTTTCAGGAGCTGCTCTCAGTGCAGTCCGTAGAGCAAGTCAGTAAGACGGTCGGAGTTCAACTGAAAGAGACACACAAACATGGCATTTACATATATATATATATTAAAGAATGAGAATGATTACTTGATGCTTTTCCTACATTCACCTTCTGTTATATATGTGCTCAAAAGTTTGCATACCCTTGGAGAATTGGTAATATATATTTTTAAAGAAAACATGAGTGAGCAGGCAAAACACATTTCTTTTATTTCTTATGGGATTCATATTCAACTATAGTTTATAACAGAATGGCACAATCATAAAACAAAACATGGCAACAAAGAAAAAAATTAAATGACCCCTGTTCAAAAGTCTTCATACCCTTAGTTCTTAATACTGTGTATTGCCCCCTTTAGCATCAATGACAGCGTGCAGTCTTTTGTAATAGTTGTCTATGAGGCCCCAAATTCTTGTAGGTGATATAGCTGCCCATTCGTCTTGGCAAAATGCCTCCAGGTCATGCAAAGTCTTTGGTCGTCTTGCATGAACCGCACGTTTGAGATCTCCCCAGAGTGGCTCGATGATATTAAGGTCAGGAGACTGTGATGGCCACTCCAGAACCTTCACCTTTTTCTGCTGTAACCACTGGAGGGTCAACTTGGCCTTGTGCTTAGGGTCATCGTCGTGCTGGAAAGTCCAAGAGTGTCCCATATGCAGCTTTTGTGCAGAAGAATGCAAATTGTCTGCCAGTATTTTCTGATAACATGCTGCATTCATCTTGCCATCAATTTTCACAAGATTCCCCGTGCCTTTAGAGCTCACACACCCCCAAAACATCAGTAAGCCACCACCATGCTTCACAGTGGGGATGGTATTCTTTTCACTATAGGCCTTGTTGACCCCTCTCCAAACATAGTGCATATGGTTGTGACCATAAAGCTCTATTTTGGTCTCGTCACTTCAAATTACAGTGGGCCAGAAGCTGTGAGGCGTGTCAAGGTGTTGTCGGGCATATTGTAACCGGGCTTTTTTGTGGCATTGGCGCAGTTTTGTGGCATTGGCTTCTTTCTGGCAACTCGACCATGCAGCTAATTTTTCTTTGTATCCCAAACAAATCTTCTGGAAGTTGTGGCTAAAATCTTTCTTGGTCTACCTGACCTTGGCTTGGTATCACGAGATCCCCGAATTTTCCACTTCTTAGTAATTGATTGAACAGTACTGACTGGCATTTTCAAGGCTTTGGATATCTTTTTATTTCCTTTTCTATCTTTATAAAGTTCCATTACCTTGTTACGCAGGTCTTTTGACAGTTCTTTTCTGCTCCCCATGGCTCAGTATCTAGCCTGCTCAGTGCATCCACGTGAGAGCTAACAAACTCATTGACTATTTATACACAGACACTAATTCCAATTTAAAAAGCCACAGGTGTGGGAAATTAACCTTTAATTGCCATTTAAACCTGTGTGTGTCACCTTGTGTGTCTGTAACAAGGCCAAACATTCAAGGGTATGTAAACTTTTGATCAGGGCCATTTGGGTGATTTCTGTTATTATTATGATTTAAAAAGGAGCTAAACAACTATGTGATAATAAATGGCTTCCTATGATCACTATCCTTAAATAAAAGTCATATTTTAAAAATCAATGCCAAAATTTCACAATTTCTGCCAGGGTATGCAAACTTTTGAGCACAACTGTATATATATATATATATATATATATATATATATATATTAGGGATGGGCATTTTGGTCATTTGTCTACTCGAGTACTCTGACTAATTACTCGAGTACTCATCGAGTATATGTGTGTGTGTATTAGGGCTGCACCTAACGATAATTTTTTTATCGATTAATCTAATTATTATTTTCCCGATTAGTCGATTAATCTAATGACTAATTTGCAGATTATTCTAAAGATTTTTTATAATTATTACTTGATTAATATAACAATTAATTAACCCAAAATAAATATAAAAAACTTGTCTCATTAATATTTCACTATTTTATTAAATCATCTTCTCTTAAACACAAACAAATGTACAAGAACTACAGGGTATTATTCTGCAACAAAAATAGCCCTGTCTTAACTGGTAATCTCCATTTTACAGTTCAACATAAAATCTCTCCAAAATAAAAGTAAGAACTTGTTCAATTCAAGTAAAAGGAAAGTGCTTTTTGGAGCATCAACATTTTGGCACCCATTCACTTGCATTGTATGGACTTACAGAGCTGAAATATTCTTATAAAAATCTTAATTTGTGTTCAGCAGAAGAAAGAAAGTCATACACATCTGGGATAGCATGAGGGTGAGTAAATGATGATAGAATTTTCATTTTTGAGTGAACTTTTCCTTCAAAATTTGCTTTATATTCCATTATTTAGACAATAAAATTTGAAGTGCACAATAAATCGCAGTTATCTAAAATAACCACGATTGGAGATCGCAACAGGTCTAGTGAGTTTATATTTTCAGAGTTAGGAGAAGTTATTATTTGTTGTTTCTAAACCTGCATGCAATCTGTAAACTTTTTTTTTTTTTTTTTTCACATTTTGCGATGCTAACTGTAGGGTAAAATCTGTGGAAATCTGCAGAATGGATTTAAATATAGTTAAATGGAGCTGAGAGTACTGCACTGTTATTGGTAATAGGGCTGAATATTGATACAGATTTCCTGATCGATTCGATTCCGATTCACAAGCTCTTGATTCGATTAAATTCCGATCTCGATTCGATATCGATTCCTATGGGGAAATGTCCATTTTCCTTACATATAAAAGAAATTCTCTCTTAACGCTCTTAATTAAAAAGAAACCTTCTAGGCAACCATTCTAGGTACAATTCAAAAATATTAATTTTACAAATTATATTGTATCATTAGTTTTTCATCAAATTGATCACATTTTAGCTTCTGAAAATGTTCATATTCAGTCTATTCCTTCAATTACTGTCTTGACATTGCATAAATTATGTTGCACATATATTTTTGTTAAATTTTTATTGTTTACTTATGTAGAATATGTGCTTAATTGGACTGTCTCTTTAAGACTAGTGGCATCAGCCAGTAAGCGCATATAACAAGAGAGGATGTGCGTGTGTGCATGCGTTTATCAACAACTGACAGTAAAAAACAGAAAGGCTATTAAGAGACATTATTCAATGACATAAGGATCTGTGGATCTCGTCTTTGGACACACAGAACGAGATAAACCAAACTTTTACTCACAGCATGCAGTGAAAGGAACTCTGTCCTAATAATATTTCCGCCTCTAAACTACTAAATCACTGCTGAGTGAAATCTGAACATTTAATTGCCAGTGGCTAATCACAGACATTTTTAGTCGCATAGCATGAGATTTGCTTGCACATGCAAGTGATTTACTTGGTATAAAGAGTCAATATCGAGATTGTTCTAACGAAGATCTAAAAGCATAACTAAATATTTTCTAAAATAACTAAAATATTTTCATGGTCGCCAAGTGTATTGAGTGAACTGGCCAATCCAATACAATCGCTAAAAACAAACAGAATCATTAAAGGGATATTTCATCCAAAAACATGTTTGGAACGACATCAGAGCAATTAAATGATGACTGAATTTTCATTTTTGGGTGAACTATCCCTTTGAAAGGTACTTTTTTAGAACTTTGGGAATGATGGGCATTCAAATTCTGCAGATGTATTTGAACTTTGTGGAATTTCACGGATACAGATTCCATGCAAGTCAACTTCCTCCACAAGTAGCCAGTCAAATCTGGCTTTTCCATAAAACAGCTCATTAGGCATAAGCAGTAACAGCTGGCCACCCCTTAATGACGTCCCCTCCCATGCAAACACGCTCCCTGGGATCATGTGACACGTGTCCACACGGGGCCAGTGCTGGAATGTCAAGTCTACTCTGGAGGTGCTTTTCTGGCTTTATCTTCCCCATAGGCAAACTCCATTTATCCATCAGAGGTCAATATTTGAGGTCACATCCTGAGAATCCAGGGCAGCTGGTTTCCATCATTCCCATCGCTTAAAACCATCTAGCGCAGTGGTTCCCAACCCTGTTCCTGAAGGTTCCAACACTGTATATTTTGCATATCTCCCTTTTCTGACACACCCAACTCAGGTCTTGGAGTCCCCACTAAAGAGCTGCTGAGTTGAATCAGGTATGTTTGACTTATGATATATCTTAAATGTGTGGTGTTGGGGGGCCTCCAGGAACAGGAATGGGAACCATTGATCTAGAGGAAATTCTGCATATCTCATCTTCTGTGCACTGCAGCTGCCTGACCATCTACACTTCTGAAATTGTAAAAAACTAGTTCACAACACCATTTCAAGACCTTCGAAAGACTTCTTTTAGCTAAGATATATCCAAACGGTATGGTATAACAAAGACCAACATGGTCAGTTACGAAACACATAATTAACATGGAATATAGCAGACATATTCAGTTCACCCACCATAAGAAAACACTTCTTTAAGTGGTAACCTTGAAAAATCCAGGTTTGTTTGACAAACATTCCTTAATGATTGGTGACAGGTGGAAAATAGGTAACTAATTCACACATAAGAAAACAACATCATGAACAAATACTGCTCTGTTTAATTTAAGTCCCAGCATACCATTTTCTACACTTGAATTCCTCGGTTAAGCAAAGGAAGGAGTGCTTGTTTTGGAGTAGGCAGGAATGGCAAGTCCTTCTTGGACATTTGTGATAAACCAGAAAACGACTTCCATATATGGAAGGATGGCATATAGCACAGATTTTATAAATGAAAAATAAAGATTCGTAGCCTATATATCTTTCTGAACCTGTATGACTTTCTTCTGTGGAACACAAAAGGAGATATTTAAAGTGAATGCCCAAGCTGCTCTTTTCCATTAAATTAAAGTGAATGGTGATCAGGGCTGTAAAGCAAGGTTTTAAAGATGCACTCAGCGATTCCTGAGAAACACTGTTGATAATCAAACTCAACTGCCAAAACAAACACACCTTTTAAACATATTTGGGTTCTGTGAAACATAGCAAAATATATGTTACCCACCTATTGAGAAGAAAAAGAACAACTTCTGCATCCGTCTTCAAGCCTTTTACCTCTCGGAGGTCTCTCCACCACAGAAAAGCCTCACCGATGTTGACGTGACTCCTAGCCCTCGACTTATCATAATCCTCCTTTTTTAGTTAATATTTGTCTGACCTTTTTCTCTTGGTCTGTTTCTCAGCCATTTGTCCTCCTTGGAGTTTAGAAAGTTTGCATCAGCCAGATTTGCCATCACTTTTCTAATGAATTTCCCTCTCGCTCTGCCTCCACCCCCCATCCTGTGCACGCGCAAGAACCACCCCTGTTGCTGATTGGCTGGAGTAGTGTTGTGTGGATCAGTCTGTTCCACTTTGTTTTTGTCCCATTTACAGAGCCAGGGCTGTGTACAAATACTAGATTTTTTTTTCAGCCCACCCACATAATGGACAACTAGCAGACTGTTAGGAGATATTTGCAGAGATTGACAAAAAGTGTATTGGATTAGAATTACTGAGTGCACCTTTAATTGAAAATACTCAAACAAAGCTATCATAGCTTCATAAGACTTGGAAAATAGTGTTTAAGTCGTATTAACTACTTTTATTATGTTTTCGTGGTGCTTTTTGTCCTTTTTTGCAGCTTGACAGTCCCTAGTCCACATCCACTTTCATTGTATGGTCAAGAGCAGCGTGAACATTCTTTAAAACCTCTACAGACAAAAACAAAGTGATATGGGGTTGTAAACGGTGACAAAATTAGAATTTTTGGGAAAACTGTCCTTTTAAGCACATCTTGAGCTGCCAGGAGCCAAAGATTGAGTTCAGGCAAATTGGCAGTGAGTTTGAGCTTATTTACAACCATTCCTCTGTGATCCTCTATATACCTTACAGCTCTACACCGCACCATGGGGCCTTTTTACAGGGCCGTGAGGGATGGGCACCCGCAGTGCCCATCATCAGTGTTCAAGCTATGTGCAACCACAACAGGATGCATCAATCATTTTCAATCATTTTAAAGCATTAATTTGTTGGGCCGCTCGGCACAGATGCACAGTTCTTGCTGTCATAACTCACATTTCAGGAAGCCGAATGGAGGGAAAATACAATGTAATTTCTAGCAATATTTTTTCATATGTGCCAAAAAAAAAAAATGTCATTAAAGACCCCATGAAATCACTTCACTGGTATTAAGGGGAGGGACATTCACATTCTAGGGAGCATTTAATTGGACAAAATGAGAAAGTGCAGTGCGAGTCATATTTTTGGTCCGTTTCACCGGTGAAGAAAGACTGTAGATTTTAAATGTGTACATCTACAAAGTGTTTTTGTTGACAATTAGGAGTATGCTCACAAATAGATGACCTTAAAGCTAACAGACATGGACTGACAGCCTCAAAAATTCAAGAATATTTCAATACAAAAAAAAAAAAAAAAGGGAAATGTAAAAAAGGTCTTTTTATTACAAAGAAAAAAAAGTTTTTAGATTTGCTCTAACAGCTGTAAATTGTATAAACCAATATTAAATGACTAATATTAAACTACTAATAATTATCACTAGTCATTATCAAGTTATTCTCAAATTTCTAACAAAATCTCATCTGCATTAGCCCGCTATATAATGTCACCTTGGTGACTGTAAAGAGGAGACGAGAAGCAGTTTTCCTGGTTCAGGTTATAGTTTATTTTCTCTCTCTCTGCAGCACAAAGTTAATCATCAATCGCACACCGCTTCACAAAAATAAACTCTCAACATTTGTAAAGAAACTCCTAGCTTCTTGCTCGGGTCTGTCGTGCCCAGGCTCTCTCCCCCTCCTATTTGCGGTGTGTCTCTATTTATGCCGCTCTCCCCGTGCTCACTGAAATTAGAGACAGGTGTTATACATAATTTAGCTCAGGTGTAAGCGCCCTTACCGCTTTTTCTCTCTCCGGAGAGATGCTTGACCACGCCCCCGCTGCCACATATCCCCACCGCCCGACTCAGGCCGGGGCGACATCCGGCCTGCCTACCACCCCCCCCCATTCCTGGAAAGGAAGTCGGCGACAGCCATCTGCGCCCCCGGTCTGTGGACCACCTTGAACTTAAACGGCTGAAGAGCCAGATACCAAACGGGTGATTCGGGCGTTAGTATCTTTCATGCGGTGGAGCCACTGGAGTGGGGCGTGATCCGAGCAGAGGGTGAAGGCCCGCCCCAACAGGTAGTATCGGAGAGTGAGGACCGCCCACTTGATGGCGAGACACTCCTTTTCCACGGTGCTGTACTTAGTTTCCCTTAACGAGAGCTTACGGCTAATGTACAGCACCGGGCGCTCCTCCCCTCCCACCACCTGCGAGAGCACAGCCCCCAGCCCCCTGTCTGAAGCATCTGTCTGTAAAACAAAAGGGAGAGAGAAGTCAGGTGAATGTAACAGCGGCCCCCCGCAAAGTGCGGCTTTAACTTGCGTGAACGCCTGTTGACACTGCTCCGTCCACTGGACCGGGTCTGGAGCTCCCTTTTTAGTGAGATCAGTCAGCGGGCTGGTGACGTCCGAATAGTTAGGCACAAACCTCCTATAGTAGCCAGCCAGCCCCAGGAACTGCCTCACCCCCTTTTTGGTCTTGGGTCTTGGGCAGGTCGCAATGAATCGCCGCCGTCTTGTCAATTTGGGGCCGCACCTGCCCGTGGCCCAAGTGGAACCCCAGATACCGTACCTCCACCCGCCCAATCGCACACTTCTTCGGGTTCGCTGTGAGTCCCGCTCGGCGCAGCGATCTCAGAACCGCCCTCAGATGTTGCATATGCCGCTGCCAAACATTGCTATAAATGATGATGTCATCTAAATAGGCAGCGGCGTAAGCTGAATGCGGCCTGAGGATTCGGTCCATGAGACGCTGAAACGTAGCCGGGGCCCCAAACAAACCGAACGGAAGTGTCACAAATTGGTGTAATCCAAACGGTGTGGAGAAGGCGGTTTTCTCACGGGAAATTGGTGTCAAGGGGATCTGCCAATAACCCTTCGTCAAATCCAATGTCGAATAAAAACGAGCAGTGCCCAACCGATCAAGCAACTCATCAACGCATTGGATATGCATCAAATTTAGACACCGCGTTGACTTTTCTATAATCCACACAGAATCGCACAGATCCGTCGCCGTCGCTCTTAGGCACTAGAACAACTGGGCTGGACCAATCACTGTGGGATTCTTCTATTACCCCCATATCAAGCATCGCATCCAATTCCTCCCGAACAATTTTCTTTTTGTGTTCGGGTAGTCGATAGGGGCGGCTACGTACCACCACCCCCGGCTCGGTCTCGATGTGGTGATGGATGAGGTTTGTACGTCCCGGTAGAGGGGAAAACACGTCTGCAAACTCCTGTTGCAACCTGGCAACCTCCGCGAGTTGGCTCGGTGAGAGGTGGTCTCCGCAAGTGACCAGGGTGAACTGTTTATGTTTCGAGCTCACCTCCGGTCCGAGCTCCGCCTTCTCGGGAACCACCGTAGCCAACGTTACGGGGACCGCCTCTCTCCACAATTTTAGGAGATTGAGGTGGTATATTTGACGTGCGTCCCCTCTATCAGATCGTTTAACCTCATAATCGAGATCTCCCACTCGTCGTGTGACCTCAAAGGGTCCTTGCCACTTGGCGAGTAATTTAGAGCTCGATGTGGGGAGCAATATAAGCACTTTATCTCCCGGTGTAAATTCCCTTAGCTGAGTTCCCCTGTCATACAGTCGGCGCTGTCGTTCTTGAGCTTGGAGCAAATTCTCCTGTGTTAGTTGCCCCAAGGTGTGGAGTTTTGCTCTAAGATCAAGAACGTACTGAATTTCATTTTTACTGTTCGAAGGTCCTTCCTCCCAGGCTTCTCGCAATACATCAAGCACGCCGCGTGGGCGTCGCCCATACAGCAGCTCGAATGGGGAGAAGCCAGTGGAGGCTTGCGGGACCTCTCGTACTGCAAATAACAGGGGGTCGAGCCATTTATCCCAATTTCTAGCATCGTCGTGCACGAACTTACGAATCATGTTTTTGAGGGTTTTATTAAATCGTTCCACCAGGCCATCCGTTTGAGGATGGTATACACTGGTGCGAATCGATTTAATATTTAATAACTCGTACAGTTCGCGTAGTGTCCGTGACATAAACGTTGTGCCTTGATCGGTGAGGATTTCTTGTTTCTTCGGAATCCCCACCCGGGAGATTATTTTGAAGAGTGCCTCCGCAACACTGCGTGCTGAGATGTTGCGAAGAGGCACTGCTTCCGGATATCGCGTTGCATAGTCCACTAGGACCAATACAAAGCGATGTCCGTGTGCTGACCGTTCTAATGGCCCGACGAGGTCCATTCCAATTCTCTCAAAGGGGACCTCGATCAAAGGGAGAGGGCGCAATGGCGCTTTTGGGGTGGCCGGTGGGTTAACCAGCTGGCATTCTCGGCATGCCGCACACCACCTGCGGACATCGCCGCCAATGCCCGGCCAATAGAAACGGGCTATTAGACGGTTCAGTGTTTTCCTTTCTCCAAGGTGACCTGCCATAGGATTATAATGAGCCGTCTGGAATACCATTTCCCGACGGCTCCTTGGAATCAAAAGTTGGGTTGTATCCTCTTTGGTTCGAGTGTCCTGTGTCACTCGATACAACCGCTCATTTATAATTGCAAAATAGGGATATGAGAGTGCGATGTCAGGTGTCAGGCTGGAGTCGTTGACCATCGATAACTCTCACTTGGTCAAAGGCGTGTTTGAGGGTTTCGTCTCGCGACTGCTCCAAAGGGAAATCCCCCTCAGGGAATTCCCTGAGAAGGGGAGGGGCCGCGGCCTCTCCCCCTCTCTCGTCATCATGACGTGGAGCTGTCGAGGACGGCCCCGGCTCCGCCTCCCCTGCCAGAGCATCGCACATCACACATCTCCCTATTCTCACACAGGACCCAACCGCACAAATTCCCTTTAATAAAGCTTTAAAATCAGGCCAATCAGTCCCCAAAATCAGCGGATGGGTGAGGCGGGAGCTAACCGCAGCCTCCACTCTATGCTTTTTACCCCGAAATTTAATTGTCAGGGTCACCACTGGATACTTGTGAATATCCCCGTGTACACACTTCACCTTCACCGTTTTGGATGTGACCAATGCCTCGGGTTGAACCAGGCGTTGGTGGATAGTGGTTTGATTACACCCGGTATCCACCAACGCTTGGTGAGTACCCCTACCCCTTGACACTTACCGGTATCCGGTACGCTCCGGCCCGGTCGGGGGCAGCCTGTGGGAGGTCAGAGACCCGCACCACCGTCCCCAGCTCCATCAGAGGGCACTGATCTCGGAAGTGGCTCGGGTCTCCGCACCTCCAGCAGGCCGGCCCAGGCGCCACGCCCGCACTTGCGTCGGCGGGCGCCCCCCTGAGGGGGAGAGCGGCGGGGTACTGGAGTAGGGGAAGGTGTCGCCTCCCACACCCGGGGAACTGGTCTCAGGGGCTGGGTTCCTCCTCGTCTGCGTGGGGCAGGAACGGGACCTGGAGAGAAAGCAGACGAGAGAGAGAGAGGGGAGGGGGAAGAAACAGAGGGAGGAGAGAGAAGGTAGGAGGGATCTTCTGTCCTCGGGATCGCCGCCATGTGGTCCTCCGCAAGTCGGATAGCTTCCTCCAACGACGCCGGGCGGTGGCACTGGACCCACTCCGCCATTCCTTTTGGCAGTCGAACTATGAACTGTTCCAGTACCACCTGGGTCGATAATTCCCTGGACGTCGCGATCCCCCGCTAACAGCCATCTTCGGCAGGCGTCACGGAGCCGCTGGGCAAAGGCAAACGGGCGGTCAGAGCTTTCCAACTTCAAGCTCCGGAAGAGTTGACGACTTTCCTCCGGAGTGCGACCAACCCGTTGCAAGATGGCTCTTTTAAGATCTCCGTAGGCCAGGAGGCTCGACGCTGGCAGTTGTTGAGCCGCGAGCTGGGCTTCCCCGGACAGTAGTGGGATCAGTCGGGCTGCCCATTGGCCGAGCGGCCAGCCCCAGATCTCGGCGGTCCGCTCAAACAAATCCAGGAAAGCCTCGGGGTCGTCCGCCGCCCCCATTTTCTGTAATGCTGGCGGGGGTAACGGCGTGGGTGTGTCCGGGGTCGCGGCTGAGGATGCCCCCTGGCTGAGGAGGCTCCGGATCGCCTGCCGGTCCTCGGCTTGAGCATGCATGAGCTCGACAAACCGGCGGTCTTGATCTTGCCGGAGCTCAAGCAGCGTTTGTTGGTGGTTCCGATGTAGGCTGGCGAGGGCTTGGAGGATCTCCGCCAACTGGGAGGACTCTACGGGACGACCTCCATCCATCTTCTACCCAAAACTTCAGTTCCCGGGTTTCGGCACCAGTGTAAAGAGGAGACGAGAAGCAGTTTTCCTGGTTCAGGTTATAGTTTATTTTCTCTCTCTCTGCAGCACAAAGTTAATCATCAATCGCACACCGCTTCACAAAAATAAACTCTCAACATTTGTAAAGAAACTCCTAGCTTCTTGCTTGGGTCTGTCGTGCCCAGGCTCTCTCCCCCTCCTATTTGCGGTGTGTCTCTATTTATGCCGCTCTCCCCGTGCTCACTGAAATTAGAGACAGGTGTTATACATAATTTAGCTCAGGTGTAAGCGCCCTTACCGCTTTTTCTCTCTCCGGAGAGATGCTTGACCACGCCCCCGCTGCCACAGTGACATATTTAAATCAGCACAATTCACGATATAATGAGTGCGCTAGATAAAAAATATCAGACAACGCAAGAAAACCTCTTTTCCATGTCACTTGAAATCACCAGATTATTCTCTGGTTTTGATGTTAAAACATAAACAGTCATGCACACAACACTTGTGCAAATTGGATAAGCCGGTAAGAACGCAGATAAAGGTGTTTACCTAGAGCGAAATTGGGGTAATGGGCAAAAATCTACAATTGGTTTATGCTTAAACAGTTTATGACCATAACCTGATAAGGGAAAACCGTTTACGGCATTTACATGACCTTACACTTTATCGGCTTATTAATCATAATCGGTGTGAGCTCATGCATGTAAACACGCTAAAATGTTCAATACATCACAGAAAACCAAATTTCAATGTTTTCAAGGCATAAAAACACACATGACAATGACAGTTCCGTCAACTAGCCCAAATTCTCAATGGGCCATCTTAACAGTTGAGTCCACAGAATACAGTCAGCATATTACGCAGGTGTGTAGCACTAAAAACTGTAATGACTGGTCCTGTTGGGTTTCATGATGAAGTGCAATACTAGGAAACAGGTCGCTAAGAAAGCTCCAGGCCCCTTTTCATGACAGAGGACAGGATGAAGAGAGAACAATACTAATTAATGTTGTTGTGGTTGTGAGCAGCCAGGCTGCCCTTGCATTGTTGGAAAGGAGAACGAAAGCTAAACATTTGAACAAATTGGGTCAGCGTTAAATGGGTTGAAATAAAAAATGGGTTTCAGTTGCCAGTGAGTGGAGCAACATGCAGTTTTGCACAAATGACAGGTCATATTTCCTCAATTCCAGCATCTGGTGTTGTACTGATTTGTTCAAATCTCTAAGGTATGAACCTTCACTTACAAAAAATTACCAAAAATGGTTTTAGAACATGGTACATGGTAATACCATGGTTTTTGGAAATGGCACCATGGAAATATAATGGCTGCTTGCATCATGGTTAATAGTAGTACCATGGTATTCTTGGAAGTACCAAAACATCGCTTACATAAAAGTGCCCTTAAAGTACCAAAAATACCATGGAACTACCATAGTATTTTTGTATTGTAAGGAAAACATTTTTGTACAGGATCATGTAAATGCCATAGTACATCGCAGAGTACCATGGTATTACCATCTAATACCATCACTGTCCAGTTCCACCACAATACTTTTTTGAAAGGGATGTAAAAATTGTGGTACATGAATAATTCTGACATTGTGAGGGTTCCAGAATAGGATCACATCATAATTAGATCATTTTTAATGGCCTACCAGAAGCTCTGTCTGGGGTTTACTTCACCAAGCCTGAGCATTCAGTACACACACGCATCATATAATCTGCTCCAGCTGCTGAGGCTGGCAAGAGACACACCAGCAAGAATTTAGCCACAAAGAGAGATCCACAGGGAACAGCAAGCACTCGCAACCAAATGAGGGTGTTGACCACCCAACATTCCGTAGGCATGAAAATTTTATCGAAATTCCTTCAACAACAACAAAAATCCATACACTACCTCATCGGTTTTTGTGTATATTCGTCATTCTCTCTGCCTTATGCCTCTCATCCATACTGAAACACCGTTGTCATCCACCGAAAATGGAGACTTTGGAAAAAGCTCTCTAGTACAGCATACTTTGGAAAAGGATGACGTTAAGAAATAGGAAATAGTTTTTAACCAAACGTACGTTTGTGGATGTGGCCGAAGTGACCTGACCTCAGTCATTACTCCATTTTGCATTTGCATGGCAGAATTTTGTATACGGTATACTGCCTATTTATTTTCAACACAGTAATTGAAACATTGTCCAGTATGCAATAATAAACCTAAATGTTACAAACTTTGTTGTCACATGATAACTAAAAATACCACGATAAAATCATGGCTGATATCGCTTCCAGTTCAAGTGCGTCATTTTCGAAAAAGTGCATTGCAAATTTTTTAATGCACTCCCATGCAATGTGCTATGGTAGAATACTGCAGAGTTGGGTAGTAGTTGGTCATCCAAGTATTCCATACACACAGACAATTTGCACACCATAGGCTACAAACTGCAAAATAGTATCCCATTCAGAATATGCACTGTCCCATCTCCTACTAAAAGGACAATGGCAGGGTTCTGTGTTCTCACAAAGATACCTAAAGGACATGTTGACAAATATCAGGTACAATTATTCATCAGCACTTTTGCCGCCAAGTACGATATAGAAAACAACTCCATCAATCATAATCCATTTACACACTGCTATCAAGCCTTCATTTGCACATTAGGCAATTAGCCAAGAGCACATTGTCCATCTAAATTAATAAAGAACATCACGACTAAATCTCTCAGCTGGGGGTTATTGTAACGCGCTGTTTCCAGTGAGATTCAATTGCTGACAATACTTTATTACTTTATTACTGCGATATTGATCCTCTTTGTTCCCTGACATCTGAAAACATGCAGCTGCAACAGTCCTGATGACTTTGGATAATCACAATGCATGCTGAGGGGATGTATCCACATAGCTGCAAGCAAAATGTTTTAAGTGTTAAGCATTAAGTGTAAAAAAAGACATCCTTTCATTAGGGAAGATTATTGATCGGCACATTATTTTATCGATATATTTTTGAGGCATCGATATTTTAACATTAGGCTACATTGAAAAAGAAGCCTAATTTGTGTACTTTCCAATGGCATAATAGCTTTGAGAAACTACAAAGGGGATATAAAACATTTACTGAAGCTGTTCGCCGGTAGGAGAGGAATAGGGGTTGCAGTCCAAACTAGGATGTTGTGCAGTAGCGGATTTAGGCATGGGTGACATGGGCAGTTGCCCAGGGTGGCATCTTGCAGGGGGGCGGCATGTGGCACCCACACAGACCCCCCCAGTCAACAACTTTGGGGTTTTGTTGTGTTGAAGCGGGTTTCGCCCAGGGCGCCATACAAGCTAGAACCGCTACTGATGCTGTGGATCACTATACACACAAATGTTTCGAGAGTGTTTGAACAAAGGGACGTTGATGAGTTAGCAGGTTAGTGTATGAAACTGTATGAAACTGGTGTAACGACGTTGCCGACGTTTATTATGAAATGTATCTGTGTATAGCAGTGAATAAATTCCTTTCGAGCTGTCAAACCACAAAAAGACATACTTGTAGCTGTAAGTACATTGTGTAGGCTATATAAAAGATATATATACACACAATGTCATCCAGTGATGGATAGAGTAAATAAATATATGTCCTTTGACAATGATTTGAGTCGAATTTAATGGAAACTCAAGCGAGTTGCATTCAGTATAATAATGGGTGCGAGCCCATCTTTCATGCTGTTGTTGGTGTGTTATCACGAATAAACCCTCCCGTTGCTATGTGCTTGAGTTTGTGAATGAATTTCAGGATCATACTTTCAGTCGGGGACAATGGCCATGTGGCTGATACATCCAGTCTGCGATCAGTTCTGTAGTTTGTGTTTGGCTTTAGTATATGTGCGCCTGACCATTCGTTTCTAGCTTCTCACTCTGTCTCTCATTATGCACATAAGTGTCACTGAGCTGCTGCGGTTTAAATTGAACTAAAAATCAATTCTGAATTTTTGAGACTCGATTCAGAATCATTTTTCTCCCACCCCTAGGGCCCTATGATTTCATAAGCTCATTAAGTCCATGCCATTTGTACACACCGCCCGTCACTACTACCGATTTGATGGTTTAGTGAAGTTCCTAGGATCGGCCCCGCCGGGGCTCCTCACGGGCCTTGGCGGAGCACCGAGAAGACGATCAAACCTGACTATTGCAGAATCCAGTCATAAATACAGAATAAGCTAGCCTATAAAATGTGGAATGTCGCGGAATTTGACATAGTTGGGATGACATTAATATATAAATGCACAATTAATCAAATTAAAATCGTGATAAGTCCTAGTGTGTTTAAACTACTAAAGGCTGATATTTAATTAAACAAATACATGAACTGCGTGCCTCAACAATAAGTGAATGTGAGAAGCCGCTGCTTACACACTAACCGTATCGTTAACATCACGTGCACGTTCAGACTATTTATTTATATAATTAAATCATAGAATTTTGCAGTTTAATGAACACATTACCCCACATAGTGAACTGCTTTACCGTAAGTGTGAAGTGAAGCCATCAAAAACATTCAGTTTTCCGCCAAAACGCCAAAACAAAAGCTACATTTAAAGGTGCTGTAAGCGATTTTAGCCGTTCTACTTCCACCAGACTGAGCCGTTGAATTAGCCATTCCCCCTTTTCCAAAACCCTGCACTACAAAGATACCAAATGAGCTTTACTGAAAGCAGAATCGGTTGTTAAAAACAACATCAGCATAATATCGCTCTCAACTGACAACTGTTATGAACAACATGGCATAAAAATGGCATTATGCCTCAATATTTCACCGCAATTACAACGTTGGGAGAACACGCAAAATGATTGACAGGCAGATAGCGTCAGTGACCGCGGCCTGCGGACACATTTTTATTTGCTGATTACAGAGTCTAGAGCTGTCACAGACACCGGTGAGATATTTCAGGTCACTTATTTCTTTAATATCTTTCAGGGAGTAGGAAAAATAAATAAATAAATAATAATAATAATAATTCACTTACAGCACCTTCAACTAGATGTGTGAAATTGAAAAAATGCGACAGAAATATATTATTTCTGTATAGTAAAATGTAATATTCAAAGTAGTAGTAGTAGTAATAATGATAATAATAATATATCAATAACAATTACGTTATATTTAAGCAATATCTCAAGCAAGAGTTTCACTGCTTTCATTAATACTGTGATGCTCTACTGTGCAGCACTGTATATGACACACACACAAAAAATAATAATAATAAATAAATAAATAAACTCCAAAAAATATGATGGTATGTTGATAAGTAATTGTTCTGTTTTCATTTGATTACAATTCTATGAATTAATTTGATTAGACAGTGTTTTTAACAATAAAAACTAATTAAATTTTAAAAAACAGAATTCAGAGAAAATAAAACTAAAAACACAGAATTTGCATAGAAATAAATAAAAATAAAACTGATTAGATAGGGCCCTACACCCCTAAGTACTATGTCCAAAAAACGATATTAGTGCTAAGGTGCATTTCCAAAAAACATGGCTGTACCATACGACTTTCTGATAGTGTAATATTCTTTCATAAAATGCTCCTGCAATATCACTTTTACTTGTATGTGTTTTAAAAAAAATAGACAGAACACAAAAGATGTCCACCGATCCATGAAAGTGAATTACATTATTTTTTTTCTAGTTATAGCCAAACATACAGCTTACAAACAAAAGTTACTTTCCGTCAGAAATTTTTTATTTTTTTATTATTTTATATTCAGGAATTGGACACATGCGCTGTGGCTTTACATAAGTGCAGGGAAGACTTTTCACCGAGTCTTACAGCGTTGAGTGGTTGCAGACAAGTTTGTGAGCGTGTTTATATAGTTTAGCATGCTGTTTACATTGCCTGCAGGGAAGCCATCAGCACACAGCACTGCAGGGTTAAGCCGATAAGATTGCATGTAGGCCTAAATAAGATGCACTGACAACTTTTCTTAAAAAACAAAACAAAAAACTTCACCTAAAGATATCACCATTTCCTCTACGCCGAAATGGAGAGTTTGAATGCAGTTATCAGTGAGATGCGACCTAACCATCATGAAACTACTCGTGGTTCAAATTTGTGCATTTCTGAACCTCAAAAAACATGTTTCACATAAACAGATATTTTCAGAAAGGGACCCCACAATTAGTAACTTGAAACTCACTCTCCACATGTAGGTCTGATTCTCTGGAATCAATCAAAAGTCCCAGAGGAACTCCCTGTTCCCCCCCTTAATCTCCTGGTTTTATTACTTTCCAGACAGTCGGCCCATTCCACCCAGCCCCCCCATTCCTCTCTTTTGTAGTGATCTCCAGCAAAGCCTGTGATTTTTACCACAGCACACTGCTTTTCATGCAGCAGAGCTGCTTTCATCAACCTCTGCACGCAAGAGAGTCCAGCCACATACGCTACTATGGCCTGCTCAACATACTCGTGATCCTAATAAACAACAAACATTAATTTTATACTATACAACCACAGAGATAAAAACTGACGCTAACATGTTGCTGATAAAACCGAGTAAAATGATTAATCTTAGGAGTTAAAAGTCAGCCTGTATTCACTTTCACTATAAACAAAGAGAAACAGAGATTCAAATTACTGTTTCTACACACTACGGCACAGATCAGCTAATGTTCGCAACAGTTATCCCGAGCATAACTGTCATTTGCTTTTCACAGAATTGTGCCCACATCAAAATAGAAACGCTCGCCCACAATAGATTGGCTTTCTCGCTTTCCTATCATATCTGCAACCAAACACAAATACATATAAAATTCACCTTTTTAGTTAAAATGTCTAATACCCAACAAAAGGGCCATTTTATGGGCATCTTAACAAAAAAACAAAACAAAAAAACCCTGTTTAGGATTAAGCACTTACTTGCATGACATGATGCAAAAGGTAAAAGTTTATGATCTTCTTTCTCACAGATGTATGTGAAACACATACTGTATGTTCATGTTCATGTATGGTTTTCAGAAGAATTACATACTTGTTCATATTAGAGGTAGACTGATATATCAGGATAAATCTATTTAGATATTTTTTCCTAATTTCGTCATTTCAAAATAAGAGTCCCCAAGTCCCGTACAGTGCACCGAATCTTTTTTCTGTTTAGTATTGGGATTTTGGTTGGACAAAAAACTGTATCTGGGATTTTATTAATTTTGGACCCTTTGTCTTTGCCTGCCATAGTAAAGAGTACTATGAAAATGATATTTTTTATCATATTATAAATTGAATTTAAAATCTAACAGCCAATTAATCGGTCATCGGCCAGTCCCACCACATTAGCGTATCGTATTGTCAATATCCACTATCGGTCGACCTCTAGTTCATATGTGCAACATACATTTCAAAATACCACACACAAAAAAAAAAACTTTATTTTCATATATGTAACATAGATTTTCTCAAATAATAGTTGAATTTTAATATGTACGTATATAAACCCAAATATATGAGCTATAATGCAATATACGAGCTCATATATCAGTTTTCTGTATGCAAAAACGGTGTCTGAGCTGTTTGTGACACTCCAACAATGTATGAAATACAATCTTTAGGAATTAACCCTTGTGCGTCAATTTATAAAAGTTCAGAAATGTCTGTGTCAAAAAATTGCCATAATAATATTATATTAATATTATTTTCCACTTTCAATGAGTTAATATTTTAACCAACATCAGTCCTGATCATAACTACCAAATATTCATTCATTTTTAGGATTTTAACCCTTTAAATGCCAGTTTGTTTATATAAAGCAACTGTTGTTTTTTATGAAAAGCACAAAAAATTAATTATTTTCCATATACTAAATGCTAAGGGGGGGGGAGTGGGTAATCACAGTCTGGGATATGTCAATGATTAGCAACAACACTGATTTTGATGCATTAATATTTTTTGTGCAGTGTCAGATAAAATAAAATAAATAAAAAAAAACTCACACTCAGGACCTTAGAGGACAAAAATGTCTGTGTCAAAAAACTGCCATAAAAATATTATATATTAATATTATTTTCCACTTTCACTGACTTTTTTAACCAACATCAGTCCTGATCATACCTACCAAATATTCATTCAGTTTCAGGATTTCAACCCTTTAAATGCCAGTTTGTTTACATAATGCCACTGTTGTTTTTACACACACACAAAACACACTTTGACATCCATACCACCACACCCACACAATTTTAGCTGCATCATTTATTTAACTGGCCTGCAGTGCTCTATAATACAGCAAACAGAAAATAGGAAAAAAGCTTGTATTTGCTCCATAGGCTAAACATGAGAAAAATGGCGCCATCTGGTGGACATTTTTAAAAAATGTAAATTTAGAAGCCAGGGCTCCAGAATGAAATCATAATATCACAGAATTCATGATTTTATGCTTTAATGGCACTGGGATCAAATACTGCAGTTTTAATGGGTTTCAATGGGGACATGTTTGAGTCCTGAGTGTAACTATATTGTGTTTAAACAGTGTATTATAGATGCATCATAGAAACTGAGGTTGAAATATCAAAATTCCCCCCAAAAATACACACCTTTGGCCAAAATGTATGCTGTTGGCATTAACACAGCCAAAATGATAGAAAGAAAAAACAAAAAAGACAAAAATGTCCCGAAGGTCGCACAAGGGTTAATCAACAACTAAATGTTCTGCTATTATTAGCCTATACTGTAATTAATAAGACTTATTATTTTCCATGAGATACTTGTGCATTTGGAAAATGAATTGGGTTTTCTATTCAGGTTAATACAGCTCATAATGTGAAGGTGTTAATGCAGAATACACATTTGCAGTAAACAATGTGTCTTTTCAGAGCAAGGATAAAGATGAAAAGGACGTTACACACATGCTTTTAATTTAACTGAATGGTGTGAGGCTGTCTCAACAGTGTGTTGCATTGCTGTGATAAACTGGTGAAAACTCATAGTGATATGAAGTTAATTTAGATTAAAATGTTAGTTTCAAACGTTGACACACAGAGGAGAAAGCTGTAATCATCTTTAAATTCGGTCTTACCTTTTGCAGCCTGTGAAACGGTGATTGTGAGGCAGAAAAGAGAGAGGAGCAGCAGGGCTCCCCGCTCCGCCATCACTTAAAACACGAATAAAAGAAGTATGAAAAAGCCTCGGACACGATCCGTATTTAAAATCCCTGTGCTCGAGCGCTCGGACGAGCTCAACAGTGTGAACACATCCGGAACGAGTTACTTCCGAAAGTTGCCGAAAGAAACACGAAGCTCGCGGAGTCGCGAGACACGGTCAGCCGGAGAAATGCGCTTCAAAACTTCAAAAGGCGACGGGGCAAAATCAAAGTCAGTCCATGTTTGCGAGATTAAAACGACGCCGAACTGGAGAGAAGAGAAATCAGAGGCGTCAGTGCAGGCATAATGTGTAAAGGTGGAGAGAAAGAGGGAGATTCAGTCCGGACAGTTGGAGATATTTTTCACCGATCACTGAGAGAGAGCGAGCGGCAGGAATTCTGATCGGATCCCCGGAAAACACGGGCTGGATTGAACTGCGAACCGGATTCATCCCGCATGGCAATCTCGAAAGCCTGGAATGGCTATCGGCCTTTTTATTTTTTTTGTATTTTTTTTTTTTTTTGTATTTAATTATTATTATTATTTGTTTATTTATTTATTTTTGACGACTTCTTTTAAGTTTTAGTTTTTGTTTTTATAAAAATGTTTATCATATTTTTTCATAAACTCTCTTGAGAATGGACTAACCCATGAGTTAATTTAAGGCTTTCAGTCTAATATTTTATCATTCATTTAAAGGATCATTGCGAGTTCAATACAAGTGTTTTTTTATTATTATTATTATTATTATCTCCCCTTTTCTCCCCAATCTGGAATGCCCAATTCCCAATGCGCTATAAGTCCTCGTGGTGGCATAGTGACTCGCCTCAATCCGGGTGGCGGAGGACGAATCTCAGTTGCCTCCGCGTCTGAGACCGTCAATCCGCGCATCTTATCACGTGGCTTGTTGAGCGCGTTACCGTAGAGACGTGGCGTGCTTGGAGTATTCACGCTATTCTCCGCGGCATCCACGTACAACTTCCCCCCACCGAGAGCGAGAACCACATTATAGCGACCATGAGGAGGTTACCCCATGTGACTCTACCCTCCCTTGCAACCGGGCCAATTTGATTGCTTAGGAGACCTGGCTGGAGTCACTCAGCACGCCCTGGATTCGAACTCACGACTCCAGGCGTGGTAGTCAGCGTCAATACTCGCTGAGCTACCCAGGCCCCCTTGTCTCTCCTTTTCTTTATAAAAAAAAAAAAAAAAAAAAAAAGCAAAAATCAAGGTTACAGTGAGGCACTTTCAATAGCAGTGAATGGGGCCAATTTTTGGAGGGTTTAAAAGCAGAAATGTGAAGCTTATAATTTCATAAAAGCACTTACATTAATTCTTCTGTTAAAATTAATGTGTTATTTAAGATGTAAAGTTGTTTATATTGCCGTTTTAGGGTTTGCAGCTTTATGTCGTCATGGCAACAAAGTTGTAAAATCGGATATAACTTCACACAGAAAAGGTTAGTAAGCGATTTTATCACAGTAAAATCATGTTAACGTGCATATTGTTTACGTTTCGTGACTATAGTTTTGAAACAGTGAGTATTTTCACGTTTATGGATTGGCCCCATTCACTTTCATTGCAAGTGCCTCACTGTGACCCAGATTTTTGCTTTTTGTAAAGAAAAAGTGGGACAAGTCAAAGTAATTTTTTGTGGTTACGAACATTATGCCCGAAATGCTGTCAGTTGAGCTCAACTTGTATTGAACCCGGAATATTCCTTTAACATGTTTATGCAACTTGTTATATGCAATAATATTTCATATAATGCATTTTATAAATGTTTTCCTTTTTAAAACTGATATAAACGAAGTATGGCTAGAAAGGGAATTTGGGACTATATGATGTCACATTAAACAAGATACAGTCATGACTTCTATAACATTACTTTTTTTCTTAAATTTACATGACGACTTGATGTTTGTTAAGTATACAGGTATTCAGCTGCCATTGACAAAGGCAATGCTTTGCCAGATATTCAATGGACATATTCACTTGGAGGAGCCCCATCTACTGGCAGGTTTACTCATGCCTGCTTACAAAAAGATTTTGGCAGTACCGTGGTACTGTGATGATATCAAATGGAAATACTATGATATATTGATGTGTATCATGGTACTGAATGGTTACCATACTGAATGATACTGAATGATATTTAAACTATTCATGATATCTTGCAATGTTTTGAAATCTAAACAGGATGCTACGCTGCAATTTTTAAAAAGTCTTATGTTGTCCAAATACTGCTCACCACAATAGTGTTACATCATTTTTAAAATCTGAACAGTTAATTATTATTCAGCATTCACTATGTAATATCAGTTTTAAGGAATATTGCGAGTTCATTACAAGTTAAGTTCAACTGACAGCATTTGTGGCATAATGTTGATTAACCCAAAAACTGATTTCAACTTCAATGGAAGTGAATGGGGCCAATCTGTAAACGTTAAAATACTCATTGTTTTAAAAATATAGCCACAAGACTTAAACAATATGCATGCTAACATGATTTTAGTGTGATAAAATAGCTTACTAACCTTTTCTGTGTAAAGTTATTTCCAATTCTACAACTTCATTGCCATGATGACGTAACAGTGTAAACCCTAAAAACCTAAAATGACCGTAAATAACAATTATTTAAACAACTTAAGAGCTCAAATAAAACACAAGTTTAACAAAAGGATTAATGTAAGTGCTTATATAAAATTATAAGCGTCACATTTCTGCCTTTAAACCCTCCAAAAATTGGCCCCATTCACTTCCATTGTAAGTGCCTCACTATAATCTTGATTTTTGCTTTTTTTAAAGAAAAGGCGGGGCGAGACGAAATGATTTTTTGTGGTAATCAACATTATGCCACAAAAGCTGTCGATTGAGCTTAACTAGTATTGAACATGGAATTTTCCTTTAAAATCAATTAATGGATTGTCAAAAGCTGTATTACACATCATTTGCTCTGCATCATCCTCGGCAATACATCCTCGGCATTGCTATCCTCCTTGGCCAGCACCCACTGCCGGCAGGCATCATGGAGCTGCTGGGCAAAGGCAAACGGCCGGACAGCCTCACACAGCGTTAAGGAGTGGAAACACTGGCGATGTTCTTCTGGGGTGCGGCTGACCCATTGCAAAATGGACTTCTACAACGCCTGCTTTAATCCTTTAGCCACCAAGTGAGAAAAATACGAAAGTAGCCATGCAGACGTGCAATTCTGTTCAATATACATTGAAGCAATGTACAGGATGTATGCATGAGTTGCTAAGTTGTTACTTTATGTTAATAGTGACATTGGATCACTCACTCCATTTACAGCTGATCACTAATTATCTTGAAACATCAACATGTTCCTTATCCACAGAACAAATATAGATCCCTGGCTTTCTGCAGATGTCTTCCATAAAGACGTGAAAGGGGCGTCTTACAGTAATGGTGTGTTGAAGAGAACAGAATTGCATGTCTGCATTGCTACTTTCGTATTTTTCTCACTTGGTGGCTAAAGGATTAAAGCAGTTGCTGAAGAAGTCCATTTTGCAATGGGTCAGCTGCACCCCAGAAGAACATCGCCAGCGTTTCCACTCCTTAACGCTGTGTGAGGCTGTCCGCCCGTTTGCCTTTGCACAGCAGCTTCATGATGCCTGCCGGCGGTGGGTGCTGGCCAAGGAGGACAGCGATGCCGAGGATGTCATCAACCTGGTGCTGCTGGAGCAATTAGTCTCCCGGTTGCCGAAGGGGACGTCCAAGTGGGTCCAGTGCCACCGACCGGCATCGCTGGATGAAACGATCCAGCTGGCGGAAGACCATCTGGCAGCGTATCCGGGGGCCAAAAGGTCCCACAAGCCTCCATGGGTTTTCCACATTTGAACTGTTACATGGGCGTAAGCCCCGTGGCGTGTTAGACGTCATGAAGGAAAATTGGGAGGAGGGACCTTCACAAAGCAAAAATGAAATTCAATACATTCTTGATCTGAGAGCAAAACTCCACCCACTGGGACGACTATCATAGGAGAATTTTCTACAGGCAAAAAACATCAGTCTCGGCTATATAACAGGGGAGCTCGGCTACAGGAGTTTGCACAGGGAGATAAAGTACTTATAATGCTGCCCACATTGAGCTCGAAATGACTCGTGAAGTGGCAAGGGCCCTTCATGGTCAAACGGCAAGTTGGGGAAGTCGATTATGAGGTAGTGTGTACGGATAGGGGCGGGGCACGTCAGATTTACCACCTTAACCTACTAAAACCGTGGAGAGAGGCGGTTCCCGTATCCTTGGCGATGGTAGTTCCGGAGAGGGAGGAGCTCGGACCAGAGGTGAATCTAAAAGCCAGTCAGTTGACCCCGGTCGCTTGTGGAGATCACCTCTCAACGTCACAATGTACGGAGGTTGCCAGGTTGCAAAAGAATTTCTCTGACATGTTCTCGCCTCTCCCCGGCTGCACTAATCTAAAAAAACACCACATCGAGGCAACCGCAGGGGTAGTAGTACGTCGTCGTCCCTACCGCTTACCTGAATACAAGAAACAGGTAGTATGGGAAGAATTAAAGGCCATGTTCGATGTGGGGGTAATAGAAGAATCCCACAGTGATTGGGCCACCCTGGTGGTTCTGGTACCTAAGAGTGATGGCTTGGTCCGGTTCTGTGTGGATTATAGGAAAGTTAACGTGGTGTCGAAATTTTATGCTTATCCAATGCTTCGTGTTGACGAACTGCTCGATCGGTTGGGCACGGCTCGCTTTTATTCGACATCGGATTTAACAAAGGGATATTGGCAGATCCCCTTAACGCTGATGTCCTGTGAAAAAACGGCCTTCTCCACACTGTTTGGTTTACACCAATTTGTGACCCTTCCGTTCAATTTGACGCTCACAGCATACCCAAAGAAGTGTGCAATTGGGCGGGTGGAGGTACTGTATCTGGGGTTCCACTTGGGTCATGGTCAGGTACGCCCCCAAATTGATAAAAACCGCAGTGATTGAGACC
The DNA here is from genome assembly GCF_019703515.2 of Myxocyprinus asiaticus. Taxonomy (NCBI): domain Eukaryota; kingdom Metazoa; phylum Chordata; class Actinopteri; order Cypriniformes; family Catostomidae; genus Myxocyprinus; species Myxocyprinus asiaticus. The sequence goes on along the minus strand of NC_059345.1, from coordinate 7,400,830 downwards.
TGCCTGAGACCCAAGACCAAAAAGGAGGTGAGACAGTTACTGGGGCTGGCTGGCTATTATTGAAGGTTTGTGCCTAATTATTCGGACATCACCAACCCACTGACTGATCTCACTAAAAAGGGAGCTCCAGACCCAGTCCAGTGGACGGAGCCATGCCAACAAGCATTCACGCAGGTAAAAGCTGCACTTTGTGGTGGGCCGCTTTTGCACTCCCATGACTTCTCTCTCCCTTTTGTTTGCAGACGGACGCATCGGACAGGGGGCTGGGTGCGATACTGTCCCAAGTGGTGGAGGGGGAGGAGCGCCCGGTGCTGTACATTAGTTGGAAGCTCTCTATGAGGGAGACGAAGTACAGCACCATAGAGAAGGAGTGCTTGGCCATCAAGTGGGTGGTCCTCACTCTCCACTACTATTTGTTGGGATGAGCATTCACCCTCTGTTCGGACCATGCCCCGCTCCAATGGCTCCACCGCATGAAGGATGCCAACGCCCGGATCACCCGTTGGTATCTGGCACTCCAGCCTTTAAGTTAGAGCTGGTCCACAGGCCGGGGGCGCAGATGGCTATCGCAGACTTCCTCTCCAGAAGGGGGGGGTGGAGGTGGCAGGCCAGACAGTTCGTCTGGGGAGAGAGGAAGTGGTAAGAGTTTTCACCTGAGATGAATTGCTGGTAATTGCTGTTTCTTTGTTCACAGTGAGAGACGGGGGAAATAAAAGGGGCCAGACCTCAGAGTGAGAGGGAGAGAGCCAAGCTGAAGCTTCGAGTGTGTTGGCAGCTGCCAGTCCCACTAAATATAGCATTTGAGTGTTTATATGAAGCTTTACCATTACGCAGTCAAGCAAACGTGTTTTTATGTGAAGAATAAAATTACCATTAAATTGGATTCACCATCTCCTGCTTCCTCATTCCTTGAACTTGTTACATAAATATTATACTTTTACTTAATGTTATAACAGATTCCCTTTTCAAATTAAGACATATAAGAAAGAAAGCATTAGGACATGGTGAATGATAGCAGCTCTTGAGAGTCTTTGTGAGTTATTGTGTTGCAGACCTGAAGGCATCTATGACTGGTGGCACAATAAAGAAGATTAATGTTTAAAAGAAAAAAAGAAAAAGAAAACAGTCGTCTTAACCAAGCTACAGGAATGCATTTTTTTTTTTCAATAGCAAAAGGGACCTCAAATAATAGTTATCCCAAAAATGAAAATTTTTCTGATAATTTTTTCCAGGCAAATACAATGAATGGGGTTTCATGCACAGCAAACAGTAGTGTGTACAACTGGTGCTCTGCTTTCCAAGTGTTCTGAAGCCATACAATAGCTTTGTGTGAGGAACAGACAGACATTTAAGTCGTTATTCACTGAAAATCTGAAATAATTTGCTCAAGCTCTCTTCTTATAAGAGAAGTAGCGATGTCCCATTCATGAACAAATTGTTCTTCTAAATTGGATCTTTGCAATGAATCGGTTGATCTGGTGAATGATTCGTTCATGAAATCAAACTGATCCGGTTCTCAAGTTCATGTCACCGACTTAATGAACCCATTACAGTGGTTCTCGATTTAACAGTCCACTAGAGGGGAAGGATTAAAATGAAAAACAGCTTAAATGTACACATCGGTTAAAACAATAATTGGTTCTTTCAGATGTAATTTAACCAGTTAAAGGGATAGTTCACCCAAAAATTAAAATTCTCTTTTATTTTTTACCCACAGCACAGCAGGGGTCCCAAACCGAGACAAAATAACCCAAAACTGCCTGCCTCAAAATTTGCCTTCAAAATGAATACTCTATGTATTGTGTATCACATGACCCAAAGCCTCTTTCAGTTTGTCTGGAAAAATCATTTCCAGGAGCAAGCTACAGTAAAGCTTGTAGGATATTATTGTGGTTCATTTCACATACAGTAGGTGAATATCATTGATTGACAATATAATAACAAAGTAGAACAAAAAACAATGCTGCACTTTATTTAAAAAAATGGAAATGAATGATTACAGTACTTTTTCATTGTAATTAAGTATTGATGGATGTACACAGCTGTAACCGTTTCAACAGCATATTACTTTTTTCTTCTTCCATGGAACACAAAAGATGTTAGGCACAAAAATATGCAATAAGAGTGAATGGTGGCTGAAGCTAACATTGTACCTAACATTTCCTAATGTGCTCCACAGATGAAACAAAGTCATACAGGTTTGGAACAACATTAGGTTCAGTTAGTGATGACAAAAATATTTTTTGGGGTTAACTATTATTTTAATACAGAAAGGCTGAGATGGCTACATATCCACATTTCTCTCTGCCTGTGCTTTTGTGGTTAAGAGCTTTCTTCCTGCCAGAGGAGGTGGACTGTTGTTGTTGTTGTTGTTGGAATCAGTGTGACCACTTAAAGGGGTGCTTTCAATCAGCAAGCAAGGGAATATGGAAAACCCAAATGTTTATTCTGCATATGTGAGGCACTCGCATTAAAACAACTGAATCATGACTCTTGCTGCCTGACGAGCACGGAATGAATATCTTGAGCTTTCAATATGAAATAGCCAATTCCACATCTTATTTATTCTACAGCTTGCACGGGGGTGGGGGAATCTCTGCCAGAATTTTAGATTGTAATCAATCAATCTATCTATCTATCTATCTATCTATCTATCTATCTATCTATCTGTCTATCTGTCTATCTATCTAATTTCACCGACCACTTTATTAGGAACAACTGCCAATCATGTGGCAGCAGTGTAATGCATAAAATCATGCATATACGGGTCAGGAGCTTCAGTTAATGTTCACATCAAACATCAGAATGGGGAAAAATGTGATCTCAGTGATTTAGACCGTGGCATGATTGTTGGTGACAGATTGGCTGGTTTGAGTATTTCTGTAACTGCTGATCTCCTGGGATTTTCACGCACAACAGTCTCTATAATTTACTCAGAATGGTGCCAAAAACAAAAAACATCCAGTGAGCTGCAGTGGGCTGAGGCTGCAGTGGGCACAGGCTCACCATAACTAGACAGTTAAAGACTGGAAAAGCATAGACTGGTCAGATGAATCCTGATTTCTGCTATGGTAAACAGATGGTAGGCCCACTGCAGCCTCAGCTTTCTGTTCTTGGCTGACAGAAGTGGAACCCGACGTGGTCTTCTGCTGTTGTAGCCCATCCGCCGCAACGTTCGATGTGCTGTGCATTCTGAGATGCTATGCTGCTCACTACAATTGTACAGAGTGTTTACCCGAGTTACCATTGCCTTTCTGTCAGTTCGAACCAGTCTGGCCATTCTCCGTTGACCTCTCTCATCAACAAGGCATTTCCAGGCAGTTCTATGGATATCTATTGTTCTATTGTTCTTTCTGTTTGTCTGTCTGTCTGTCTATCTATCTACAGTATCTATCTATGGCTACTCTCCCTAGAACATTTACATTTATGCATTTGGCAGACGCTTTTTTTTTATCCAAAGCAACTTACAGTGCACTTATTACATGGACAATCCCCCCGGATCAACCTGGAGTTAAGTGCCTTGCTCAAGGACACAATGGTGATGGCTGTGGGGATCTAATTATCTGTCCTTCCATCCTTCCATCCATCCATCCATCCATTTATCTGTCAGGGTTCGTGAAGGAAAGTGAGGACCCAATAGCAGGAAGCCAAAGTTTATTTAACAAAAGGCAAAAAACAAAAACAAAACCAACAAAAAGTTCCCAGAAGGGTAAAAAACTCAGTCCCAGAACAGGAGGGCAGTCGACTGGCTGGGCTGGAGAGGGAAGCATCAAGGCCGCATGGATCCCAACCAAACCAGACTGGATCCAGCAGGAAACTGGAATGAGGCCTTGTAAACAGGAGTCAACAGACACGAGAAAAACAAGACACCTAAACAGGGATACAACCACAATGAACTGGCACAGGACAGAGAACACAGGGAGATTAAATAGGGAAGCAAACAAGGAGGGTAACGAGGAAAGGCAGGTGTAAAAGATAAACTAATAACAAGGCAAACGAGGGGGCAAGATTTCACTTAAGACAACATAGACATGAGTGCACATGGCAAATTAAGAGGATCTATCTATCTAGTCCTCCTGCCCTTCTCGGCAGACGGCCGTGGTTACTCTGGCTCTCGGCGGCCGGCAGCGACCCCTCCGTCCCCAGGCAGACAGTCGCGGCTGCTCCCCTGGTGGATGGCAGCGGCAAGGATTCCACGAAAGCACATCCCTCCTCCCTCCAGGTTTCGGCACCACTGTAACAGTATGAGGACAGGCAAGCAGGAGGCAGGAACTGGCTGAACAGTAAACATAAACTTTAATGGTAAACGTAAAACTAACATAAACAAATTTATCTCGCTCTTAGCTGATCAGCTGATTCAGCGGCAACAATGCTCCATCATGGCCCGGCCACGCCCTCCCCCTGTCACACTATCTATCTATCTATGTGCACATACTGTTTCTCTGTAACTCTGTTTCTCTGGAAGAATTCATTGACTTTGTCTCCTCTGGAATTGTGCCTTTCACTTCACTGACCATTACGTTTATGTTTGTTTATACATGTTTTCAGCAAACGCCTTCTTGCCAAAGCAAATTATGAGAAAGTGCAGATACTGTGTTTGTGACAATTACAGCAGGTTCCTAAGGATACTAGACGAGTGCTTGGACAAAAAAAGTCTTTGCACAGTCTGGCAAAAATAAAGAACAGCGGAGCAGTTTTAAAATGACAGAGATATAAAGAATGATTGAACCACCAATAATCACACAATTATTCTGGAAGGAAAATAGAAAAAATAAACTGATTTTAGTCCCTTGGTACAGAAAGGAAGCAAATGAGTTTGAGTAATATTTGTGCGCCAGAGGCAAAGTTTATTTAATAGGAAACAGCTAAATAGACAAAGACCATGGCAAAAGTCACATTATACATGGAGATAAATCTAGTCTCAGTCCATAGTATACAATCATATTACAAATGTAATGGAATTCCCAGATACTAGGCACGCTTACCAACAATCCTGTTGACACTTTGAACAATTCACTCTAAACGTTTTTGACTGACAAACCTAAATATTCTGTATAAGAGAAATCTTATTCAATTAAGGGCTTTCATGAAAATGGTAATAAGTTGAAAAGAAATCTTAATGTATTGCATTGTGCTTGATGTTGGCATCATTTTGAGAGGTTCCAGAGTTTCGCTGTGGAAAAGGAGACTTTGGAAAGCAGGAACTATATCCGAGCGAAACTCCAGATGGTGACTGCATGAGGAATGGAATGCTGTTATCAGGTAAGATTACTTGAACACAAGAGCATACAATGAGAGTCTTAGACTAAGCCTGCACCACTGATAAATTGAGTTATAGCATGTTTACAAATATCAGCTAAGTCATTTCCTTGAAATCCATGTTAGGAATTCAAAGCTACTTTTGAAAGGTCAAACCTTAGGTCAGTTTTGGTCAATTTCCTCCCAAATATTTGGACATATTTCACATTTTATGGAAGATTTGTCTAAATGTTCAGGATGTGTGTTCATCACAAGTGATTAAACTATCAATTTTTCTTTTACTTAGTCATTTTTTAAGTGTATTTTCTTTCCAAAGACACACACATATGCCTTAGTTTCAAATGTATGAATTTAACAGCATTACAGTAGATAGTAATATATGAAACCAAGTGGCACTTATTTTACAGAAAGATAGCATTGCGTAAGCACACTTTGCAATGTTTGAAAGATAAAACAAATAAGGATACAACATTTTTGTTGTTGTTGTTGTTGTTGTTGTTGTTGTTGTTGTTGTTGTTATATGAAGGTCTCATTAAAACTGAATAGGAAATCTTTCATCAGGCCTTATTTTTGGTACTTTTGAATAGAATTTATTGTTTTAGCCTTCAATATTAAATTATGAAAATCCATTTAAAAATACAAATTATTACATGTTTAAAAATATGATAAAAAACTAGGACTGAAATTAACATGATCTATTTTACAGTAATAGTTATTAGGTGAAAATTATTTCTATAAATTTTTCAAACAATTTTGGCCATAATCATTTTTTTTTTTTTTTTAAGTTAGTGAAAAAGTGTCATTAAAGTGCATGCTTGAGATGAAACGTAAGAGAAAAGTGATGTTTGAAGGGGGAAAAAAAAAAAATCAAGGTAAATATCACTTGTGAGCAGAGTATTTTTATCGTGTGTCATTTCCAATCAAGCTGAAATTTTGCCAAATTACACAAAAACTTTGAAAATATTTAGGATACATAAAATATTAGCTATGAAATTAGCCTTAGCAATACATAGGAGTCTGCCATTTTACTTCAAAAACATTAAAAGTGTCATTTTCACCGCATTAAGCACAATATAGAATTTAACCTGTTGATGTGCAAAAATGACAAATCTTCTGTGGCGCATGTACATACACTGTTGTACACTGTTAATAAAACAATATTTAAAAAAATATTGGGAGTGTGAAAACGAGAAATGTGTTAATGAGACTTTACTTTCTAGAAATCCACAGAGCTAAAAAAAGGCAAAAGCTGAAGAAACACCTATATACAGTATATATATATACAGCATAACAACATAATCTCATCAGAAATAATATAGGCGCAGCATTATCTTGTGAGCAGGCAATTTATTGGAGCAGCTGTTCCCCTGCCTCGAGCTCAACAGTTCAGAAATATTCTCCTCATATAACACATCTGTTTGCAGCTATCACTGATGGCCAGAGAGAAATGCTTTATTTCATCTCCACACACTGTAAGTAATAAGAAACCTGTCTGAATGCATTTATGCATTCATGAGCTTTTGTGCACATACACTGAGGGCCTCTGCCACATCTCGATCCCTCCATTGGCGGATTAACCATATGGGCAATTGGGCAAGTGCCCAGGGGCACCAAGACTTCAGGGGCACCAGCTTAATCACCAATACAAAATTCCAATTCTATAAATTTACGTGAGCACTATTTCTTTAAGACTTGAGTCATGCATCTGCGCCAAGTGGGGCGTGACACGGGCAACCGTTACAGCATGAAAATGTGATTCTTTGGCAGAGTGCCAAAAAGCAATGAGGTAATGGACAAGCGGCAGCAACTAAGTGGCAGTGCCAAACGCAGATATAAAAAAAGATAAAGAAAGAATACATTTAGCCAATTTACAAAAAATTCCTCAGATTTGTAGTTTCTTTACTCATGCCACCACCGAACACGAGCAGCCAGTGGGATGCACTGAAGTCAAGATAGCTAGCAGCACTAACAATGACACAAATGTTAGTCAATGTAAATCCCTCTCAGGAACTCTGAACAGAAATCAATATTTAGCCAAGCTGTAACCAATGAGATTCAATATTTATACATATGTAAAGATTTCAGTATTATTATTTACAATTAGTAATTGCTAATTAGAATTACCATTATTGTAATAATACAGTGCCTTCACAGCAATGGGTGGATGTTTTTACTATGGGCACTAGTAACAGTAAACTGTGTTTAATTGGCTGTGTTTGTGTATATAAGGTACAAAGTATAATGTTTGGAGGCATCGTAGGGATTGGTGTTGGCATGACATATGGGCTTCCTCTGCTAGAGCTCCCCCAGTTCTACTGAACAGGTGTAACAGCAATTTACTGGCGGAGACAGCTCAACAATAATTTGATGAGCACCAACTGGTCCCTCATCACAGGGTCTCAAAGCCAGAATATACAGCGCTTTGCCAGCCAAGGCGCAATGCCACATTACCAAAAGCAATGCCAAAGCCCTCATAAATGATGCATAAGTACATGCAAAACAAGGTCTCGTGAACTGTGAGATGTTTGTAATGTTGTAATTCACAAAATTCTATCTCCCAGGGGTGTGCACTATTCAGAATTTCTAGTGAATTAGGAATACCCCTTAAAGGGGTCATGACATACTTTTTTTTTAATTATTATTTTCCAGAAATGTTTAATTTGAACTGACAGTTTTTTTTACAATCATTTTCACACATTTCACAACACTGAGAACGCATTTCCAAAACTCTTCATACAATCAGCACATCATCGTCTATGTGGACTAAATTGTGGATCAGTTTTCATTACTTTAATGCAAAATCCATTCAGTGACCACATCTATAAAAAAATCATGAAATCTTTTGTCACTCACTCTTAACAAACAGCAAAATGTTATATAAAAGCAGCTTTTTTGCACTCGTTTGCATATTGTTTTCAATACTGTTAAATGTCAGTTCAAAACCTCACACAAATGTAAATTTGACAGAATTTGCTACGTTTCTATAATATAACAGTAGTATACTGAAATACATCCACAATCAAGATAAATAAATAAATAAATAAATAAATAATAATAATAATAATAAATAGCTGATTCCCGTTTTAGCTGAAGACCTACCCAAGTGCTCCTTTGCCATTACAACCTCTACAAAAGAACATTTTTGGAACGGTTCCTTTTGCAAGCATGGATCAACAAGTAGGTAACAGAGAAAGGAGTTGGCAGGAGAACGAGAGGAGTGCAAATGTGTGGTAGAAGACCAATGAGGGGAAGACCAAGAACTGTAGTCTCTGATGAGATAAGGGCTACTATTACAGTTTTTTACAATCACTAACATTGTCCAATCTGTAGTCACATTTTCAAAACTCTAAACACAATTAGCACAACATCTGTATGTTGTGGACCATACCATTAACACATTTAATGTTGTTTTCACAGAATATGCAGTCAATTAACACGTTTCTAAAATGCTTAAATTTTATTTACATACAAGTTTACCCAATACTTGCACACAGCATGCCAGAAATGAGGACCTAATGTTCCAGACCTTAAATATAGTAAAGCCTCTACTTCTGCACAACAGCAGCAGCTCAAAAGCTATCCTGAAACAGCTGATACACATTTTTGAATGAACAGATCACTGAAACATTGAGAAATAGCTGATTTACTGTAATTGTGTTTTATTTTTACACATTTGGAACCAAAGGCCATGCTTGACGGATGTACGTTCTACTGTACATTCTGTAAAGTAATGATGACCCATTCACTTTTAGATACTATGTTGCCAAGAATGCACATATTTGACACTCATCCAAAAATGTAGAGTGGTTTACAGTAAAAGGAAAAATGTTGGGACTACAGTTTTTGGCTTCTCCATATGTGTTCATTATTTTATATAGCCCATTCATTATATTTATTGATGAATTTTTGTTTATTTACACGAAGGGAGCCAAAAAATTATAAATTATATCTAAATCTCTATATCTTGAGATCTCACTAACCAGTATAGAAAAACCATCACTGCATTTATGAAAATAATGGAATTTACACATGATTATTAGTACACTTGCAATATATTCTATAAGCAACAGATTCAAATGCTGTCAGATGTAAGTGTTTATTTTTGTTAAGCTTTATGAGATAACTGCATTGACAATACTTTGTGTAGCGAAATATGTCTAATCAATGGAGAAAATAGTATGTTGTTATGGACCATGAGTGACACGGATGGGTTACTTATTCCAATCCCAATGCAACATCCCATGCACTGGCGTCATTTATGGGTGGGACGGATGGGACATGTCACTACCACTTTTTGGCTTTGTCAGTTTTATCCCCTCTACTTTTTGAAATAGCTTTCATCAGGTAAGTGTCAAATGCTAAAGAAACATTTCCAGTTCTTGAGCAGGAGTTTTCATTTGTGTGTTATGATGGAGTTTGTTATTTCGAATGTTTTGATGAGTGCTCGTTGTGCCTGTTAGCAGTGGCATTGAGTGACAGCAGGCAGCGATCTTCTCTCATACATCCAGACACATGCTCTGCTCACGCCACACCACGTGCTCCATCCATTCCAGTTAAATTGCAAAGCAAATTGCAATGTGGGCGGATTAGTACCTAGAACTCCTTTACCATAAGACTATTCAGTCTAGATTTAGATCTAGATCAGATTTAGCTGATGTATTTATCCACTGACTAACAAATTCCCAGTTCTGACAGTTTTAGATGCACGGATCAAGTTATCAAATTATGTAAAATATTTATTGGAGCACTTGAATTGATCATCAAGAATGACTGTCAAAACGGTAAATGTTTTGCCACAACGTCACCCCCATATATATATATATATAAACTGTCCCCACCACTTTTTAAAGCAAAGTGACAAACCTGATCCTATGGGTTGTGGCCAATCCAATTCAAATTCCAACTTATGAATTGAAAGGAAGTCATTTAATATTAATACATTCTGAATTTTGCCAAACTCTGGCAATAGTTTCTTTCTAGATGCAAAAACGTAAAGGACCACTGAATCACTGTTGCTCATTAGAAGTTAGTGTGATTATTTGCCCATTAAAGGCAAACCAAATGATTTCCCACATGTAAAAAAAAAACAAAACAAAAAACTCCAATATAATGGGTGGGATCGTTATTCTATAGTTTAAATGATGAGACCCTCTCTAAAGTGCTCCATTTTCTCTGGCCAATTTATTTAGTCCATCATTTGTAGTGTAAGGCTGAGAGACAGGCTATTATAAAGCAGGCTGTTTGTATTCCACAGGCAGAGTTTTTTAGAGTGATTGCAGGTAGCAGACAAAACCAATCACCATAATGTGTTATTCATCACCTCATAGCTGTTCAGCACAAGGCCACAGCGTGATACACACACACACCTGATACACAGACAAGCATGCACAGACACGCATATCCACATGTTTAAATGAGCACAACACCTTCTAGCCCAACCACTGCACATTTTCGCATTTCTGAAGCCAATATGTTCCCAAATATACTGTATTTAACCCACTGTTTACATTTCTGTGCATTGCTATGCATTAGTTACCAAGGTGTTCTGTGTGGTTGCTAAGCAGGCAGTTGCTTATTGGTAATACGTCTCTATGATATTCTGGTCCATACATTAACCTCGTGTCTCTCCTTAAATGCAAGTGTATGGCATTTTTTGCATGTCTATTTTATCATCCACCAGGGGCAAGTCTGAAGTCTGATCCAGGGCTGGATTAACCATATGGGCAATTGGGCATGTGCCCAGCTGCACCATGTCCAGGGGGGCACAATGCAATGGCATTTGTAAAACTGTCTAAGGTCCGTTTTTAATTTAATGTTATTAAAGTTTTTCAGTATCATTAATCAGGTGTAAATTATTATCCAGAGGTCCGGACCGCTACCAAAACAGAGCACAGATGCTGCTGTCACGTGGTACATGTTCCATTTGTCAGCACTGGAAAGAATGGGCCAAACACAGTCATTTATTAATGGATGGGGATTTTATAAATGCTTTTATAGATACTGCTGCATCTATATTTACATTCACAGGCATGAATCCTTGAAATGATCAAGTGTTATTCAAAATAACTATCCAGTGTAAAAATGTTTCCAATGAGATATAAAACCTTCTTAGATTTAAATGCAGATGAATGGAGGATTCGGTTTTATGAGTCATCGAGCTCCCCCTGCAGGAATTAAACTTTGTGTCTCATATGGCAGTCGGTGGCTGACAACATTTACAACTTCGGTCTGTTCCACACACAAAACTAGCGTTGCCAAGATTCCGGCATTTGTGCCGGCTTGTACTGTTGTTTGTATTTCTCTCTCCCTTGTGTCTCACACAAGGAGCCGGCATGCATTTCCATGGGAATGCTGATCGTTCCCGGGGAGGCGCTGATCACGGCAATGATTTACTCGCCCGTTCCACCTGCTTCTCTCTGATTGCACTCCCTACTTATTCCTTGTGTTTCCTCTCTTTCTTTGCCAGTTTATTGTTTGCTGTCAAGTGTTAACCATGCTCTCTTGTTTAATTGGAGCTTGCTCGTGTGTCTGTTGGTTGCCTGTCTCTAGAGGTGTGGTTACCTTCCTATTTGTCATAGCTTTTGCCTGTATTGTTGCCCAATTCCTGTGGAGGAGGATTCTTCGGTCTCTGCCCGCGTCTCGGGGGAGAATCTCATCTGGGCTTTGCTTCGCACCACACCAGCTTCAAAGGACTCTCTTCGGATTGCTCCTGACTTCCACAATGCACACATTCATCATACTAACACACCCTTTCATTAGCCTATTGAGCGGCATATGTTTGACTCTACTCTCTGCAGCCGGTGCCGGATGTGCCTGTCCTTATATGAGTGACTGTCATTAATAAATCCATTGAACTGTTTCCCTCTGCGTTTGGGTCCATTTGTCTCCCCTCACCCTCTGACAGAATAAACTGGCCAACATGGACCCAGTGGAGGAGACTACTCTTTGATCCGCCCTTTCACAACAAGGAGCTCTGCTTGGATTAAACCAAGATCAAATCTCTGCCTCTAACTTTGCTCTGGAAATGATGGCTTCGCAGCTGAACTCACCACGATGGCCCAGCAGCTCGGCCTCCTCTCGATCCCAGTCCCGTGCAAGACACACCCCCATCTCCCATGGCGACCAGAGGCGCGCATCCTTCCTCCAGCTCCGTTCTTAGGTGAGGGACCTGTTAGAGCTTTTCTCTCGCAATGCTCACTGTTCTTCTCCTTGCAGCCCTCCACGTTTTCCTCTGACATGATGAAGATTGCGTGTGTAAGCACGCTTCTCTCCGCTGAGTTTTTGACCGTACAGCTCAAGGTCAGGAGGCTGGGAGGATTTTATCAGGACTGTCCCAGGGTAATCGATCTGTAGCGACTATGTGATGGAGTTTCGCACCCTGGCCGCTTCCAGTGACTGGAATGATCACGCCATGTGGGACCTGTTCTTGTGGGGACTTTCAGATATATTCCAGGACGAAATTCATCCTTTGGACCTCACCCGTAAATTCGACGATTTGGTGGACCTGGCCATCCGAGTCAATCAACGCCTGACTCAGCGCCGTGATCATCGTCGATGCCGCTCTTCGCCCTCTCGTGCAGCTGATCTTCACCCACAACCCGCTCCTTCTATCAGATTGTCTGACTCTCATCCCGACACTGAGCCCATGCTGGTGGGTAGACTTCCAGTGTCACATAAGGAAAGGCAGTGGCGGCTTCAAAAGGGGTTATGTTTCTCTTGCGGTAGATCGGGCCACCTCGCTGCTGTATGCCCGTTAAAAGACAACACTCATTAGTAGTTAGGGGGTTGCTGGTGAGCGCGACACACTTGGACAAAGCACCCGGACATTGCACACTTTTCCTGGCACAGCTGCAGAATGGAACGGACAGTCATGTGATTTTGGCTTTGGTGGATTCCGGTGCCGAAGGGAATTTCATTGACACAGGAGATATATATATATATATATATATATATATATATATACTACCGGTCAAAAGTTTTGAAACACTTACTCATTCTTTATTATAATTTTTTTTTCACATTTTAGAATAATAGTAAAGTCATCAAAACTGGGAATTATGGGAATTATGTTGTGACTAAACAAAATCCAAAATAAATCAAAACTGTGTTATATTTTAGCATCTTCAAAGTAGTCACCATGTGCCTAGATTTTGCAGAAATGTACTCTTGACATTTTCTCAACCAACTTCTTGAGGTATCACCCTGGGATGCTTTTTAAACAGTATTGAAGGAGTTCCCATCTATGTTGGGCACTTATTGGCTGCTTTTCTTTATTATTTGGTCCAAGTCATCAATTTCAAAAACTTTTTTTTAAAATAAATTTTAGTTTTATAATGAAATAAATTAATATGGTGGCACAATTATATTTTTGTCTACAAAACTAATTTCAAACATTTAAGCATACGCCTTCAGATCAAAAGATTTTTAAGATCATGAGAAACATTGTTTCAAAACAAGTGTTTCAAAACTTTTGACCGGTAGTGTATATATATATATAAATATGTTCAAAAAAGGAGTACAAACCTGTCATAATTACTAAAAAAGAAGTTGACAAAAAGCACAACGATAAAGTAATTGTTAACAATCTACTCTGTGATTGTAATGTAACATGTATTACTGTACGGTTTTCACAAAATAATTGAAGATCTGAAAACCAGTAGGACAATTTATAAATCTTTAAACATGCAAATTAACATCATCACACGTCAAATCTGTCAACTCATAGTTTGCTCCAATATTACTATAAAATGTGCATTTTGGTGGTTGTGGTTTGGAAGGAGTTACCACCGGTCTAATTCCATCTTAATATGCAGAGACAACTGTATTAGTCATTTGTAAGTTGATTCCCCTGAAAAGTGTAAGCACTGGCGGTATCAAAATAAAACATTATTCTGTTTGTTTGCGCATCCTAACCAGCCTGACAGAGCAAAATTGACTCAATCAATAGCGTTTTAGTTTAGGGCAAGACTAGCTGTTTGGGAGTGTTCAGGAAACCTGTTTCTGCTATTCTGGTTGGTGCTGCAATTGGTGCAGAAATTACAAACTTCTCCTTTAAGAATGTAAAACTTAAGCTGGTTGACTGGTCTTAGTTGGTCTACCACTCTGGTCAGACTGGTCAGTTGGCTGGTTTTATAGGGGGTTTGTACACTTTTTGAGCTAGTCAGGCTGGGAGACCATCTAAAAAGACCTGCAAAACAGCTTGGGCTGGTTTAGGTTGTTTTTCAGTAGGTGAAACACAAATGAGAACTCTCCTGAAGTCTCCTGAGCTAAGAAAGAGCAATATCTGAGCAATGCCGTTTTCCTCTGGGTTGAGATATTTTGTAGACTCATTTGAAAACAGTCCACAAGAAAAGGTTCAAGATTGTTCATCATACTTCACCTAAGCTTGTTTGTTTGACCTTGTGATAAAAAAATCAACAATACATTTATTACATTCAGCTGAGACAGGGATGGAGAGATGCCGTAGAAACAGTAAACATTCATCATTAAAACTCTGCAAACAAGCTCTTCACTCCAAAAGTAGATTCCACAGGTTTTTCACTCAACATCTAATGTAACTAAATCCAGGATTGTGCACATAACCCAAAACGATCCCTTCCCTCCACCCCAACTGGGTCATTATGAGTGATAAGGCGCTACTATACAGCCCAACTCTCAACTCTTTCTACAATAGTACGCACACATTAGTGTAGCCTAACACTTAGGCCATTATCTGCTGAACAGCATTCTCTGAATACAACCAGCTCCATTATACAGCGTCATTTCTCTAAAGAGACAGGGTGGACTGGAGAGAGCTCATTTCACATTGAAACATTACACCTGGGAGGCAGTCTTTTAAGGGAGAGGTAACACAATAGATGTCAATGGAGACTTGCCGTATGACGGGAAAGCAAGGTGTGAGATTGTCAAATTAATGTGATTATTGAACATTCAAACAGAGGCAGTGCTATCCGATGTGTGTTGCTTCCCACAACTCTAAATAACTTATCCTGCTCTCTTTTGTTCAATGTGACCTTGGATGGACCCCCTGTGCCTCCCTCCCTCTATATGGATTAAGCTATCTGGTATAACTGAACTCCCACCAACAAGAATCAAGAGCTTTGATGATCAAGCTTGACAAATGACAGAACTTATATCAGATACTTGGAAATGATATGCCACTAGTTTCATCACATACTTGATTAGTCTCAAATGTGTAACAGCAGGGTACCAACCCATTTTGAGTACTGATATATTGTAGTTTATGTCTAAATTCATCTCCAACCTTTCTTGTACATGATAATAGGATACCATATAAAAAGAGATATAAGGAGTGTTCAGGATTCTTTATAGACCAATACTTTGGTAACGTCACCACCTACGTCACAGTCTGAAGTGGTGGCAAAGACTGGCTCTAACAGTAAACCAAACCTGTAGTTAGCTGATTCAACAGTCCTCAAAAAGTTAGCTGTTACCTTTAACCCTTAAATGCATAGATCGGGTCTTTAGAGACCCAGGACTTCTTTTTACCCCCTGTAACTCAGCTTTTTTTTTTTTTTTTTTTGGAGTTGTGTCCACTCCTCTTTAATATCCCTCAATCTCTCTCTTATAAATAGTGTAACAAAAAAAAAAAAAAAAAAAAAATTGTGTAAGTACCAGAAGTGTATAGGGTCATTAGAGACCCTAGGTATGTAATAGTGTCATTTTATTTTATTTTTTTATTTTATTTTGCACTTCCGTTAATTATATTTTTTATGATTATTTCATATCTACACTGGCGGCCAAAAGTTTGGAATAATATACAGATTTTGCTCTTATGGAAAGAAATTGGTGCTTTTATTCACCAAAGTGCATTCAGCTGATCACAATGTATAGTCAGGACATTAATAACGTTAAAATTACTATTACAATTTGAAAAAATCGTTCAGAATTTCTTAAACTACTTCAAAGAGTTCTCATCAAAAAATCCTCCACGTGCAGCTATGACAGCTTTGCAGATCCTTGACATTCTAGCTGTCAGTTTGTCCAGATACTCAGGTGACATTTCACCCCACACTTCCTGTAGAACTTGCCATAGATGTGGCTGTCTTGTCGGGCACTTCTCACGCACCTTACAGTCAAGCTGATCCCACAAAAGCTCAATGGGGTTAAAATCCATAACACTCTTTTCCAATTATCTGTTGTCCAATGTCTGTGTTTCTTTGCTCACTCTAACCTTTTCTTTTTGTTTTTCTGTTTCATAAGTGGCTTTTTCTTTGCAATTCTTCCCATAAGGCCTGCACCCCTGAGTCTTCTCTTTACTGTTGTACATGAAACTGGTGTTGAGCGGGTAGAATTCAATGAAGCTGTCAGCTGAGGACATGTGAGGCGTCTGTTTCTCAAACTAGAGACTCTGATGTACTTATCCTCTTGTTTAGTTGTACATCTGGCCTTCCACATCTCTTTCTGTCCTTGTTAGAGACAGTTGTCCTTTGTCTTTGAAGACTGTAGTGTACACCTTTGTATGAATTCTTCAGTTTTTTGGCAATTTCAAGCATTGTATAGCCTTCATTCCTCAAAACAATGATTGACTGATGAGTTTCTAGAGAAAGCTGTTTCTTTTTTGCCATTTCTGACCTAATATTGACCTTAAGACATGCCAGTCTATTGCATACTGTGGCAACTCAACAACAAACACTAAGACAATGTTAAGCTTCATTTAATGAACCAAATGGCTTTCAACTGTGTTTGATATAATGGCAAGTGATTTTCTAGTACCAAATTAGCAATTTAGCATGATTACTCAAGTATAAGGTGTTGGAGTGATGGCTGCTGTCTAGATTTGGTCAAAAATGACTTTTTTCAAATAGTGATGGTGCTGTTATTAATGTCCTGACTATACTTTGTGAGAGCTGAATGCTACTTTGGTGAATTAAAGTACCAATTTCCTTCCGAAACAGCAAAATCTGTAAATTATTCCAAACTTTTGGCCGCCTGTGTATATAAGTTTACTATCACAGGATATCTGTTTCTTTGTTTATTACAAGATAAATTAGTACTATATTCATACAAATAAATACTACTGAATATCACGTTGATTTTCTGTGCAACAATGGTGAATTATCTGTATCCCATATGTGTGTACGCATACATAATAGACATGTTATTGTTTACTCCAGGTGGCGCTGTTGTTTCAGTGATTGACTTGATTTACATTTGACATTGCTATTTTATGAAGAAACAACATGGAAGTAAACTATAGCAAGTATAACACATGAACAGTATGACATGACTATTGTCATTTGGATGTACTATTGAAATGATGTAAGTTGTGCATCTTTTTAGACTCATTAGCCGCATTTCCACTACTGGGCCAAATGAGGGCGTGCTAGTGCATGCCAGGGTCAGTTGTGTTCCCACTGTCACTTCTGGGCCTTCATTGTGCCTCCTCAGGGCTTTCTTTTGTCAAAGGCGGAGTTTCGCTGAACTTGCCAGGTTGTGTATCCAGCGCACAACGGTACAGGTTCGGGAAAAGTCAGTTAAAACGCACAGTGGACAAAGCAGTGTCCAAAGAAATAACTTTCCAATGGTTCGAGATCATGGACTGTGTCCTGGGACATAGTGGAGAGACTACTTGGGACACCATGGCAGTTACAGTCGGTGAGTTGTCAATGCTTACTTATCTTGCTAGCTAGATAATGTTTACAAACTATATAAACTCGATATTCTAGCTAACTAGATAACATGATACCTCAGCTTGAGCTTCCCTGTTGCTTGTGAAATGGGCGTGGTGTGTGACATTGGCACCAGAGCAATGTATTAAGGGTGGGTTTTAGGGCAACACTGTGTGGCTATTGGTGTGATGGTGGGTACGCAGATCGATTTTGGTCTCGCAGCTCGAGGTCCAAGGCTACTGGCTCCGGCTGGCCAGTTGAAAGCCCTAGCTCGTACTGGCCCTGATAGTGGAAAAGCGGCTAATATGGGCCTGAGAAAATACTTATGTGTAGCTTATGTCTATCTATGTGTTATGTGTTGCTCAATATGTGTTTGACAGCCAGTTGCATCTCATGAAATTTCAGTTTAAAAGTTATGAATCCTGTTCTATATTTGTCCTGATTTGTTGCATTATCTCTTTGATAAATGGAAAAAATCAAAATATATAAAAATATTTCTAATTGTCTTGAAAATCCTTTGAAAATTATATTTTGTAGATCCATTTTTGATAGATATATGCGCCGGGTCTCTAAAGACCTGAATAAGTAGTGTTTGGTGAATTTCCCATGCATTTAAGGGTTAAATTATCTGGTTAAGGTAAATGAAATTGCTGCGCTATTTGCTGTCAAAATCTCAAAAACCGAGGGCTTCACTTTATCGAATCATTACTAGATCATTACCAACTCCCGGCTTTACAGTGAGCGTTTTATTACAGGTATGTTATTAACTTATATCATTATAATAATAGTATAGCTAAGAATACTTCTGTATTTATGATGGCTCTGTGTCGTACTTTCGTTTAACTAATGATTATAACTAGCTGTTTTACAAGCAATAGTGCACCCAAACCTAGCTAGCTTTGAACCTGAAGGCTAATTTTATTCTATACGATCTTTTAGCGAAATGTAAAGCTAGCTAGCTACTAGCACTATCTGTCTAATCTGTCAAATTTAACACAACAGTTTGCTGGCTTTCTGCCACCACTTACTGCACATGACTTTTTCTTTAGGGGTGTTTCTTCACCTTTGGGCATTTTTAGCACTGTGGACTAGAAAGTACATTCTAATTAAAAAATGTTCACACTCACACTTACACTATTTTATTTTTATTTTATTCAGTAAAAATGTCCAAGAACAAGAAAGGCGAAAACAGCCGAGGAGGAGCTGCCCCCCGAGTTATGCCACTGAGGGGTGTTATGGATGGATGACAACCAGAAACATTGTACCAATCACTGGAACAAAGTTGGACCTAGTGACAGATTCAACTAAAGAGGGGCCCAGTGTAGATTTGCCCCAGGCCAGTGTGATACTTGTTGGCATCAGTGGTTATAAACCATTAGCTGTGAGTGATGATGATACCATGAGGGCACTTCATTCAGCACTGAGAACATTGAGTTGTTCGCTGAGGAATACATCATAATTTTATCACTCATTAGCTTCTGACCATTCTGGGGTATGTTCCAAATGCCAGATAGTATCCGTTACAAGATGTGATCATTGCATGACCATGTGTTACATTACAGTTAAGACACATAATGTACATACTGTAAAATAACTAAAATACAAACCAGTTATTTTCATATTAAAATAATAACAATTTATCTCAAAATGTATGGGTTTAAAGTATGATGAATTATATGTTTTATATTAATTTGCATTTAAATGTATTAGTTTAGATAAATGTTTACATAAATGTTTCTGGGATTGCTCTTGTCCCAACAACTCACATAAAAATGAGGAAGAGGGTCTGTGGAGCTCCACCCTGACTGCATGTGGTGCTCTAATAAATCATCTTCTGTCCATCATTCAAAATGGCTGCCAAGTCCCTGTGGCTGCATGCAAGAGACATGCCAGCTCTCTCACATTACCTCCAATGCTAGTCAGACACATCTGAAAAGAACACAATACAGATGAACTGCCTGACAAATCTTAACAAATGCAACACAGTGATGCAAAATGGAAAAGCTGCAAAAGTGCTGTCAAAGCTGCTAAATACTGTATGCAGCCCTCTAAACGATCCCTTTTAAAATACCCACAAGTTTAGGAAGTGTTTCAAAGAAGTGAGTTGGACTGATAAACCTCTTTTTTTCTATTACAATGGCAGAATACATGCAACCTCAAAGGGATAGGTCATTCAAAAATGAAAAGTCTGTTAACATTTACTCATTCTTGTGTTGTTCCAAACCCATATGAAGCCTTCTAGAGAAGTCAAAATAATTAGAATGTTAGTGAAGTCACCATCCACTTTCATTGTATTGGAAACAATATGTAAGAAAAGTGAATTATGACTGAGGCTAACCTTCTACCCAATATCTCTTCTTGTGAAAGAAAGAGATGAAAGGATTAAATGTACTGTATGTAAATGTAAGTAATTGTATGCAAATAAGTGTTTGCTATCACTATCCGTTAACCATTTGTTTCTCAATCACTTTCTCTCCTGTCTTTTCTCTCTTTAAGTTATTGTTCTGCTGCTTATATTAGCAGAATTAGTGCTAAAACACATTAGAACTCTTAAAATGACCATGTTTTAATTCTAAAATTCTTATTTTCAGCCAGCGCAGTTGCTTACTTCCAAACATATTACTTACTTCCACAATGGAAAACCATGATACTCCAAGGATTACAGAAACTGATGGGAAGTCACCCTGTCTCAATTTTTTGTTTTCCTCTGGCATGACAAGTATGCAACAACACAAATATGAAAACCTTTTAAGATTTTTTCGGAGTGCACAATATGTGGATGTAAATAAAGGACTATATAAAAGGGATACTTCACCCCCAAAATAAAGTTATGTCATCATTTACTCACCCTCATGTTGTTCCAAACCAGTTTCTTTCATGGAACACATAAGGAGATGTTAGCCTCAGTCACTATTCACTGTAATTGCATCTTTTTTCCTTACAATGAAAGTGAATGGTGACAAACATGTTGGGCTTTATTTTCATGAGTGCGCAAAGCGCAGCGCTACTCGCTACTACCGTGTGCAACGTCTTATCCAATTTTCGAGAGCGCTAATTTTAAGTGCAATTTTTATGTCAAAGCAAAGCGCAAGTTGCCGTGGGTGGGAGTGTTTGCGCTATCTGTGGGTGTATGCGCACAAAATGTGGGTGTATTGTATGTTAATGAAGTGGCGCAGAGGCCAATTAGCTATTTTCCTGAGAAATAGGTCATTGCGCCAGATGTTTCAGGCAGAGGCAAATCCAAAACTGTAAAAATAAACCAGATTTATTGAAGACTCAAACACAGGGAAAATACTGGATAAACCATGAAGCAGACTGGTCATTTGAGGGCATCCGACGGGAGTCAGGAGAGCTGGAATCAGGACAGATTCACAACAATGCCATGGAGAGCAACGGGAAAGGTTAAGGATGAGATCGGGTGATTTGGAGACCGAAGATGGAGGACTGAGGTTGAGAGCTGAGGGGAAACAAATTGACCCACGCCAAGGGGAAGGACCTGGAAGTCTCTAGGAGGGCAGTCTGGTAGGCTGATAGTCAAAGATGGTGGCAACCACTTACACAGAGGTGGACAGTGACAGAAGATTCCAGGCAGGTGGAAAAGGGTAAGTATCACACAGGGACTAATCCGAGAGGGCTGAGAGAAACCATGGCGAAACACGGTAAGAACTGGTGACTGGGTCTGGGGAGGAATGCCTGGGATGGCAGAAAACAGTCAACACTAACTGACCGAAATAGGCACAACTGCTTTCGCTGAAGGCACAAGACACCACACAAGAGGGAGTTATATAAAGAGAGAAATTAACTTCCGATAAGGAACAGGTGATGCTAATCAAGCTATGTGCTGGCAAGAGCCTCAGCCCCTGTGGGAACACCAGCACATGGCAAACAAAACAATGAACAATAGGGAATGCTGGGAACACGCAGAGACAGAACAGATTCACCAAACAGATCATCCAGCACTTATCTCAACGTAAAGTCCAAATTCAGTTTGGAGATTCCACCTGCAGGTGGTAATAAAGTCCATATTAAACTCTAAATTTAAAGTGGAACATCGAATTATTGTATGTCCATGTCAATCACTTTTGTAGCCGTTTTATGAAACAAATATTTATGAGATATGTGTTAAACTATATTTAGGTCATGGTTTATTTTCAACTATTAATATTAGGTTTATATTTACAATTGTATTTATGATCTCATTTGTATTGGTATTTTTCCACCTGTTGTCGAAGAGTGATTTTTAAGTCACTGCAAAAGGGGCCGGTGGAAGAAGTTGGAGAGAGTAAAATGTTTGGATTTGGTATTCTTTTTTTGACCACTTGGAACCTAAAGATTGGCCATCACTGGAGTTTACACAAATATATTTTTGAGTATTTTAATCACATTTATCACTCACTAAAAAGCTGTTATGCGTGGACGGCAACAACAGTATCAATTTCAGTTGCTTGACAACCTCTTCTGAGAATGGAGACAGATGATCACTATGGGAAGGGTGTAACGAGCATTACTGTTTCCTCAGTCACTTTCAGATGTCTTCATCTCTGAAAGCATGTTTGCTCTGGCATTTGTTAATGGTGTTTTTTTTTACCTTTTCCTCTCTTTTATCCATGAAGCCCCTTTTCCAATCTCAGGAATGAAAGACAGCCTTTAATTGCTACCTTCAAACACTGTTTTTGCAAACATTCACAGTGACTCCCACAAAAGAAGTGGCTCTTATGGTAGGAGTCCCCTGAGGCCCACCGCTAACTCTTTTTCTTTTCTTCCCCATTCTTTGCTATTATTTATTTTGCATATATTTTTGTTCATGTGTAAAAGCTTTAGTATACACTAAAGTAAAAAAGTACGTTTTTGAATATGTACAATTTATGAATACAGTATGTTTACAATTATGTTAAATTTACAGTAAAATACCGGCAGCTGTGGTTTTTTAGAAATGTATCATAAAAATAGGATGGCCATGTTTCAGGCTTTACAGGATGTAATTTTGATGCCTGTATATCTTACGGTTCACTACCGTTTATATTATTAAATTATATAAACTTGATATACTAACCTTCTGAAACTTTAAAAGTTTGCTTTTCACTTTTAAATGTATTGTTAAATCCCACATGATGATTTAAAGTTCATCAATAGTGGCTCTTTCAGGAGCAATAATTAATAAATATGTAGAGACAGTTCACAGTGTTACTCACACAAACACAAAACCTAAACACATGTGACACTAAAATAATGCAATAAATATGAACTAAACTACATACCATATAACAAAGTGCACCCCAATGTACATACCTGATATTACAAATAAGAAGAAACACAATTATTCCCATAAAATATAATGAAATGCGATGGGTCACGCAGGGACTTCTCGGAATGCCAGGTTATTATTTTTCACCATAATTTTAACAATAGTTTACTGTAAAAAGTACACCTATTTTCTTGTTAAACATAATATACGTTTTTACTGTTAATTATATGGTAAAAACATGCTATTTTACATATATTTTACTGTAAAATTACATGTAATGTTTTGTTAAACTATTTTTTTTAACTGTATAAGTTAACCCTATAACGCCTTGTGTATCAAATATGATACACAATATTTGACGGCTCCTGTTTCACTCTCTGTTCATGCTGACAATTAAGCCAAACAACCTATGGTATGTAAGTCTCACATGTTTATGTTACCATCTAGTGGTTATTTGTGAAAAAAATGGCTTCAGTGTTTACATCGATCTATTTAAAATGGTAGCGGACTTGCGCGAAAAGTGACTCTTATGTTGGGATAAATGACAGCTTATTTTAATAAAGTAAAAGTGACAGTAATGATTATATTGTTACTGATATTATTTTAGATAGATTATTTTATTGGAAAACCCTCTTTGAAATCCATATATCAAATATGATACAACAGGCTTTTGAGGTTTATCTCTCAATCACCATTACACTCCATTCATGCCCACCACAAAAATTAAATTCACAGAGCTTTGAAAATTCTGACATATGCATTTTATAAGATATATTTAAAGTGTGAACTAATATTTCTGTGTATTTAAATATATGCAGCCTTTTCTGTGATTATAAAGATCTCATTATTTTACATTACAAGCTATTATGATGTCATCTTACCATAAGTTCCTGCGTTTTACAATTTCCCTTTTTTAAATGTCAATATAGTGTTTGATGCATAAAATACATTTGATAAAAATGGTTTATTGAAAACAGAATATGTTATTCATATTGTATTTGATGTGCTGAATTGAACTGTGATACATTATAATACCCCAAGATTTAGCACTGTAGCATGTGTGGACTAAGAAAACTTAAATAACAAATGTCCTACACAAAAATGAATTACTGAGCCTCAGGAGGATAATGACCTTTAAAGCCTAATGTATCAAATATGATACATAAAAAAAATAAAAAATAAAAAAAAAAAAACAGGTCACGATACGCAAAAGTGTGAAGTGAGGGAAAGACCCAAACGCAGGAGGCAAGTGTAATGGGCTTTATTTTAAAAAGAATTAAAGAATAAAAACAAAACCTCTTACAAGGGAGGGACACTGAAAATACAAAAACAAAACCAACAAGAAAGAAAACTGAAACAAAAACTCACAGGGGAGAACAAGCAGAAAGCAAAAACATAAACCGACTGAAGACAGGACTGAACAGGAACTGACTGACTATGACTGACACAAAAACAATCTGGCACAAGACTGAAAATGAGAGGGGTTTAAAAAAGGAAAAAGGAGATAGGAGTCAGGTGCTGCCGATCCATTAACAAGCAGCGCGAACCAGCATTGTCATCACAACGCTGATTGTGCTGCTGAGTGGCACCTGTGGGAGACACAAAGGAGAGAGAAAACACAAGCACATGTACAAGCATAACCAGTAGGTTGAGGAGATTGTCATGATCCCACCACAACAAAAATAAACTATGACTAAACTAGCAGTATCATGACAGTACACCCACACCCCCAAAGAACAACTACCAGGCATTCCACAAACAAGACAAAACTAAACATAAAATCAAACATCGGATGGGAGGGTGGGGGAAACAGGTGGATGGCACAAAACAAAACAAAAAAGAAAAACATTAGTCCAGGCAAGGAAGCAGGATCGAAGGAACAGACCAAGGCGGAGCCGATGAGACAGACCAGGGCGATGTCGGCGTGACAGACCAGGGCAGAGCCGATGAGACAGACCAGGGCAGAACCGGTGTGACAGACCAGGGCGGAGACGGCACAACAAACCAGGGTGGAGCCAGCAGATGCCCAGGAGACCACGGAGGATCCGGCGGACGGCTTGACACAGCGTGGCAGCCTGCGGGGAAGGGACTGACACAGGAGAGAGCTTAAGGGAAGGAGTGGGATCAGATGACCAGGGAGAGAGCTTAAGGGAAAGAGTGGGATCAGGAGACCAGGGAGGAGATTCCAGGAGAAGAGCAAGTTCAGGCGGCTCCAGGACAGGAGCGATGTCAGGTGGGTGCTGGTTACTGAGCTGAATAACAGACTGGTGGCTGGTGGCTGGTGTCTGATGGGTGCTGGTTACTGGTTACTGGGCTGGGCAACAGACTGGTGGCTGGTGTCTGATGAGTGCTGGTTACTGGGCTGAGCACCAGAATGGTAGCTGGTGTCTAATGGGTGCTGGTCACAGGACTGAGCAAAAGGCTGGGCGATGTCCACTGGGGACTGGACAGGATAGTCGATGGTCACAGGGGACTGAATAGGCTCATCGACGGTCACAGGAATCTGGACAGGCTCGTCAAAGGCCACAGGGAACAGGACAGGCTTGTCGAAGGTCACTGGGGGCTGGACAGGATCGCCGATGGTCACAGGAAACTGAGAGGCTCGTCGACAGCCACAGGAAACTGGAGAGGCTCGTTGACAGCATCAGGGAACTGGACAGACTCGTCGAAAACCACAGGGAACTGGACAGACTTGTTAACAGCCACGGGGAACTGGATTGGCTCGTCGAAAGCCTCAGGGAACTGGACTTGTCAATGGCCACAGGGAACAGGACAGGCTTGTTGACAGCCTCAGGGAACTGGACAGACTCAATGACCACGGGGAACTGGACAGGCTGTGCGGTGGCCTCTGTGGTCAGGAGCGCTGGCAGTGACTGGGGAACGGCCACCATGGCCGTGAACATTGGTAGCAGCTGGGACACGGCCTCCATTGCTGAGAGCGCTGGAAGCGACTGGGGAATGGCCTCCATGGCTGTGAACACTGGCATCAACTGGGGAATGGCCTCCGTGGTCGTGAGCGTTGGCAGCTACTGGAAAGCCGGGGCCCTTCTCCTCCTCTTTTGGAAGGTCAGAAGCACTCCTGGCGGACAGCAGCGGGCTCCTCCACCTCCTGGCGGACAGTAGTGGGCTCCTCCGCCTCCTGGCGGTCAGCAGCAGGAATGGTCGCCGCCTCCTGGTAGTTAGATGGGCAGACAGAGGCAGTGCCGTTCTTCCTCCTTCTTCTCCATTTACGGGTCATCAGAGGACTGGGGCTCTGACTAATTGAGAGAGTGTGGGTGTTTAAGGAGAGAGGCTGCCCATATTCAGGGGTATCTATTCCTTACGGTGGTGAGCGTAATCCACAAACTCCCAAAAAGAAAGAAACCCCAGCCTTCCCATCTCCCAGGAACTGAGAGGTTCCTTATGGCAGATGTTAAAAATATCCTTAAGCTCAGCCTCATGAGATCCAGCTCATCCGCAGCAACAAGGAATTCACAGGCGAAATCTCTAACATCACCCTCCTCTTCACGGAGGGAATAGAACTGGTTGAGCCAGACCAACCGTTGGTTACTGGAACTTGGCTGGCTGGGAGATGGGAAGAGGAAGATGCCTTTCTTGCCTTCACTGGATCCAAGCTTGGCCAGATTGCTCTGTCACAATACGCCACAGCGTGAAGTGAGGGAAGGACCCAAACACAGGAGGCAAGTGTAATGGGCTTTATTTAAAATATAAATAATATAAACAAAACCTCTCACAAGGGAGGGACACAGAAAATACAAAACCAACAAGAAAGAAAATAAAAACTCTCACAGGGGAGAACAAACAGAAAGCAAAAACATAAACCAAATGAAGACAGGACTGAACAGGATCCGACTGACTATGACTGAAACAAAAACAATCTGGTGCAAGACTGAAAATGAGAGGGGTTTTAAAAGGGAAAAAAGAGATAAGAGCAACACTGATTGCGCTGCTGAGCGGCACCTGTGGGAGACACGAAGGAGAGAGAAAACACAAGCACATGTCCAAACATAACCAATGGGCAGAGGAGACTGTCATGATCCTGCCACAACAAGAATAAACTAAGACTAAAGTAGCAGGATCATGACAACATGTGCAAATATTTTTACATTTTTTTTTAAATAGTTTGTATAATGGTACTAAAAACAGTTTCATGTCAAAAATTTGAATTTTCTGACAATTCTTTCATATGTCAGGCTTTACAGGGTTAAGGTAACTACCCATTTACCAATTAACTTTTTTTACTGTAGTATTTTTACATTCTTTTACCGTTAAAATTATGGACATGTTTTACAGTGTTTCTTGCAAAATAAAGACCCTAGGGCAAGTGTGATGTATTGAACATAATAAGTAACAGGTGTGTGGGCTAGAGGGGGTGTGAGGCTTCCAGCTGTCCCTGCAGTCTCAGGTCAAGGCCTCCCCATCTGCTGCCTCAGCTCCCCATGTTTTCCAACACCTGAAGTGTGACTGTTAGGCGGTGTCCTCATTCTCCCAGCCAAGGGTCAGAACCCCTCTCCCACAATACTGCAGATCTTCCAGAGGGAGTCCAGAACCATGCTGCTTATGCAGTGTGTCACTTTAAAGCACATTTATGAAGTGAAACCTTTTTTATGAAGTAAACAACGTCTTTTTTCTGCTTTATTATTGTGCCATACAATGGACTCGTAAAGTACCTAACGACCAGCTGGTTAAAAGTCATTCCAAAAAAGTGGTAAGAAAAGTGCAGTTAGTTCTGAGAAAAGCTTTTCATTTGTTTGCAGATGCCGCTTGGTTTGATATTTTTATCTAATGATTTCACAGATATGCCACATTTATAAATATAAAAGAAAAAATGTTTTCACGACAATAATTTGTTTTGATTCCAACTGTTTCACATCATTCCTTAAGTTTTGTTTTTATTCTTGTTTCACATGATTTTCTTCAGTTCATTTTACAGTAATTAGGCAGAGTAAATGAAAATGTATATTTTATAAAATATTAATTAATTTTTATTTTATTTTATTATTATTTTTTGCCAGGTTTTAATAATTTTTTTCTATTTAAATATACAGTATATATACAAATTATTTTGTCCAAGGTGATAAAAATTAATTAATTGTATTAATTTATTAATTTATTAATTATAATTAATATTAATTTTAAATCTCATTTAAAAAGTGTGAAGTTTGTAGACATGTAATCAACACATTTTAGAAAATCATATATAGCATTTCTGACAAAAAAATTGAATAAACAATTATAATAATATTTAATGACTTAAAAATGTCATGTGGTGTAACCATCAAATAAAAGGTATTAAAATCAAAAAAGTTTTCAAACATACAGTATGTTTCAAGGTGTTTTCTAATGGTTAGACCAAATGACCTGAACCAAATTTACCTTTTCATAAGAATGTCAAAATACTGATATGTAATGATATGACAAAATAGTGATTTGTTTTTAAAAACTTCACACATAGTCTTGTCTCTAAAAAGTCTCTAAAGATGTCTCTGTTTTATGGTTTTTGTCACATGACAACAAAATTGTTACCTGCATATTGGTTGCACCACATGACTTTGATTTGGTGGACAAAAGTTTTTCAAATATGAATCATATTTTAAAATAAATTGTTTTCACTGCTCATTTTTTTGATGAAATAATAATAAAAGATAATTCAGCACAACCCATGCCAACACTTCAGCTTTTAATGAGAGTTTGATTTTTTGATCTTACCCAACACTGGCAACCGCATAGCAACACATTATAATATAAAAACTTTGAACACCTGATCAACCAAATAGCAATACCCTGGCAACCACCCACAACACCCTGGTTACTGTGGTGTATGGCTCATTTAACTTGTCACAACTTTGCTTTATCATTACAACTTCTTGAAAGAAATTTTACATATAACAAGTTTGTCAGAAGTTAAGGGTGTCTATAAAAAGATTAATTTAATTTAATTTAAAAATGTTTTTTATTATTTTATGTCATTTTTTATCTTATTTTATTTTACTTTATTTTATATTAAAAAAAAAAAGATTTCTGCTTATTCAAAAGAATTATGCTGCATCAAAGAGATAAATAAAAAGCAATTGGCAAAATGAAATTGAAGGTTTAAAGTTGGACTAAAAAATTAGTTATTAATTTATTATTCTATTGTTCCATTTAACTACATTTATAAACAATTATCAAACATTTTTAAATGCCAATTTATGTGCTAATTTATAAATATATATTTTAAGCTAATAATGTTTTTATTTTTTTTAAGGGGTACTCCAATTCTTCCATTATTCCTGTCTGTGAGAAATGAATTGTTATTAGAATTTTACTTTTCACATATGAATTTATAACTGTATTCTTATTATTTAAATAATATCACTGTAATGAAGATTCAAAGTTAATGTGAGTGGTGAATGTTGAACATGCAAGCACCACTCGCATTTACTTCAGAAAATGTAAAATTCTAATAACTTTGAATCTTATCATTACAGTGATATTTTTTAAATAATAAGAATACAGTTATAAATTCATATGTGAATATAAAGAGTGTCAGCCACTGTAAATGCCTTATAAATGTAAATGTAGGCCTGTTAAATAATCATTTTAATAATTTTGATCTGTCAAAACCTGAAAAAAAAAAAAAAAAACAACAACTCAGAAAGCAGCAGATATTGCAAGTCCTTCTGCACATAAAATAGGCTTTCTCTCAGCAGTGTCATATCACATAGAACGAGGAACCAGGCTTGATCAGAGCTTTGCAATTATTCATCAGCCCTTACAGCATTCATGACATGTGATCTTTCGTTCTCCATTTCAATTTGGATGCAAAACTGCATTTTTTGCTAAATTACATTACGTGGTTCTTTACACATTTCGCGGAAGTTTCGAGGTGCAGTGTCCACTGTGTGGCGCTAAAAGCGAGTTAAATGTTCTCCCAAACAGAAAGGTTTATGCGCTATGGAGTTTAAAACAAAACCTACCTCCCTACCCTTAACCCCAAACCTAAACCTAATCGATATTGTCATAAAAAGCAAATGTGGCATGAAAAACGCAATTGCTGAAACAACCACGCCATTTTTTGGTGTTTCTGTCACACTTTTGGCTCACGTGTCGACTTGCGTGCTCTTCAAGACTCGTATCCTGGTCCTTTGCATCGCAAGTGCAACACTCTATCAGCTGAGCTACTGTGTAATTTGATCACACTCGAACAAGCTTGTAACTTGTTTAGTTGGTTTTGTAATGCAAGTGCTAAAAATGTATCGCCTTACAAGTCATGCACTATAGTAAAAGTGCTCAGATGTCATAAGATAGTCTTATGTGGCAAACAGGGCAAAAGTAAGTGTTTATTAACTGATAATCTTCAGTTTTGCTTGAATTGTGTGAATTGTTGTTGAAATGCCTCTAGTGTTCATTTCACCAGGAAACTGCTGCGATCATACAGCGAGCTATGTACAAATCATTTTGCAAAAATGTAGGTATAGTAATGGGTTCCAATGAGACCAGGTTGGAAAGCTACTGCACTAATGTGTTTTTGCACATCGACTTATGGCATTCAGTCTAAGGAGTATTGCTGTTTTTCAGACTCGGTCTGTCTTCAGTTACCAACTATCTGTAAACAATGCGTGAACATTGCACTCTCAACATATTGGTCAAAACACTGTTCTATTCAAATATTCTATTCTAATGCAGTTTTTCTATAAAATTTCGAATTAATTCTAATTTTTCTAATCTCTTCTTTATTTCCTTGTACACAAATATATTTTATTTAAAGATCAGCAGTCTCGCTTTCTGTCTTTGTCTTTTTCTGTTTTCGTAACAATCTGTTGCACACTTCTGTTTGGATGCCCTCGATTGCATTATGTGTAAAGGGGGAAAATCTGCTGAATTTTTCATATGTTTCAAAGGAATACTAAGCATAGTATCCCTATAAGAAATTAATGTGTGTCTGTGCATCGTAAACAGCTGATTCATTTGATTTGAGCCTTGACTGGGGACTGCAGGTTACAGAAGCTGATGTGCAGTTATACAGGACATGCATGCAATGCTCAGCATGGGACTGTCTACTGTCAGAGAAATTGAGAGAATACATGAGTTTAGTCTAATTTCTCTTTTCCAGCATTCTCTGAGTAGCCAATAAAAGCCAGTTTGCTTTGTGCATATTTGCATCTCTTAAGTATAAGTATAAAATATATATTTATACAGTATAATATATATATATACTGTACTTAAGATTGTGTGATTATATGATTATATATTAATTAAATATAAAGGGTTGCTATATTGCCTAATAAATGTAAGGAAATCTGTGAAGTAGCTACAACAGGAAACTGTTTAAATGTCTGACTTATTTATTGTATTATTCCATATAATATAAACTGTTACACAGGAAACAGTATATTATAATTGAAAATGGAAATTAGCTGCTTTTTCCATGAAATGTTAAGCTTAAAGCTTTAATTTTGTTACAAACATCTTTGATATGACAGTAGTCAGTTAAACTTATAACTCAGTCAGACACAATTAAACTAGATGAATTTTGTCACATGACAACAAAAATTGCTACCTATATCTTGGTTACACCACATGACTTTGGTGAAAAATTTTTTTATTAAAGAAATAATAATAAAAGATAATTCAATACAACTCATGCCAACATTTTTTCTTTCATTCTTTTCAATTTTTTTTCAAGAATTTCTGCTTTAAATGAGATTTTTATTTATTATTTTATTTTTTTTACTGTCTCCGGGTGGTTACACCAAATTACCCTTTTTACTTTAAACCTCAGGAAAAATATGAAAATGACTTTGAACTCATGCTTCTATGCATCATAGAAGAGGTGTATTCAAGTAATTGGTTTGTGTAAATTGCATTTGTAATGCATTTTTTAATCAATCATTAGACGTGGACAAAAAAATGAGCGTCACATCGTTGATCCATATATACTGTATGTGTATTCTTTTTTTAAAGGATTATGTAAAAATGCAATTAGTCCTGAACTCACAAACATGCATTTATTTAAACAAACTGATACTCCTATATTGCTTGTTTGTGATGCTTCACAGTAGTGGGTCTCGGAGGAGTGCTGTGCTGCATTCTGTGTAAGCTAATTCAGGCATTGTTCAATAACCTTTTCAAACAACAACAACTTGCTATGCATTGCTTAAGGGGTTTCAAATGTTTGAGATATACTGGCTAGATCAACACCTGTAGTCAATTAAACGTATGACTCGGTCAGACACAATTAA
This sequence comes from Myxocyprinus asiaticus, assembly GCF_019703515.2. Taxonomy (NCBI): domain Eukaryota; kingdom Metazoa; phylum Chordata; class Actinopteri; order Cypriniformes; family Catostomidae; genus Myxocyprinus; species Myxocyprinus asiaticus. The sequence continues at coordinate 7,368,470 of NC_059345.1, read as the reverse complement.
ACCAGAAGTACACAAAGGCCAATTCTTCATTCATAAACTAACGTACAGTATGTGATAATAGTAACAGTAATTTAAAAAAGCTCAATATAGTGAATATACTGTATAGCAATGCCCTGCATAATACGTGTCCATTGACTGTAACACAGTGGTCGATTTGAAAAGATACTCATGAAAGTAAGAATAAGCGCCATAAGCAATAACCAAGATAAATGGGATAAAAAGAACTTCTTTCATATTTTATAGTGCTTTCAGTTACTGTAATTTAAAATGATTTTAAAGTTAGCTATGAACCGAAGATATAGGCCCATTGTACTCCAAATACTCTCATGATTTAGTAAAGTCAACAATAATCCCAGAGTAAAAGTAAAACTTCAATGCTAGAGACACTTTTCCGTTAATACACTACAATGTTTTTTTCTAATATGAAGTGCACAGGCTATCAAACTATTCTAACATGTCACTATTTGGATCCATGTGAAATCATTAGTCTAGCATTGCCCTCTGCTGGTTACTGTGGAGTATGCTTTATTTTAGCTTGTTACAACATGCTTTATCATCACAACTTCTTGGAAGAAATTTTATTACAATAAAAATCAATGAAAATTGTACATATAACAAGTCTGTCAGAAGTTAAGGGTATCTATCAAAGATTATTATTTTATTTCATTTCTGCTTATTCAAAAGAATTATGCTGCATCAGCAGCAACCAGTTGAAGTTGAGTGAAATATCTTGCATTTTTTTTTTACTTAACTGTCAAAGAGATCAATAAAAAGCAATTGGCAAAATAAAACTGAAGGTTTAAAGTTGGACTTAAAAATGAGTTATTAATTTATTATTCTATTGTTACATTTCACTACATTTCTAAACAATTATCATACATTTTTAAATGCCTATTTATGGGTAAATGTAAAAAGTAATTTTTAAATTAAGCTAATCATTTATTTATTTTAAAGGGTTACCTCTATTCTTACATTATACCTGTTTGGGAGAGACTACTGAAATATGAAATAAATATCTTTTTTCTTTTCTTTACAAAGAGTAGTCTCAAAACATCTCAAATATTTAATTTAAAATTAATATTTTGTATTCATCCATTACTTAAAGGAATATTCCGGACTCAAAACAAGTTAAGGTCATAATGTTGATTGCCACAAAAACTAATTTTGATTCGTCCCTCCTTTTCTTTAAAAAAAAAAAAAAAAAAGAAGAAGAAGCAAATATCGAGGTTACATTGAGGCACTTACAATGGAAGTGAATGGGGCCAATTTTTGGAGGGTATAAAGGCAGAAATGTGAAGCTTATATTTTATAAAAGCACTTACATTAAATTTCTGTTAAAACTCATGTATTATTTGAGCTGTAAAATTGTATAAATTGTAATTTTTACAGTTGTTTTAGAGTTTTAGGATTTTAGGATTTGTTGACATAGCATCATCATGGCAACGAAGTTGTCAAATTGGCTATAACCTTACACAGAAAAGGTTATTAATTGATTTTATTGCACTAAAATCATGTTAATGTGCATATTGTTCATGTCTTGTGGCTATACTTTTGAAACAGTGAGTATTTTAACGTTTACGGATTGGCCCCCTTTCACTTCCATTGTAAGTGCCTCACTCAAGTCATCTCAATTTTTGTGTTTTTTTAAAGAAAATTAATTTTTGTGATAATCAACATTATGCCACAAATGCTGTTGATTGAGCTAAACTTGTATTGAACCCGGAATATTCCTTTACAATAGCAAACTAGCAACATGCAAAATCTCAACAGCATTCATAGCAATTAGTTTGTGCATCTCTGATTTGCCCAAAGGCAAAATGGCCAGCAGCTTTCACACTTGTCTCACAGTGTCAGTTGTGCAGGTGTCCAGACTGAAGAGGCTTATTATTGTGACTTAAATGCTGAATAGAAAGGCGAGGTGGAGGGAGTCTCAGCTGCTCGATCACACCAGCGTCTGCCACCTCTGGCTGCCAGGGCTGTCCTGATCAGGGAGTTGTCTGGAGGCAGAGCAGAGCAGAACTCTGCAAACAGACTGAAAAACGAATTCCCCCTTGCTGACTGGTTCATCAGCTCTGGTAGATTCAACCACTGCGTAGTCATCACTCATCTAAGTGTGATTGGCTGGAGCTCTGCATCTGTTTATCTTCAATGTACTGAAAAAACAAACAAACGGCACACTCTTGAGGAGATTATTGTTCTGTGTACCAGTGTGCCAGCTGGTAGGCAGTGTGTAAACCTCACTCCCCTGGCCTCAAGAGGTGCACTAGCGACTGATGCTAGAGGCTGTAGCCTTTAGCCTCCTCATTAGAGCGCCCGCCTCTCATGCCGGAGATGCCGGTTTAAAACCCGCTCGGAGCGGGTTGAGTAGGACCGGTTTCAGTGGTGCCGTGACCCAGATGGGAGTGCGGTTTAGGGGGGTGAGTGTAATGGTAGACAGCTGGTAGTTAGCTGTGCAATGTATAAACCTCACTGCCCTGGCCTCAAGAGGCACACTAGCGACTGACGCTAGGGGCTGTATCCTTCAGTACATTTTAGAGTATAGGGTTATCTGTTAATATGAAAATGAATGCAGTGTACAGTCAAATTTCAACCTCAGTTTGATCCTGTTGTTTCACTGTGGTATTGGGCTTCTCTCAGTGGAAGCAGACGTGAGTGTATACTTGTGAAATCTGACAGTGCTAATGTATCAGAGTGGGAGGAGAAGTTTTATTGTGTTAGAGTTGTGATGAGGCAGTCCCACAGGAACGCGGCGTTCGTTTACTAATGTGTGTGCCTGTTATCAATTCACTTTTATTGGCCGCTTCTGGGAAACAGACTCAGAAAATAGCCTAACCCCTGAGAATATATTGATATTCATCTCTAGACCAGTCTAGGCCTCTATAGTTCAGAGGAAATATAAAGAGAGACTAAAACCTGTTGCAAACCCACATCATTTCAACATATAAACACAATATCCATCTTGTTGCCACAAAATAAAGTTTGTTGAATGTATCTTGACCAACAAAAGTAGATCCACTCTTGCCTCATGAGTGTCAAATTTCTGTTAGGATCTGGAAAATCCAGCTGAAAGTAATTGTTTTACATTAAATAGTTTTTTGCTGGTCCAAGATGTCGTTAGCTGGGAATGGTCATTCAGACTAACATATGTTTTGTTTTGGATGCTGGTTCCCATGCTAGTGTGCTGGTATCACCAGGCTTCTAAACTAGCTTAACAAGCAAGACTTCCTTGGTCAACCAGCTTCTCAAATTATTTTTTTACTGGTGAACATTATGACTAGACCAACACCAAACCAGCTGATGGACCTGATTTCTTCCCAGTAGTTGGACCAGCAACAAACCAGCTATCACATTCCATAAGTCATTTTGACCACCTTAAACTGGTTTGACCTGGTTTTTCCAGCCCCTAATGGTAAGCAGAGATATATAGCAGGAGTTACATCACAGCGTGTGCAACACACGGGAAGTTGGTATGTTGTTTCCAAGAGTTCAAGTACTAGGATCGGCCACATAATGCCAACTCACTGGCAAGTGCCTTCACCCAACAGACATCTGCTCCAGCGTGTTTATCTTCCCTTGGGTGCGACCGGAAGCGTATTGCGTCAGCAGCGTGGGAGACCCAAGTTTGGATCCTGTGTTGAAACCAGGTAGAATTCGCATTCACATATTCAGTGACGACCGCAATTGGGAGTTTACATTTTTTCCTCTAACATTACATTTTTACTCCACTTATGGTTAGGTTTAGGTTTGGGGTTTGTGTTGGGGAGTTCAGTTTATAAAATATGCATCCTCTTCACTGTATTAAAACCTGTACAACTGAAAACAACTCGCTTCACAATTCATTTTTGGTGCCCCTCTGTGGACATTTCACTAGAGCTCACAATTGCCCATACACCAACAATACTTACTGCTTTGGCCACTGGGGGCAGTGTTTCAAATTTCAGTAAACACAGACCGATTTCAGCTAAAGAAAATTAAACCAGTTCAAAGTTCTGCTGTTTCCGATCTGGCATCTGGCATGTTTTGGAAGTATTCTCATGTATCATTTGCTTTAGTAAGTTACTTTAATTTGTCTCATTAATCATTTAGTTATTATGTATCACATGCATCATCATGATGGATTGCTAATGTTATGAAAACTAGTTGGGCAGTCAGCCAATTAGCTGGATTTAGCTTTTGGACACTTTTCAGCAGGTGAGTCTTTTTTAGCGTATAGCATAACAATAAAGTTTAATACAAATAAATACAAATAAAACAGTTCAAGCACAGAATAACATAAATAAACTTTCAATAAAGTTTAAACAAAATGTAAATTACCACAGAATAATTACTGTATTAATACAGGACTTTTGTGGATCCAATAATACAAAACTATTTAACCCTTTAAGCTCAGATGGCCCCGTGAGAAAATAATATAATTGTCAAAATATGAATAACTACAGTCTTGACCAACACAAAATAAGTATCGTTTGAAAGCTTAGAAGCTCTACTTTACAATGCATGTAGGCATTATTACCACTACTGAACAATTGCTTTGAAATTTGAAAACAAATCAGAACTGCTCTGTTTTGATAATTTATTTATATATAAAAACAACTGCACTGTACATTTGACTGCAAACAATAAAAATATCAGACTAATCAAATAGCCATGTGTCATATGTTGTTGGAAAGCTCTCATAGAGTAGAATGCAACCAGCCTATTTGTTTTACTCACAGACAAAAATATAGGGAGTAATAGCTAAGTACATGTCTTTGACATTTATGTTGGTGTTGCTTATATGCTGCTTTTTCACTTATAACTTATAACTTAAAATAAACGGAACATAAAATATCACATACCATTACTTAGAGGAGGTGATAATCTTTCAAACGAGCCCACACACACAAGGTAATTGGATACATAGATCATTAGATAATCCACACGAAGCACAATGTTACATATGGCCACCAGCAGATGGCGCCATGTATATGACACAAACTTGATGTAGACTCGTGTCAGAATGTACTCATTCTATGAAATCTCATTACTAAAATCATGTCTGCGTGCTATGAAAACCTTTAGTCATTGTGTTCACAAGTGTAATTAGTTCTTATGTACAATTATTATGTTTTATTTGTTTGGAGAGGCTTTTGGACACTTGGAGACGTTTTTGTACACTAGGATAAATTATTTTTTTAATGCTATAACTTTTGATTGCTTTGTTGTATCAACACAAATGTTTCCCTCAGATACAGTTGACATGATTGGAAACAAAACAAAATCAGTTTTTTGGAGCCACCTTATTTACACCCAGAGATATATAATGTCAAATCAGAAAAATCTGAAAAAAAGTAAATTTATGGCTTAATTTTTTGTGATTTTTCAGCAGTTTCTTAGGCTGAGAGTTTCAGACTGTATTATAATCTATATTATTAAAAAAATTTGAAAAGTTTTCTTTTCAGTGATACCAAATATTTGACCCACCTTTTATTTTTATTTTTTATGTATTTATTTTTTTTTTATAAGCCTTTCATTTTGGGGATGCCACTGAAACAGGAAATCTTTAAAAACACCCTCAGAGCTTAAAGGGTTAAAGAAGAGGGCAAATTGTTTACATTGTCATTGTTCCACCATAATTATAACTAAAAATGGTTCATAATTGGGAAAAGGTACAGGTACTTTATTGATGACAACATATAAGGAAATTTTAATCACTACCAGAATCTCACACCATCAAGAAGCATGGACCAATCAACACAATAACATTAATACTATGTGCATGTATACACCAAAATTCTACTAAATTGACCAACATTACCACCACCTGCTGGCATAGCTGCATTAAGAAAGGAACTGTGAACACCACATACCACAGATGGAACTTTTTGGTGCTAAATGAAGATAAGATTTATTTGGGAGGGCAGGTCCGCTGAATCTTACAGCCGATTGTCATTGCTCAAAAAATACAAGATGGCGCCACGGATGGCAACCTCGGTGTGGAGCTCTCCAATTCTTTTGTTGTTGTTTTTTTTGTTGTTTTTGTTTGTTTTTTTTACCAGGGATGAGTTGCTGAACATTCAGCAACACATTCCTGACAATCAATTTTGACTATTCTGACGTTTTTCTGGACATTTTAGTCAGAGGCGCAGCTGTGTAGTTCAAGCGCGCTATGAGACGCAAGCGAGGGAAGCGAGCCGGCACGCTGGTCAAGCTCCGTCAGCACGGCTTTTGAACAGCACTGCCAAGTATTCATCTAGTGAATCTGCGCTCTCTTCCTAACAAAACGGACAAACTACATCTCCTCACCCTTACAAACAAGGACTTTTCAAACTCTGCTGCCTTGTGCTTCACAGAATACCTGGCTGAGTGAAGCCATTCCAGACAGAGTGTTATATCTGCCGGGCTTTCAGCTGTTCAGGACGAATCACTTTGTGGAGTTACATCAATGAAAGTTGGTGCACAGATGTAACAAGGTTAAAGAAGATGTGCTGTAATAATTTGGAAGTGCTCTTTATCAACTGTAAGCCTTTCTACTCACTACGGGAGTTTTCCTCGTTTATTCTGGTGAGTGTGTATATCCCGCCACACGCGTGCGTGAACGCAGTGCTGCAACAGCTGGCTGATCAGATCACAGACACGGAACAGCAATACCCGGACTCACTTATTATTTTTCTCAGCGATTTTAACAAAGCCAACCTCACCCGTGAACTGCCCAAATACAGACAGCACATTACATGCCCCACCTGAGGCAGAAATATACTGGATTATTGCTACACAACAATGAAGAATGCATATCGCTCTGTTCCTAGAGCAGCTTTGGGACTCTCTGATCATTGTCTGGTTCATCTTCTTCTGACCTACAGGCAGAAACTAAAATCAGCTAAACCTGTAGTAAGGACTGTAAAGAGATGGACCAATGAAGCATAGCTGGAACTACAAGCCTGCTTTGACTGCAATGATTGGAGTGTTTTTGAAGCTGAGGACACCAATCTGGACGAGCTCACAGATATTTTGACATCATATATACATCTGTTTGGCTGCTCGTTCATAGCAGTGGGCCATTTGCCAAGTCTCTGATCTCAAGATACAGGCTGCTGAACATACGCAGGGCGGGGGAATAAATAATCAGGAAAAAGATAGGGCAGGTACAAAAACAGGGACCAACAGAGTGAAAAGACATAAAAATCAGCAAACTGACAGGAGAAACGCTGAAGACAAACTGGCAAACACACGAGGGAACAGACAAAATATAAAAGAGAGACAGACACATGAGGGACAGGTGCATCTAATTAAACAAACAATAACTAAACAAGGGGGTGTGGCCGGGGAAACAAGTAGGAGGGGCGAGGAGAGCACTTGGCAAAAAAAAAATCCACCATGTGCTTCACATTGACATGACAACACACAACACAGACAGAACAAAAAGGTGACACAGGAATAAACACACAGGAAAATGACTCCGGTTACACATGTAACCTTGGTTCCTTGATATGATGGGAACGAGACATTGCGAAAATCACTATGGGGATTCCTTCCGACGACTTCGTTGATGCCCTTGTACAATAACGCCAATCCTGAGATTGGCAATGGTGTTTGAAAGCTGAATTAATCAATGACAGTTTCTTATTAAAACACTGCTGCAACAAAATTGTTTTACAATGCATGGGAGTGAAATTTATATTTACTTTTATTGTATATTAGCTGAGAGAGAGCCTAATACCTAGACTCCATTGATACATTTTAAAGGCAAAATGCCATTTCAGTTTTGTTTCTTTAATAAAAATGGTATCCTTCATCTGAGTGGTCCAAGGTTTGGTTACTTTTCCTACATTTGCCATCTGAACAAACCAAAAACTGTGTGGACTGTTGGACTGGATTAGATGAGTTGAAGTTTTGTGACTAAAAAAAGTAACACTTGTGTTGTTCGCGGTCAAATTTGACTGACCATTGGAAATGAATGGGCGGGACTAAAACACCGAGCAATATTTTTCAATTTGTCAAATAAAATCAATAAACAGACACACAAACACACACACACAAACACACACACACACACACACACACACACACACACATTCAGCATGTATTTGTGGATCTCTGCAGCCATCTAGTGGTTATACTTGTGATGACAAGTTTTCTTCTTTTTTTTTTTTTTCCTGCCGAGGACAGAAATCTGCCCCCAATGCATGACACATTTGCAGGGTTGGGAGGGTTACTTCTGAAATGTATTCCACTTCAGATTACAGAATACATGCTGTAAAATGTCATTTGTAACGTATTCCATTACATTACTCAAGGTCAGTAATGTAATCTAAATACTTTGGATTACTTCTTCAGCACTGGTAGATTTTTTCACTTGTTTTGACTATAAAAACTCTGCCAGTACAGTAAGACAAAATACACATGTTAAAAATACATTCTCTGAAAAACCGAAATATCTTATGCAGTGTTGTTTCTAAAACACGATCAATCAAATTGATCTTGTTTTAAGGATTTTTAGATATTTTTACAGGAAAACAATGAAAACAATTATTATCAAGAATACGATTTTTGCCCTAATATCAAAGGTCTTACAAGATAAAAAAAAGAAATTATGATCCAACATGAATTTCCTTGATAAAAAAATATGATCGTGCCTGGTAACATGTGCATGTAAAATGGCTAGAAATAGCATTTTAGCTTAGCGTAAAGCTGATAATTTACACAAGGTTTATTTCTATTTCTTCTGCTCCAAACTTACTTCAAACGTACTTCTCTGTCTGCTCGTATGAATGTAACACATCATAAGAAAGTGTTTCACCGCTGTTCAAATGCACTTTGGATCACATAATTTACATGTATAAATGTTTTCCATCTGAAAGGACTAAATATTAAATGAAACAAATGACAATAAAATGCAAAGTAATCTGTTCAGTAATCAAAATACTTTCTGAATGTAACTGTATTCTAATTACCAATGATTTAAATTGTAACTGTAGTGGAATACAGTTACTTATATTTTGTATTTTATATATGTAATCCCATTACATGTATTCCGTTACTCCCCAACCCTGCACATTTGATATTTTCTTCATGTATGAACTTGTAGAATGTATTTAGTGAAGTATTTACAATAAAATGTGTTATTTTATATTATAATGAATGGTGTAATTTTTTAATTGAGAGATAAATAAGGTATAATATCATTAAATACACTATACTATACTTTATCCAGATTAATCCTATTCTTAGAGGATGCTTGAGCTCTTTAGAATATGTTCCAAATTATGTTAGAAAACCCATTCCTTTATGATTTTGTACAAAATGTGAAAAATATAATTAACTTATTTTAAAACAGAGTCATTGGGATGTCCACAAGATTATGTGTGTGCGCTGCGCATCTGTGTGTGTGTGTGTGTGTGAGAGAGAGAGAGAGAGAGAGAGAGAGGGAGAGAGAGATTGATTGTCATTGCACTGTAAAATATAAACAGCCTGAAGGGGCGGAGCATCACGCCTGTGTTGTTGATAGCTCTTCACTTCAGTTCATAAGATGCTGAGAGAGCATCTTTACGACACTTAGAATTCCTCCGAGCTTTCCTGCTCATTTCTGCTATTGATTTTTTATTTGAAGATGGGAATTTGGGAATATACTCTTTATTTCACTACCACAACTTGCTTATGGAGTGGTGAGTGCCTTGAATAGTTGGCTTTAATGGTGCATTGATCTTAAGATATTAAGTTAAATAATATTTCTTTGTAACTCAGATACATTGATGCATGTCTGCTTGGATATATTTGGATTGCACTATTTGGACAGCAATTGATGTTTCTGTTTCATTTTAATACCTTCTGCCATTAAATGTGAGTTGTATATTTTACTGACACCCATTTTAACAATAGCTACTGCTTAGGCTTGTTTATGTGAGGGGTGTATCAATATATACATGATCAAAATTGTCAGTTTATGTAACTGCACTTAAGACATGATTTAAGTATGTGATTACGTTTAACAAGGAAATCTGGCCTTTTGTACAAAGGAGTAGCAAATTTGCTTACATTTTGACCTAGAATAAATGCAGAATCTTAAATATTTCTTCTTCATTTTGCATTATGACTTCTTCGTTTTAAATATTTCATAAAAAAATAAAACTATCTTATTTCCAGGTTTAAATGGGATTTTAAATCACAGATTTGGTCTCTGACTTGAGGGCCCCACTGTATGTTTTTATTTATTTATTTATTTATTTTTTATAGTAAATAAGAATATGTGCTGTGTACCATCTTCACCCAATCCTATATAGGATGTTTAAGCAAAATAGACATTAGCTTAAGTATAAGATAGGCTAAATTTGCTTGTTGGTGCCTATTTATCTAATTACTGTGGCTTGTAGAATTAACAGATAGCCTTAGCCTGGGTTACTTACTCCTGATAGTTCATTAGTATTTTCCAGAAAGTATTTGACTGCACTTTTCATCTTATTTGCATTAGTGTGCTGCTTACATCTAATATAAGATTACACTGGATTCTTTGTTTTGTGTACAATATCCTGTCTCTGATATTGGCAAGGGAGCTCAGCTCTCTTTGAGTCTTTCTTTGACACTCATTAACAAAAGATGGCACTTTGAATAGGGTAAAAGCCCAGCGTTATCTAGAGGATGGCCTGGGTTGAATTAGATTATGAATGGATATGATCTTAAGGGAATTAAACTAGAAAAAGGGACATTTTTTATTCAGCCAGATGAGAACGGGCAGTGACGGAGTTATCTAAGTATTTCTTTTTCTCTACTTACAGGAAGTAATTTAACTTTCAGATATGTTACATTTCTTCATGAGGTAAATTTATAGTTGTCTGCAAGGTATTTTAGTCTATTCTAAGCATCTGTTGTCTGGTATATTTTATTTGGAAACAATACATGGAGTGAGATACACACTTTAAGGAATTGTTCACCCCCAAAATGAAAATTCTTCCGTCATTTACTCACCCAGATGTTTTTTTTAAGAATATCCTGGTCACTTATTTTCCATATAATGCAAGTGAATGAGGACAGGGGATATCAAGCTCCAAAATTACAGAAAAATAAATAAATAAAAAACCACAGTAAAAGTATTATAAAAGTGGTCCATATCACTTGTGCACTATATTCCAAGTCTTCTGAAGCCATATGTCAGCTTTGTGTGAGTAACAGTCCAAAATTGAAGTCATTGCGTGTTCATGAGAGTTCATAAGAGAAGTAACAATGTACGATTAGTAAAAAAAAATGAAACGTTTTTTGAGTCAGATCTTTTCAATAATCTAGTTCACAAAACCGTTCACAAATCTGATCCACTTCTCAAGTTCAACTCACTCAATACTGATACTTTAATGATGCTATTTTAGTCATTTTGGAGCTTGACAGCACCAGTCCTCATTCGTATGCATGAAATACAGGATATTCTTCAGAAAGTAATCTTTTGTGTTCCACATAAGAAAAAAAAAAAAAATCATATGGGTTTGGAACAACATGAGGATGAGTAAATAATGTCAGAATTTTCATTTTTGCGGTGTACTGTCCCTTTAAGGCAAATGGTTGGGAGCAATAAGCCAGACTTGCTGGTGGAGGTTTAATTGCTGAAATCCAAAAGAAAAGCTTTGATGACGGTTTCCGATCAATAGGTGTATGTCCAATTAGCTGGAGCTGCTGCCTCTGTTGATTTGCGAGCATTCTCCTGAATATCCCATTCACTTGCCAGTGCAGATCTCTTCTGCTTGCAGTTAAAGTAGCAGCCCACAATGATTGTCTCCAAGTGAAATTCTGCAGCTCCGTCTTAAAGGGATAGTTCACTCAAAATGAAAATTACTCACCCTCATGTTGTTTCAATCCCTGATGACTTTCGTTCCTCCATGGAACAGAAAAAGAAAAGTTAGGCAGAATGTTCAGTCTCATATTTATTGTATTGAAAATATCAATGAAATTGAATGGTGACTGAGACTAACTTTCTGCCAAACATTTCTGCCAACAAAAAAAGTCATATAATTTTGGAACAACACGAGGGTGAGCAAATGACACCAGAATTTTCTTTTGGGGCAAACTATCTGTTTAAATGGATGTTTTACATTCACACTGTTCTTTCTTTGAAAGTGACACTTCAGGGAGAGCATCAGAGAAGACTTTACAGAGATCTGATGAAAGATTATAACCCACTGGAGAGACCCGTGTTTAATGACACTCACTCCCTCACTGTGTATTTCAGCTTCAGTCTCATGCAGATTATGGATGTGGTAAGTTGGTAGTTTCAGCTTGGGGGGAGTTACTACACGTTGTGTTTTGTTCACCCAAAGATGAAAATCTGTCATCATTTACTCATCCTCATGTTGTTTCAAACCCTTATTTACTCACCCTCATGTCGTGAAACACAAAAGGAGATGATAGGCAGAATGTTAGCCTCAGTCACCATTCACTTTTATTGCATCTTTTTTCCATACAGTGAAAGTGAATGGTTACTCAGAATTACATCTCCTTTTATGTTTCACTGAAGAAAGAAAGTCATACGGATTTGGAACAACACGAGGGTGAGTAAATGATAAAATAATTTTCATTTTGGGGTTGATGATTTCACAAATGATTTATGTTGACTATGTAAACTGACTACGAAACATGACAGTTTAAAGGGATAGTTCACGCAAAAATGAAAATTCTCTCATCATTTACTCACCCTCATGCCATCCCAGATGTGTATGACTTTCTTTCTTCTGCTGAACACAAACAAAGATTTTTAGAAGAATATCTCAGCTCTGTAGGTCCATACAGTGCAAGTGAATGGTGACCAGAACTTTGAAGCTCAAAAAGCATATAAAGACAGCATAAAAGTAATCCATAATACTCCAGTGGTTTAATCCATCTCTCCAGAAGTGATATGATAGGTGTGGGTGAGAAACAGATCAATATTTAAGTGTTTTATTTTATTTTTTTACTATAAATCTCCACTTTCAAACAGCCCTCCTAAGCGCTCTGCTCTCATAAGAGTTCTTCTTCTTTTGTTTTTGGCGATTCACATTCTTCATGCATTTCGCTACCTACTGGGCAAGGAGGCAAATTTATTGTAAAAAGGGCTTAAATATTAGTCTGTTTCTCACCCACACCTATCATATGACTTCTGAAGACATGGATTAAACCACTGGAGTCGTATGGATTACATTTATGCTGCCTTTATGTGCTTTTTTGAGCTTCAAAGTTTTGGACCCTGTTGACTTCCATTGTATAGACCTACAGAGCTGAGATATTCTTCTAAAAATCTTTGTTTATGTACTGCAGAAAAAGAAAGTCACACATCTGGGATGGCATGAGGGTGAGTAAATGATGAAAGAATTTTATTTTTGGGGGGACCGTCCCTTTACACAGCTTTCCACTTTCTTTTACTGCATAATAGTGCACATTTCTCCATCTACAGGATGAGAAGAATCAAGTACTTACAACCAACATTTGGTTACAGCTGGTAAGACAATTAATCTTACTCATTTGAACAGCTAAATCATAGCCATGTTGCTCCTGTTTGACTTTTGTGCATAAAGTGAAGTGCTGACTCACTGATACTGAAGTGTAAAGTGATTGAGTTTGGCATAAATCATGAACACATTTTTCTCTTTATTTCAGTACTGGTATGACTACTATCTTCAGTGGAACACCTCTAGATATCCCGGTGTGGCGAGTGTAAGATTCCCTGATAGTCAGATCTGGAAGCCTGACATCTTACTGTATAACAGGTTTGTCAATAGTGATCTTCATGCATGTAGTACTTTTTATAATTATGGATCATCAGCTATAAACGAGGGTTCCTACAAACACAGACATGATTAAAGAGTAAAACCCACTGGAGTGTTTAAATCAATAAAATGATTGATGAAATGATGTAGAAATCATGAAATTTCATTGGTCAGATATACACTTGATATAGCTTTTCAAGTCTGAACCCTATGTTTTTTGAGGATTTCTGGAGGGATAGTAAATGGCCTGGAAAAAGTGCTGGTAACTGAGAGAATGGACACTGAGTTTGCACTATGCCATAATGAAAACAAGGGTCTGTGACCTCATTTGTCTCTGTCTACTGGAATGCAGCCTAAAGAGTTGATTATACTGCAGTGCTTGTGCTATTTCCCTGGGAGTGATTTCTTTAGTCTTGAACTGGCCTTCACTCGTGTCCATTTAGCCTTTGAGAATTCATTTAATGAGATACATTCACAATATCAATTTTGACTGGACATTTTTCTGAAATCTGGTGCTTGCTGCATAACAGTAATCAGTGGTGCAAAACAGCACTTAACTATTCAGAAGTTTTTATAAGTGTTCCTCTAAGATGTTAATAAATAATTGTTGCATTCTCTATATAATTAAAAAGATTTGTCTGTTTTTTGACAGTGCTGATGAAAGGTTTGATGCCACCTTTCATACTAATGTGCTGGTGAACTCGTCTGGTGCCTGCCAGTATCTACCGCCAGGTACGCTTCAGATAAGGTTTTACTTAAATAATTTTTAACACCTAAAAATGATTAGGTCTGGGGAGTTAAGAAGTAGTTCCTGTTCCACTTTTAAAAATATTGGAACCAAAGTATTTTCACACCATTTTATTTTCATGTTCTGTTAACAGTTCTTGAACGTCTGCATTCTGCATAATAATACAACAATAAATAGACAACATGTCGTTCTATTTTGCTGTCCTCACTGGCAGCACACAAAAACATACGTACAGCGTGAATAGTTGTGTGTGATTCACCAATAAATGTCTCAAATGAACTAATGAATTGATCAAAAAGACTAAAAAATCAGTCTTAAATTTATGGGTTATTGGGTTGAATCAGTCTAAAGACTCACTCACTGATTGGTCAGAGTGGTTCTTGATTTGACAAGAAGAAACAATGTTATATATAGTAAGAACTAATTATAATTCTATAAACAATTGTTTCGGAACCGAATTGTTAAAGGGATAGTTCATACTAAAATGAAAATGCTCTTATCATATTCTCACCCTCATGCTATCCCAGATGGGTTTGACTTCCTTTCTTCCGCAAAACACATATCTCAGCTCTGTAGGCCCATACAATGCAAGTGAATTGTGGTCAGAACTTTGAAGGTCCAAAAAGCACATAAAGGCAGCATAAAAGTAATCCATACGACTCCAGTGGTTTACTCCATGTTTTCTGAAGCGATATGATAAGTGTGTGTGAGAAACAGATCAATATTTGAATGTCTTTTACTATCAATCTCCACTTTCACTTTCACATTCTTCTTCTTTTGTTTTTGGCGATTTGCATTCTTTGTGCATATCGCCACCTACTGGGCAGGGAGGAGAATTTAAATTGAAAAGGAGTTAAATGGTCGATCTGTTTCTCACCCTCACCTATCATATCAATTCTGAAGATACGAGGTGCGTCCCAAACCGCACACTTCTGCACTATTCTGCGCCATTTTGTAGTGTAAGTAGTGCGAGTAGTATGTTAACACTGAAAATGCAGCAAAAAGAAGTGTACTACGAGTACTCAGATGATGCACTTTTTCAACCATCAAAATGGAGTGCAGAATGTTGGACACTTCATGCACTCAGTGCAAGCGGATTGCCGTAGATAGCGGAAGGGGCGGAGTTACCTGGCTGCGCTGCTGGTGTGACAGAACAGTTGTACATAATGAAGAATGTAGCAGTTAGCGAAACTTCAGTGGATACAGCACCATACCAATGTGAGTTGAATGCTTTACCATCACCCCGAGCTGTGTGAATATGTACGTAGTTTAAGATACAAGTGTTGAACTGAGGGTGGCTAATGCACTAAAGCTAACGGCAACACATCACGTGCACTTGAAACGTCACTTCCATCAGCTGTTAAACGGCGAACTATTCCGTGTAGTAAAAAACTGTTAAGTGTTCCATTTGGGATGGTACTACACTTTGAAAATTCATACACTACATGGCTGAGTGCATAGTATATTTTGTAAGTGCATAGTGTATAGTGTGTCATTTAGGACACAGCTTTAGATTTAACCACTGGAGTCACATGGATTACTTTTATGCTGCCTTTATGTGCTTTCTGGACTTTCAAATTTCTTATTACCATTCACTTGCATTGTGTGGACCTACAGAGCTGAGATATTCTTTTAAAAATCTCTGTTTGTGTTCTGCAGAAGGAAGAAAGTCATACACATCTGGGATGGCATGAGGATGAGTAAATGATGAGAGAATTTTCATTTTTGGGTGAACTATCCCTTTAAATTCCTTACGATTCCCATCCCTACACGGCTTAATACAATTAAGCCTATGAATAGGGTATTTCTGTAATCAGTAGCCAATAACTTTTGCCAAAATAAGCAAAATTATTTTTTTAATCACATGGCAAACCCAAATCATATACCTAGTTCTCACTAATTTACACACAGAGACATCTACATAATATTCCACAATTATCAATTATTTACAGTCCTATTTTTGGTGCCTGGAGAGATTTTCATTGCTAAACTATTTGATGTGGGTGTAGGTTCACCAGTGCAGCATTCTCCTCCACTGCGTCATTGACTCTGCTCCACACATTTCCTGCTGTGCAAAGCTGAACTGGGCTCTATCCCGAGATAAACATTTGATTCACGAGTAGATGTGCTCCTGGCACTGAGTTTGCACTACATTCTTTCTGTGGTGACACTGAAGAGATTGCCTTCTCTTGAACCTCCATAAAGTCTGGTTATGCTTTATGGCAAAAGAAAGCAATGAAACACAGAAGGAAGGTGAAGTAGTAAGACATCGCCTGAACAATCAACTGCTTGAAGCTAGATGAAATTTTTTAACGTATGTCTTTACCGGCACCTTCAGTTTATGGCAGTCATCTCATAGACTGATTCCCTGGATTTCCATAAGATGTTTGCAATTATTGTATTATTTTAGAACAATAATTAAGAAATTATTAATAGTTTTATAACAATAACAATGATCAGTGAAGTGGATAAGTATTATAATTATTTGGTACAT
Organism: Myxocyprinus asiaticus; assembly: GCF_019703515.2. Classification (NCBI taxonomy): domain Eukaryota; kingdom Metazoa; phylum Chordata; class Actinopteri; order Cypriniformes; family Catostomidae; genus Myxocyprinus; species Myxocyprinus asiaticus. The sequence continues at coordinate 7,351,528 of NC_059345.1, read as the reverse complement.
TATTATGGTACTTTGCAAGAATCACAATATTGCTACTCACGGTTAGAGGTAATTAAGTAGTTATTATTAAAGTGTGGTTATTATCAAAGATGACGCTCTAGTTATGATTATGACTTAAAGTGATCTTAAATTTGTTTTATTTGTAACTACCTTCCAACAGATACACAGTATATTTCACACCAGTCAACTCACATTTACGTTCACAGGGATATTCAAAAGCACCTGCTACATCGATGTCCGCTGGTTCCCTTTTGATGTTCAGAGGTGTGATTTGAAGTTTGGCTCCTGGACGTATGGAGGATGGTCTCTGGATCTGCAGATGATTGAGGCGGACATCACAGGATATATCGCCAATGGAGAGTGGGACCTCGTTGGTAGGTGTTATAAAAATGTTACACTTTCATCTTATTTAATATACAGTTTTACGTAAAGTGTAAACTATATGAAACATTTCTTCATGTACACCAAGACAAGTTACAGTTCTTGATATTTGTTGAATGTAAAGACACGTTTTTGAACATGTTGTTATAGTCAGGATTCATATGTAATTATAATGTTTCTATCTACATTTTGATATTTTTGAAATCAAAATATCATGCTTTCACTGTATATTTTATATATATATATATATATATATATAATGCTTTTATGCATTTATGAATTTGTCTTTGTCACTGCACTTTCCTTTCAACCCTGGTATGCTGTGACATTAAAATAATGCATTAAAAAAAAAAGATGATCTGCACTCCTTTTCTCAAATTCATATATGCATTTATTCACATATTTTAACACAGGAGAACACAAACGTTTCGGCTTTACTGCCTTCTTCAGTGTGTACATTACATAAACAAAGAACAGTGAGCAATTCATTGAAGAAATACAGGAAGAAAAAAAAGGCCAAAAATCTAAAAAATATAAATAGATATAATTTATAATACAATAAAGATAAATAAAGTTTTAAAAATAATGAAGTTAATTAAAAAAGTAAAACTAATAAAGTAAAAATAAATAACACATAGGCTGTTATCAGAAAGAAAAACAAGGTCATAATACCTTAGAAATGTGTTATTCTTGCCATTATTTATGAGTTTAAGAGATTGTGTATATGAGATATAAAAAGACTTTGAATCTGGGTATAGAATCAAGAACTTTGTGCTTATGAATAAAGTATTTGCGCTGCTGGTATAATGGTTTGATCTTTAATGGTTTGATCTTTGCAACATCGTATTTAGACAGTTGCTTCTGGTAGCACAATAATTATTTATGATTGCACTTACAGTACATTGTGATCAGTGGTCAGTTTTTACAGATTGCACAAACAATATAACGGTGAATAATGTAGTGGGATGTTATGATATTTGCTAGTTATAGCCATTCTTAGTCATCTTTGCTCTAATCCTTAACCTTGTAACAGTCAACCTATAATTTTTTTTTATGTAACCGGGTAGAGTGGTTATTGCACATTAAAGGGAGAGTTTCCCCAAAAATGAAAATTCTCTCATCATTTACTCATCACTCATGCCATCCCAGATGTGTATGACTTTCTTTCCTGTGCTGAGCACAAAAGAAGATTTTTAGAAAAGTATCCCAGCTCTGTTGGTCCTTTCAATGCAATTGAATAGTGGCAAGAACTGTGAAGGTCCAAAAAGCACATAAAGGCAGCATAAAAGTAATCCATACGACTCCAGTGGTTAAATCCATATCTTCAGAAGCGCTATGAGAGAAACAGATTAATATTTAAATCCTTTTTTACTATCAATCTCCACTTTCACTGTCATATTCTTCTTCTTTTGCTTTTGGTGATTCACATTCTTTGTGCATGTCACCACCTACTTGGAAGGAAGGAGAATTTATAGGAAAAAAGGACTTAAATATTGATCTGTTTCTCACCCACACCTATCATAGCACTTTTGAAGACATGGATTAAACCACTGGAGTTGTTTGGATTACTTTTATGCTGCCTTTATGTGCTTTTTGGAGCTTCAAAGTTCTGGCCACTTTTCACTTGCATTGTACGGACCTAAAGAGCTGAGATATTGTTCTAAAAACATTTGTTTGTGTTCAGCAGAAGAAAGAAAGAAGATAGAAGAAAGAACAAAAAATACGTTATCAGTTCCAAGTGCATAATAAGAGACAAGTATAGGAAGAATATCAGTGAATCCATGTAATAACATTGCCCATTAAATGATGTGCAGAGGTTCCAGGTCGGCGGAATGAGAGATTCTATGACTGTTGTAAGGAGCCATACCCAGATGTGACATTTACAGTTGTAATGCGGAGACGGACACTGTACTATGGTCTGAATCTGCTCATCCCCTGTGTGCTTATCTCTACACTGGCCCTGCTGGTCTTTCTGTTGCCTGCTGACTCAGGAGAGAAGATCTCTCTCGGTGAGCCAAACACTTAATGTCATTGGCATCATTCTGAAACATCATTATTAGATGTGATTTTGAAATAAAGTCATTATTCAGATGAAATTGCACCTTCAATTTAAAGGTGAAGTGTTTAATTTCTGTTCCACTAGCATAAACCAAATGGAAACTGTTCCACCAAAAGTCAGGTTCCGGAAGTAAAAATCCCATTCATTTTCTCTGGTTTGTTTTCCGAGGTTGTTAAATTTCTGAGGTTGTTAATCAATGGTATATGCTTCTGTTGAAGCCATCAGTCCATGTTATTTTAACTTAATTTTTAAACAGACTTGTTTAATTGCAGAATATGTGTTGAATAACTACACTACCCATAATCCAGCAGAGAAAGATCCACCAATCAGAGAATCTCGGTAACAAAGTGCACTAAAAGAGCTCTGACCCAAACGATTTGGTCTCCCTACACTCTCAAAGTATTAAGATATTTGCATATAGCTGAAACAATTTGCATTTATTGTTTCAATACTTTAATCAATATCTTAAATCAAAAGTTTTCCATTTTTCCATTGTTTTTAATTCTATTACGTCATTCGCAATGCTTCATGGGATTGTAGTTCGTGCCCTCATGAAAGACGTTAAGTATGCAGTCTTGTACCTTTGTCTTTTTGTCTGATTTTCAAAAACCTTTTTGCTTCAAATCAAAGTTTGTTATGTTGTTTACCTCGGAGCTGGTTGGTTTGTTTCATGGCTTAAGCCGGTTGTACTCGGTGTGAGTTCTGACACTCGGGAGGTCATGAGACCCTGCACACGTTACGAGTCATTTTATCTGATAATCATACAGATGCAGTGGTGCTCGACACGACTTAACGACCTGGCAAATTCTGAAGCAATCACACAAATGTTTGCGCTATTTATTATTATAAGACATAAAGCCAGAGGAGGACATTGCTTTCATTCCTTGTAGCTTCCGATTTAGAAATAAAAAAGAAGACTGGCATGGCCAGGGGCTGCATTGACTGAAAACTCATCTGCCAATTTAAAAATAAATAAATATATATATATATATCTATACACAACACAAACACACATATGGCAGCTGCATGTGGCTCTCTCTCACCTGAACTGCCACGTTCCGCTGCATTTATCCCTCTCCTCGGCTGATTGGCCCAATTGGGGGCTGAGGTTGCATAGTCACGGCCCGGCCCGGCCCTCCTCCTCATCACAATTCAGAATATACATATATAAATATATATATATATATATGGATAATTATTACAAATGCTGTCCGACATTTGACAGATTCAGATTTCAAAGAGAGGCTGTGTGATTTAATGACTGCATACATCAATTATAACTACAGTGTGTTGCTGCTGCCAGTTACTGCATGATAATAAAGCGCACAAAATGAACAAGACTAAAAAGAAAGTGCGCAAAATTCGCGCACCGTTTCTTACGGTTATACTTGGATTTAATCTAAGGGCAATCATGATGTTTAGTGCAGAATTCTTAGATATTTTAGTGGAGTAGGCTACCTTTATTACTCAGCTTTAGATGTAGGCTACGTCCTTCTCATCTGTGTCACACTGTCACTGCTTGCATGTGGATAGCAGACATGCTGAAGAAGTCTTGTCCATGTAAATGCGCTTTAAAGCTGCACGTAGCAAAGTTTAAAAATCTTGACTACCACACATGGAGTCGCAAGTTTGAATCCAGACTCCAGCCAGGTCTCCTAAGCAACCAAATTGGCCCGGTTGCTAGGGAGGGTAGAGTCACATGGGGTAACCTCCTCATGGTCGCTATAATGTGGTTCGCTCTCGGTGGGGCGTGTGGTGAGTTGTGTGGGGATGCCGCGGAGAATAGCGTGAAGCCTCCACACGCACTATGTCTCCGCAGTCTCAACAAGCCACGTGATAAGATGCAACTGAGATTCGTCTTCCACCACCCGGATTGAGGCGAGACACTACACCACCATGAGGACTTAGAGTGCATTGGGAATTGGGCATTCCAAATTGGAGACAAAAAAATATCCACATATCCACTATCGTGTAAATACAATTATAACAGATGCTATACCCCCCCTAAATGTCGCCCTAAAACTGAAACAAATGCACGTATGATGAATAAAAACAGACCATGATGGAAATTTTACAACTGTTTCCATCAGAGAGAAGATTGTTTTCTAGTGCAAATTATTTGTTTGAAGGGCAGAGAACAGCATGGCATTTCTGTAGAATCCTTCAGTGATGTGGTCGTGAATAATATGGGAAAAACACAGTTTTAACACAACCTTTTTCTCCAAATGTGTAAAAGCTTCATGAACACTCAGTTTTCATTGAGTTGTAACACCTTCTACTGATTGGTCAACTTCAGGAAGATCACCAAATCAGCTTGTTCAACCGCACACACCTCACGAATTCAAGCCGACAGCACCCACATTTTTTAGAAAGTTTTAAAAATTATCGGGAGGTCACAAGCTGCTCGTAAGCCACTCGCCTCGGCTCATAATTCCTATCACACAATGCGAGACGTGACCACATGAGCACAAACGATTTCCTCGCGATCTCTCCCGACTGGAAAAAGTTGGGGGCTGACATTAAGATGCCAATGGTAATAAAATCGCTTGGGAGCTCGCATGACAGCCGGAAATCGTACGGTGTACGCCCGCCTTTATAACTCTTTTATGAAGGATTTATGAAAACCCTCTGGAAAAAATGAATGGTAAAAATACTTCCGGAACCAAGATGGCTGAAAAAGTGGGCATTCACTATTGTGCTCTATTGCAAAAATAATAACTGTTTTCAAATTGGTATCCGTTATACTAAATCCATCTTCCATTGGTCAGCCAAGCAGGTAGCCCCACCTCAAACCATGCCATTGGTTGTGCCAAACAAAGAGAGGAATGTTTTTATAGCACCAGAGACCCATAGTGTTTACACTTTTTGGGAGGAATCAACCTACAACTGGTTTACTCATAGTTGTCTCAGCATATTAGGCTGGGATAGGAGAAAGTATTTTAACATTGAAAAAATGACACAAAAGTGTTTTTTTGTGGGCGCTAAGCCTAACCTGATTCACTCTAGCTCTGCCATAACTGGATGTGCATAAATATCACGTGTGCCATTTTGAAAAATCATTAATATTAGCACTCACATCAATGCAACTGTCCTTCTTTTTTGCTGACTGAGTAAAATATATAAATCTAAATAGGCATCATATGAAATTCCCTTCAGCACAAAGAGCACAGGCACACAATTTATGTGACATCACCCCTGAAAGCTACTGTAAGTGGCATGTAGTGAGATTAATGGCTAGCCAGCGATCGCTTTAGTGATTAATGATGCTAGACAGCTCTGAAGGCCAAATACCTCTATTTCATCTGGCCCGCTGAATTTAGTGGATGCTGCCTGCTGTAGCGAACGAGAGTCGTTTGGAGGAGACTAAACCTAAAATCACAGCAGGGCACAATTTGCTCTTTTCATTTTGTCAATCCTAAATGGTATTAGTTTGATGAGGCTGCCAGCATTACGTTGGCTGAGTCACTGGCTGATGTTGCTCTGTAAGGTTCAAGATCAATACTTTAATTACCAGGGATTAACTGACTGAGTCTGATACGTTTAGGTCTCATCTTAACTATTACTGCTTATTTAGGAATTAGTTTCCTAATTTAGTCATTTTATTGACTGTCATTACTTTTTGTTTATGCTTCTGTAGCTCAACTGATAGAACATGGTGCTAGCAACATCAGGGTCATGGGTTCAAATCCCAGTGAACACACAAACTGTTAAAAAAAAAAAAACTGTAACTTGAATGCACTGTAAAGCACCTTGAATAAAAGCATCTGCCAAATGCATAAATATTAATATATGATCATTAGGAGAGACCAAGGCTGGCTGTTACACTTTTAATTTCAGTGAATAAATTAAAAGATACACTTAATGGTTACACTGCAAAAATAAATAAAGTAATATACAGTATAATTAATATATATATATATATATATATATATATATATATATATATATATATATATATGATTTTTCATATTTTTCATATTTTTATATACAGTTTCTTCTGTTTTTGTGTTTATCTCATACTAAATTGTTTCAAATATTCAAACAAAATCTAACATAAAACACAGGCAAGCTGAGTCAACACAAAATACAGTTTTTAATGATAATATTATTTATTGAAGCAAAAATGTCATTCAATACCAACTGGGGCTGTGTGAAAAAGTATTTGCCCCTTAGTTACTAAATCCCCAAATCTATGAAACTGCATTCATAATGGGGTTCAGCTGGACTAGACACACCCACACCTGATTACTGCCAGTCCTGTTCAATCAAATCAACACCTAAATGTAACTTTTTCAGCTGCATGAAGTTAGCTAAATGGTCTCACCCAGTAGCACACTATGCCAAGGTTGAAAGAAATTCCAGAAATTATGAGGAAAAAGGTGATTGAAATACATCAGACTGGGAAGGGTTACAAAGCTATTTCAAAGGCTCTGGGACTCCAAAGAACCACAGTAGTGAACCTTCCCAGAAGTGGCCGACCTTCCAAAATTCCTCCAAGAGCAGAGCGACGACCCATCCAGGAAGTCACAAAAAAGCCAAAGACAACATCCAAGGAACTGCAGGCCTTTCTTGCACCAATAAAGATCACTGTTCATGACTCCGCTATCAGAAAGACACTGGCCAAAAATGGCATCCATGGAAGAGTGGCGAAGCGAAAACCACTGCAAACCCAGAAGAACATTAAAGCTCGTCTGAATTTTTGACCTTGATGATCCTCAAAGCTTTTGGGAGAATGTTCTGTGGACTGATGAGTCAAGAGGGGAACTGTTTGGAAGACAGGGGTCCTGTAACATCATAAAAACAACATCAAACCTACGTTCAGCATGGTGGTGGTTGTGTGGTGGTGTGGGAATGCTTTGCTGCTTCAGGGCCAGGGTGACTTGCAGTAATTGAGGGAAACATGAATTCTGATCTCTACCAGAAAATCCTAAAGGAGAATGTCCAGCCATCAGTCAGTGAGTTGAAGCTCAAGCGTAACTGGATTATGCAGTAAGACAATGATCCAAAGCATAGGAATAAGTCCACCTCTGAATGGCTCAAAAGAAGCAAAATGAAAGTTTTGGAGTGGCCTAGTCAAAATCCTCACTTGAACCCGATTGAGATGCTGTGGCAGGACCTTCAACGGGCAGTTCATGCTCGAAAACCCTCCAGTGTGGCTGAACTAAATCAGTTCTGCAAAGAAGAGTGGGACAAAATTCCACCACAGTGTTGTGAAAGACTGATCTCCAGTTATCAGAAGCGTTTGGTTGCAGTTGTTGCTTCTGAAGGTGGCACAACCAGCTATTAAGTTTAAGGGGGCAGTTTGTTTTTCACATGGGTGATATAGGTGTTGGATAACTTTTTGCTTCAATAAAATATGTATTTGAAAACTGTATTTTGTGTTTACTCGGGTTGCCTTTGTTTTATGTTACATCTTGTGTGAATATCTAAAACTATATAGTTTTAAATACACAAAAATAGAATAAATCAGGAATACAGGACTGTATATATATATATATTTTTCTTTTTGTGTGTGTGGCTTGTTTTCTGAGAATGTATGTCTGTAATTTCATACATTGTGTGTGTGTAATATATGTGTGTTATTTCTTGGTGCATTGCAGATTTTTTTTTTTTTTTTTTTTTTTTTTTAACAAAAGTTTACATAAATTTAGACAAGTTTAAAAAAAAATCTTACAGTGCCTTTTATCTTGTTTGAGGATTTTTTTTTTTTTTTTTGTAGGATGCAATATTAGTTCGGAGGATACATTCACACAAAATATCCTGATTTATGATTTAATAAATAAGTGGTAAATAGATAACAATTAAACAGTAAAAACAAGCACCTGTGCCATTGGACTTTTGCCTTTAAAACATTATAGTTACTCCGATATATCACTTGTGACAACTTACTTTGGTCTCACCTATATCTATGCCTGTAGTAGTGTCATGGTTTGATATGGAAAATATGTCTTTCCATATCTTGCAGAGATTAATAATTTATTTTATTGTCAGGGATCACTGTCCTGCTCTCATTGACAGTTTTTATGCTTCTGGTAGCAGAGATAATGCCAGCAACATCAGATTCTGTGCCTTTAATAGGTAAGTGCAACCTGTAATGATGTATGATCAGTAGAAAATCATTCCTGTTAACATGTTAGTTATTTTGAATAACTTTAAACCTTAACACATCTGTGGGTCATTTCGCTTCATTTTAATATACATTTTGTTATTTAATTTTATCACTTTACATTAGTAAATGCATTCCTATATATTTACTGTGCATTTTCACATTGAGAATAAATGGGTGTATATGGAGTTAGGATGAAATGATGGTGCATTTCAAGCTGTTCTGAGACCAGTGAAGACAGACAGCACACTGGAGGTTAAGTCATTCACTAAATAGGGAGCAAGGAAGCATCCTATAGCTTTCTATGCAGCTAAGTGCATTCACTCCAAAAATCCAACCAAAAGTTCAGTTTCACGCTGCAGATGATGTTTGGACCACTCAACATGTTTGGCAGATATGGTACAATGCTAATCAGTACATAGATTCAGAATTTTATAATGCAACATTTTATTTTAACATGGTTGGCAGTGATTGGATGATGCTGGACATTACTTTGAAAAGCAATGATTTATTCAGCTTTACAGAAAATCAGCTGTAATGTCTGTAACATCTCAAAAACATGAATAACCAACACTCCTGGAAACATTATAAACAATTTGATGAAAAAAATCATACTTTCTATAGCTTAGTGTTATTTAAAATTTCACAATGTAGTCCCACTGTCCACATTTTTAGGAAAACTATTCACTCCAGAATTTATTTATTTGCTTGTTTATGAGGTGCTACTAGTTACAAAATCAAAAAGGGAAACGGAAAATGCACACAGCAGTCACGCTCGGGTCTCAGGAGGTTAAAGACAATGTCTGAAACTTTTATGCTATTTGTCTGTAGTAGTTTCTTCAGAGAAGAACAGTTTCTTCCCTAGTATGTTAGTATGTTAATGTAATTCTCTCTTCCCTCTTATCAGCCCAGTATTTTGCCACCACCATGGTTATTGTTGGATTGTCTGTGATAGCTACAGTCTGGGTATTACAATACCACTACCATGATCCTGATGGAGGAAAAATGCCGAAATGGGTAAGCCTCTTAAGACTGCTTTATTTCTACTTACCATATGAACTGATTTGGCTGAATTTAGTAAAAAGCAACTAGACACTGTTCGAGAAGGATGAAGCTGCAGGCCAAGCTCCAAAGAGGGTGGGGAGCTCCAAACCGCCAGTAAAGATATACAGAGCCACTAACCTAACCCTAACCATGTGTGGAAGAGGATTAGCCACGCCCCTTCTGGAGATACCCCGCCCTCTTTTGGAGGTTCCACTCCTATTTGGAGATCTTGGGCCTGAAGCAATACCTACTTGCATTGGTCTCTCTTTTTTTAGGACTATCCGAGTGGCAATTTAGTTGTTTGATGAAAAGCAATCCCTAACATTTAAACATACCAACTAGATTTGTGGTCGCTTCAGCAGTTGCAACTCTACAAATGTAAATTAGTATGAAACTGCAATGGTAAAAATTATAGGACAGCATTGTAAGTAGCTGATAAACAACATTGCATGGTCCTGAGGGTTAACCTTCATATAGAGACCTTCATCTATCTAGCTATCTATCGATCAATGGTTCGTTCGGTCAGTTAACCCTAAAATGCGCTTCATGTGGTAACATCTAAATCATCTGGTTTAATTCAAATCAAAAATTTTATTTCACATGACTAAATCAACCTGACTTTGTTGTGGCATAATGAAACTGAGCTTGCATGATTGGCGAAACACTTTTTGCTTTTGACTAAATTCAACCAATTGTCATACAAGCGTGTTGGTGACTTAAAATCATTATTGAACGGCAGTTTTATTGTTACTTCCAAGTTTGAATGTGCTTGGTTGTTCCTCTTAGACACGAGTGGTGCTGTTAAACTGGTGTGCGTGGTTCCTGCGGATGAAGAGGCCCGGCGAGGATAAAGTTCGCTCAGCTTGCCACAACACAAAGCCACGCAGCAGCCTCTCCAGTGTGGATCTGAACATCAGCACAGGAGCAGCTCAATCCACCAACGGAAACCTGCTGTACATCGGCTTCCGTGGATTGGACACTATTCACTACGCCGCTTCACCAGACTCAGGGGTCATCTGCAGTCGACTTGTTGGCACAGGTGAGGAGGATATGCTTCTCCCTGGGGCTCAGGCGCCCTCCGTAAGCAGTGGTCATGGAGATAGTGAACTGTCCAAAATCTTGGAAGAGGTTCGGTACATTGCCAAACACTTTCGGGACCAGGATGAAGAAGAGACTGTGTGTAATGAGTGGAAGTTTGCTGCATCTGTCATCGATCGTCTTTGTCTCATGGCCTTTTCTCTGTTCACCATCCTCTGTACCATTGGCATCTTAATGTCAGCCCCCAACTTTGTAGAGGCCATATCTAAAGATTTCTTCAACTGAGGCATTTGCACGCCCTATATGTAGTTAGTTCTTACTTCTTAGAGTGTGTTGTAATATATGTAACAATACATTTCATTAATAAATATTATTTCTCTAAAATTGATGTAGAGAGGTCACACTGAATTCAGCTTAAATGAAAATTCTGTCATCATTAACTCACCCACATGTCCTTCCGAACCTGTTTGACTCCCTTTCTTCCATAGAACACAAAAGGAGATGTTTAGCATAATGCTTCAAGCTTCAAAAAGGATACAAAAGTACCATAAAAGCAGTATCAAAAGTTCATGGTTCATATGATTTGTGCACAATAAGTCTTCTGAAGTCATAAGATCCAGTAGCTTTGTGTGAGAAAGTAACCAAAGTCATGATGGTGCTTTTGTGTCCTTTTTGAAGCTTGAAAGCTCCAGTCTCCACCCAGTATGCAGGGTTTGGAATGACATGAGGGTGTGAAAATGATGACAGAATTGTATTTTTAGGTGAACTTTCCCTTTAAAGTGTGCACCAAAAGACAGAACTGTAACCTTCTGAGCACTTTATAAATGTGGATAAAATAATTCTAGTCTTTTTTGTGTTGTTTTTTAGTCCTATTCACAGAAGAAATATGTACCAGTGAATTTCTGTATTGTTATATGTCCTATCTTTTTTGATCTGTGGTAATCACTGTAGTCTGTCATACTCAAATTACTTAGCTGAACATTTCCATGCATATTCATTTTGAACCGCAGGTAAATCAGTCAGTGTACAGTATGTGATATCATTAGAAGTGGAGATTTTTTTCTTTTAAAATATTGCTGTATATTAACAAATAAACATATTTTTGTAGGACAAAACTTTGAAGTAGATTTGAAAAAATTGTTAGACTCATTTAGATGTGCTATAATTATATTTTTAATATGCACTGGTTTTGTCAAACAGAATCAACATTTCATAGTGAGTCCTGCGTTACAGTAATCACTCAGATGCTGTTTGGAACACAAAATGCTTTCATTATAGACGACAATTAATTCAACACAATAACGTTAATTTGTGCTCATTAAATAAATTATAATAATATAAATACTAATGATAAAAATATTAAGGCACTCAGCTGTGCATCGTTCCTAACACCCCTTAGCCGTGACAAGGACTCTAATACCATACTGCTTAAATTAAATACTTTGTATAATAAATTCATTTTTGCCAACAGGCTTTAACGTCTTTAAAGGAATACTTACCCAAAAATGAGAATTAATTCACCCTGAAAAGTGACTCCAGGCTGTCAAGCTTCAAAAGGACTAAGAAATATCATTTAACAACAGTAAAAGTGGTCAAAACGACTCATGCACTATAGTACATGTGTTCTGAAGCCATACAATCCCTTTATGTGATTAACAGACCATAATTTAAGTTTTTATGTTCTTGGACCCCAATACAGCATGTTTCCCCAACCACACAGAGACTCCTAATGGAGAAATATATATTTTTTTAATTAATGCTGAAATAGAATTATTATATGAATAATTTAACAATTTTATATTATGAAATAATTTATAAATAATAATAATAATAATAATAATAATAATAATAAACTGCTCATTAAGCTTCAAAACCCATATTATATTTAATCCTATCTTTTAAAGAAAACAGTTCACCCAAAAATACAAATTCTCTCATCATTTACTCACCCTCATGCTATCCCAGATGTGTATGACTTTTTTCTTCTGCTGAACACAAATGAAGATTTTTAGAAGAATATCTCAACTCTGTAGGTCCATACAATGCAAGGGAATGATGATCAAAACTTTTAAGGTCCTAAAAGCATTTAAAGGCAGCATAAAAGTAATCCATAAGACTCCAGTGGTTTAATCCATGTCTTCAGAAGTGATATGATAGGTGTGGGTGAGAAACAGATCATTATTAAAGTCCTTTTTTACAATCAATCCCCACACCTTTACTTTCCCTGTCACATTCTTCTTCTTTTGTTTTTGGTGATTCGCATTCTTTGTGCATATCGCCACCTACTGGGCAGGGAGGAGACTTTATATTAAAAAAGGACTTAAATATTGATCTGTTTCTCATCCATACTTATCATATAGCTTCTGAAGACATGGATTTAATAACTGGAGTCTTATGGATTACTTTTACACTACCTTTATGTGCTTTTTAGACCTTCAAAAGTTTGGTCACCATTCACTTGCATTATATGATCCTACAGAGCTGAGATATTCTTTAAAAAATCTTCGTTTGTGTTCAGCAGAAGAAAGAAAGTGGCCTAAGGGTGAGTAAATGATGAGAGTATTTTCATTTTTGGGTGAACTAGCACTTTAATTGATAAACTCTAGGAAATGCATTATTGTTTTGGTATTAGTTTTTTTTTTCTCAGAAAACAAATCTAATCAGATCTTTACATCATAAACTCAAGAAAGAAAGAAAGAAAAAAAAAGAAAGTCCTCACTTTCTACTGCTTTTATTTTCAGAAAATGTAACATGTGTAAATATTTGTATGAACATAAAACGATTCAACAACTAAGACGTAAACTGAACAAGTTTCACAGACATGTGACTAACAGAAATGGAATAATGTGTCCCTGAACAAAGGGGGGGGGGGGGGGGGTGTCAAAATCAAAAGTAACAGTCAGTATCTGGTGTGGCCACCAGCTGCATTAAGTACTGCAGTGCATCTCCTCCTCATGGACTGCACCAGATTTGCCAGTTCTTGCTGTGAGATGTTACCTCACTCTTCCACCAAGGCACTTGCAAGTTCCCGGACATTTCTGGGGGGAATGGCCCTAGCCCTCACCCTCCGATCCAACAGGTCCCAGAAGTGCTCAATGGGATTGAGATCTGTGCTCTTCGCTGGCCATGGCAGCACACTGACATTCCTGTCTTGCAGGAAATCATGCACAGAACGAGCAGTATGGCTGGTGGCATTGTCATGCTGGAGGGTCATGTCAGGATGAGCCTGCAGGAAGGGTACCACATGAGGGAGGAGGATGTCTTCCCTGTAACACACAGCGTTGAGATTGCCTTCAATGACAACAAGCTCAGTCCGATGATGCTGTGACACACCGCCCCAGACCATGACGGACCCTCCACCTCCAAATCGATCCCGCTCCAGAGTACAGGCCTCGGTGTAACACTCATTCCTTCGACGATAAACGCGAGTCCGACCATCACCCCTGGTGAGACAAAAGCGCGACTCGTCAGTGAAGAGCACTTTTTGCCAGTCCTGTCTGGTCCAGCGAAGGTGGGTTTGCGCCCATAGGTGACGTTGTTGCTGGTGATGTCTGGTAAGGACCTGCCTTACAACAGGACTAAAGCCCTCAGTCCAGCCTCTCTCAGCCTATTGCGGACAGTCTGAGCACTGATGGAGGGATTGTGCATTCCTGGTGTAACTCGGGCAGTTGTTGTTACCATCCTGTACTTGCCCGCAGGTGTGATTTTAGGATGTACTGATCCTGTGCAGGTGTTGTTACACGTGGACTGCCACTGCGAGGAAGATCAGCTGTCCTTCCTGTCTTCCTGTAGCGCTGTTTAGGTGTCTCACAGTACGGATACTGTAATTTATTGCCCTGGCCACATCTGCAGTCCTCATGCCTCCATGCAGCATGCCTAAGGCACATTCACGCAGATGAGCAGGGACCCTGGGCATCTTTCTTTTGGTGTTTTTCAGAGTCAGTAGAAAGGTCTCTTTAATATCCTAAGTTTTTATAACTGTGACCTTAATTGCTTTCGTCTGTAAGCTGTTAGTGTCTTAACGTCTTTTCCACAGGTGCATGTTCATTAAGCATTGAAAACATTGTTTAAACCCTTTACAATAACGATCTGTAAAGTTATTTGGATTTTTACAAAATTATCTATAAATTACAGTGTCCTGAAAAAGTGACGTTTCTTTTTTTGCTGAGTTTATATGTGAAAAAAAGAATGTTCACTATTTCATGATTATATCAACAAAAATAAAAAGAATTAAGACTCACGACTTTGTTAAGAACACATCTCAAATTTATTTTGACTTGAGCCGTTACGCAATAATAAAAGGTTCAGTATCAGCTTCTAAATTTGAATCGAAGATAGGCTGTATTCATGCATTTTACAGACATGAAAGTGATTCACTAAATTACATTTCTCCTTCACTACTGCATTCACAAATTTAACAAAACTTAGTCACACAGATCTTCAATTCTCTAAAGCTATATTAATGCATAACATCTTTAATCAAGGCAATACGTGAAGATTTCAGTTACTTTGCTATAGTC